>NW_028146738.1:25201163-25206072 GCF_055883805.1 Amblyomma maculatum
CAGGCCCGACACTCCCTGAGGAAACGGAAGAGTGCCTGGCAGGCCTTCACCGTAGATGCAAACTTTTGTACGCTCGTTAGAGACGGATTATCTTCATAGATCATCATCATCATCAGCCTGACTACACCCACTGCAGGGCGAAGGCCTCTCCCATATTTCTCCAATTAACCCGGTTCTCTGCTAGCTGCATCCACTTGACCCCTGCGAACTTCTTAACGTCATCCGCCCGCCTAAATTTCTGCCGCCCCCTGCTACGCTTTCCTTCCCTTGGAATCTAGTTTGTTACCCTAAGCGACCATCGGATATCCTCTCTTCGCGTACATGTCCTGCCCATGCCCATTTCTTCTTCTTGATTTCCACTAGAATGTCAGTAACTTGAATTATTTCTCTGACCCACTCTGCACGCTTCCTATCTCTTAATATTACCCCTACCATTTTTCGTTCCATAGCCCTTTGCGTTGTCCTCAGCTTAAGTAGAACCCTCTTGGTTAGCCTCCACGTTTCAGCCCCATAAGTGAGTACAGGTACGATGCAACTGTTGTATACTTTCCACTTGAGCGATACCGGTAAGCTGCTAGTCATAATCTGCGAGTGCTTGCCAAATGCACTCGATCCCAATCTTATTTTTCTTGTCATTTCCTTTTCGTGGCTCGGATCTGCGGTTAACTGTCTTAAGTAGACATATTCGCTTACTACTTCCAGTGCTTCGCTACCTAACGTAAACTGCTGTTCCATCCCGAGGCTTTTGAACATTACCTTAGTCTACTGCATATTGATTTTCATGCCTACCTTTCTACTTTTCCTGTCTGGGTCATCAATCATTCTTTGCAGTTCATCTCCTGAGTTACTTAGCAAGGCAATGTCATCAGCAAATCGCAGATTACTGATTGTATTCTCCATCTACCCCTATCCCTAACGGCTCCCATTCCAAGTCTCTGAACACTTCCTTTAAGCAAGCTGTGAATATTACTGGGGAGATCATGTCTCCTTGCCTAACACCTTTCTTTATGGGAATTTTGTTACTTTCTTTATGCAGAACTATGGTTGCTGTGCAGCCACTATATATATCTTCCAGCCCTTTCACGTACGGCTCGTCTAGCCCCTGATTTCGCAATGCCTGCGTCACCGCCGAGATTTCAACTGAGTCAAACGCTTTTTCGTAATCAATGAATGCTATGTATGAGGGCTGGATATATTCCGAACATTTTTCTATCAGCTGAGTTATGGTATGGATATGATCGATAGTAGAGTAGCGTTTCCGAAAACCTGCTTAATCATTTGCTTGATTGCAGTCTAAGGCTGTCCTGATTCTATTAGCGATTACCTTAGTAAATACTTTATACGTAACAGACAGTAAGCTGATAGGTCTGTAATTTTTAAGGTCCTTAGCGTCGTCTTTCTTGTGAATGAGGATAATGTTTGCATTCTTCCATGGTTCCGGTACCGTCGATGACACCAGGCACTGCGTTAACAGGGTGGCCAGTTTTTCTATCACAATATCCCCCCCCCCCCCCGTCCTTCAACAAATCTATAGTTATCTGATCCTTTCCAGCGACTTTGCCCCTTTTCATAGCTTCTATTGCTTTCTTAACCTCGTCCTTCGTCACTGGTGAAACGCCTGACTATTTCTCCCTACCGCCAATCTCATTACGGTCCTGACTACTTTGGCTAATGCAGAGATCGGTATAGAACTCCTCGGCTACTTTGACTATCTTGTCCATATTCGTGATGACTTTACCCGCCTTGTCCCTTAGCGTATACATCTGATTTTTGCCTATGCCTAATTTCTTCTTTACCGAATTAAGGCTTCCCCCGTCCTTTACAGCATGCTCAATTTTCTCCATTTTATACTTCCTTATATCGGCCACTTTGCGCTTATTGATGAGCTTTGATATATCTGCCAATTCCATCTGGTCTTTTGGATTGGAAGCTTTCATACTCTGGCGTTTCTTAATGAAATCTTTCGTCTCCTTAGACAGCTTACCGGTATTCTCTCTAACTATCCTACCGCGTACTTCTACAGCGCACTCAGTAATGATGTCTCTGAAATCATTGTTCATTGCTTCTAGGGTAATGTCGCCATCCTCGGTTAGAGTTGAATAACTAATCTGTAGCGAGATCCTGAAATCTTCTGCCCTCCCCCGAACAGCTAATTCGTTGATGGACTTCTTTCTTACTAATCTGTTGCGTTCCTTCTTCAGATTTAGACTAATTCGGGACCTCACCATCCTGTGGTCACTGCATCGCACTTTCCCGATTACCTCTACATCTTGCATAATGGCGGGGGTTGAACATAGTATGCCATCAATTTCATTTTTGTCTCCCCGTTAGGAATTTTCCATATCCATTTCGGTTCTTCCTTTTGCTGAAGCAGGTATTCATGATTCTTAAGTTATTGCGCTCTGCAAACTAAGCTAGTAACTCCCCCCTGCTATTCCTAAAACCAATGCCATAGTGACCTACTGCCTGGTCTCCTGCCTGCCTTTTCCCTACCTTGGCATTGAAGTCGCCCATTAGTACAGTATACTGCATCTTTACCTTTCGCATTGCTGATTCTACATCTTCGTAGAAGCTTTCAACTGCCTGGTCATCATAACTACATGTAGGTGCATAGGCCTGTACAACCTTCAGTTTATACCGCTTATTAAGCCTAATCACGATGCCTGCCACCCTCTTATTAATACTATATTATTCATCTATATTACCCGTTATATACTTATTGAAAAGGAAACCTACTCCTAGTTCACGCCTCTCCGGTAAACATCGATAACACAGTACATGCCCATCATTCAGTGCTGTTATGTGCCTCATTTGGCCTCCTAACCTCACTAAGCCCTATAACATCCCATTTCATACTCTGTAGTTCCTCTAACAACGCTGCGAAACTAGCTTCACTAGCTAGAGTTCTAGCGTTAAACGTTGTCAGGGTCAGTTTCCAATGGCGACCTGTCTAGTGGATCCAGGAATTCTTAGCACCCCTTGCTGCGTCACAGGTATGACCGCCGCCGAGGTCAGTTGATCCGCAGTCGCTGGTGACTGAGGGCCGGGGTTTTATGGGACTAATCATGGGAGGTTGCGGCCAATTACTTCACCAGCGTGGCCAACTCCTGTTCTGGTGAGGGAGTGCGTTGCCGGAGGTGTTCACCGGCATCAAGTCGCACCCCAAACCTGTGTATGCAATTCCATTGACACGCGGATTTTTTTTTTTTTTTGTGTGTCCGGTGGAGAATTGCGCGGCACCGGGATTCGGACCCCGGTCCTCTTGCATGCGAGGCGGATGTTCTACCGCTCCTCCACCGCTGCACATTTTGATTATTGTTTGATTATCTTCACAGATAATCAAACAATTATGGTTCTTCCGCGAAATTAGACGTCCCGAATCTACAGGTGGTGCAATGAAACAAGCCATACGGTGGAGGGGTTTGGTTTAATTTCTTTCCTGTGAGGTATTTTAATGCTAGCTGGCATCAAGCCGTTAACTGTACACACAGATGAGCAATTGAGCCTAATACAACACGCTCGCAAAGTTGCAAGGTCAGCGTCGGAGCAAGTGAAACGGAAATCAGTAAAGCAGACGTGATAACAGTTAAAAAATATGCGTGAAGAAAGTGACTAGGATTGAAAAAGTGCGGTGAGTTCTGCATAAACAGACTTGAGCAACGCAAAGCCCTACAAATTATGCGATGGGTCGACCGCTTTGTTGATATAGCGAGTGCGCTATTTCGTCTGCAAAGTCTCAGCTTTATGCAATCTCAGAAATCGCTTACGCGATAGCATGCTTATTTCAGTGCTCCCGTTTCAGGGAAGTAAAGCGGCCGTAGTAATACAAATCCGTTCCGTTTACCGGCTTCTCTGGCCCGTAGGCGAAACATTCCCTCTCTCCTCGCCTCGCCCCCCCCCCCCCCCTCTCAACCAGCCACTGTTTTTGCAGCTAAAAAAAAAAAAACGCCGATTTGTACTTCCGTGCCCGGAAAAGCCCCTAGTCTTGTTTCACTCGAAAAATATAAAGCTAAACAGGTTCCGCTGTCAAAAGGCATTACGAACATCATGCGGAAGGTGGTATAACGGGGCGAAAAACTGTTATAGAGTAGCCAATCTTCCCACTACACAGGGAAAGCAAAATGCAACGAAGAAGAGCCGCGAGAGAGCAGGCGCTGACTGCCGAGAACGAAAGACGAAAGGAGGGCAAGAGCGCGAGGCGGAACGTGGGAAATTGTAAAGCGCCAAGCTTACGTGACTATATCCACGCCTCCTTCAATGAACGGCCCGCGAGATCATGTTCCGCGCGGGCCCACGCGCGTAGAAGGGGTCGTTTGGCGTTTCACACGAGAGCTGGGGCAAACGATGCGAGAAACTGAGTGCCTTGAGAAATCCGACCATCGGCCAAAAGGAAACGGCACCGCCTCTGCAAGGCGCAAAACTGTTTTGGCTCCGCGCCGGGAGGCGCTGTCGGCACCGGCGGGGGAAGGCTGGCGGTGGAGGAGCCGCGGAACGCGTACGCCCAACAAAGTAAAAGCCGGGAGACACTGGCTGGCGTGCGCGGGAAAGCAAGGGGAACTGTTTGGGGTAGGAAGCCGGGAATACTCTCTCTTTCTCTACGCCTCTCTCCTCGAAACATGCTCTAGAAAAACACAAGGCCCACAGCAGGAATCACGTCCGTCTTAGCACCGTTCCGACGAAGGCCAAAAATCTGTGCTCACTGATGGAACGCAACACTGGTGGGAAGAAAGGAAAGGGGGGGGGGGGGGGGGGGGGGAAGCGAGTGACAAGAGGAAGAAAGGAGCAGCTGCTGGGCGTTAACTGCGGGTATAGAGAAGGCCAACAACAAATGCAGAAAACGCTGCGTTTTCTGAAAACGGCTGTAACCGTCCCCCTTTCAAGGGTGAGAAGAGCGAGAGAAAATGGAACA
>NW_028146738.1:25206172-25531172 GCF_055883805.1 Amblyomma maculatum
CCCAAATCAAATTTTCATTTTCTCTACTGTCCTTGTGCTGTGGACGAAAAAAAAAAAAATCTCTCTACAAGGAGGGGCAAACTTGTAGTCTTTAAATGCATTCAAAGGCGAGGGGGGGGGGGGGGGGGGGTGAAGAGTGGCTGGCAAGGGGGTTTTGAATTTGTCGTTAATTCTAACGTCCTGAAGAGAGAGAATGAAAATTGCCGTATACGTCGCTGCGTTGGAGGGTATTCTGAGGGACATAAAACGCAGAAGTTGATAGTTGTACAAGGTCTTTATTTTATGCAAGCATGATGCTGGCTCATCTGAGCGGAGCATTCTGACAAACTGCCTTGGTTGCAAGAGCGGAGACAATTCGGTTGATGCGAGCGGTGTCTGCAGCGGTTTCTGAGGGCGGCTATCAGGCGTAGATGAATGTGACAGATTACATGTGGCGAAGACGGCTATGTCAAGTCTTGATTTTAGTTCTTGGTCAAAGGAATCGTAAATTTCGTAGAGGCACTTAAGAATGCTTGGGTGTGAGAATGTAAAATCGTTACATCTTGCACGTCCAGAATAGCTTCCTTAAAGTTCTTTCTGCAAGATTTTCTCCATCGTTGTTTACTGTGCACAAATATCGGCACACATTCGGAACTTAGAGCTGCACTCATCACTAAGCCCAGCTCTCTTCGTGCGCCCAGCTCCATTCTTCCATTTGCGCGTCTCGCCCGCGTTACATACATTCATTAATGCGGCCTCTCATACATGCTGCGTGCTTTACCTTGAAAAGTCTATGCCGCAGCTCGATCTCCTGAGGTATGACGCTATCTGGTATGAAGTTATTATTCTTTCGATTTTCCCGCGCACACTAATTTAGGTTACGCTTGGACTTAACGCAACGCGTGCGGCTTGCTCGGCCATACGCCTCATGTTGTCCAGATGAGCGGCCACTGTGCTCTGCCCGACTTCAGCGTCATGACTCATCTTTCTGCGACCACCTCCTCCCCAATGACGACAACAACGGTCGCCGATAAAATTTCGTCCAAAGGCTCTAGTGAGCCTTTTGCCTTTAAAAGTTCACAATGGTGAGTCCGCAGTTCTAAGAGCAGGTACATTTTATTTTTCATAACCATGGAAGATAACTCTGGTTATTGTCTGAGCGAGTATTTCCCCAGTCATAACAACCGGCATACAGCAACGACAACTCTACAGCCGTACCTTCGAGCTAAGGGTTCAATGAAGCAAACTTACCAAACTTTTGTAACGAAAGGTTAAGCTCCGAAACACATATATTTGGCGTGAAACCAGCGGTGACAACCCATCGGCAAGTCAGCAGGAACGTTTATAGAACAGGGCAAGCCTCAGGCGCCTGCAGAATAACAAAAAATGTTAGCGTTTAGTTTTATAGCACCGGACTGGTGCGTGTAATTACCATTCTACAAAAAAAAAAAAAAAAAAAAAAACGTAGACATGCTCAAAATGCGTTTCTTAACCATGTTTGGGGCGAATGTCGCGTTAAAGATCCGTCGCTGGAAGTCGTTAGGGAAGCAGCTGCCTGCAATCATACTGCGATTTCGTTCCCGACTAAAGGCCAATTTATGTAGCAACATGGCTGACCGCTAGGATAAAGTTTTCTCCCAGGGGTGCCACGTTAGCGATAGTTTCGCAGCGCGAAGTAACCTGTTCGAATGAATGGAGTCGCACACGCGTGCAGACACAGAACCGTCTGTTCGGGACGAATGGATGGATGGATGGATGGATGGATGGATGGATGGATGGATGGATGGATGGATGGATGGATGGATGGATGGATGGATGAATGGATGGATGGATGGATGGATGGATGGATGGACGGACGGACGGACGGACGGACGGACGGACGGACGGACGGATGGATGGACGGACGGACGGACGGACGGACGGATGGAGGGATGGAGGGATGGAGGGATGGATGGATGGATGGATGGATGGATGGATGGATGGATGGATGGATGGATGGATGGATGGATGGATGGATGGATGGATGGATGGATGGACGGACGGACGGACGGACGGACGGACGGATGGACGGATGGATGGATGGATGGATGGATGGATGGATGGATGGATGGATGGATGGATGGATGGATGGATGGATGGATGGATGGATGGATGGATGGATGGATGGATGGATGGATGGACGGACGGACGGACGGACGGACGGACGGACGGACGGACGGACGGTCGGATCGATGTATGGAAGGGTGGAGGAATGGATGGACGGACGGACGGACGGGTGGACCGATGGATGGAAGGATGGATGGACGGACGGACGGATGGATGGATGGATGGATGGATGGATGGATGGATGGATGGATGGATGGATGGATGGATGGATGGATGGATGGATGGATGGATGGATGGATGGATGGATGGATGGATGGATGGATGGATGGATGGATGGATGGATGGATGGATGAACGAACGGGGCTTTGAATCGGTGGCGGCTAGCGCCGCATGCTGCGGAAGCGCTGTGTGATCGAAGGAATTTTGCAGTGAACGCCGCATCGCAGGTAAGCAAAGCGAAAATTTTCTCTGCTACTCGCTTAAGTCATCATCATCATCAGCCTGACTATACCCACTGCAGGGCGAAGGCATCTCCCATATTTCTCCACTTAGCCCGGTTCTGTGCTAGCTGCATCCACTTGACCCCTGCGAACTTCTTAATCTCATCCGCCCACCTAACTTTCTGCCGTCCCCTGCTACGCTTTCCTTCCCTTGGAATCCAGTTTGTTACCCTCAGCGACCATCGGTTATCCTTTCATCGCACTACATGTCCTGCCCATGTCCATTTCTTCTTCTTAATTTCTACTAGAATGTCGGTAAGTTGAGTTATTTCTCTGACCCACTCTGCACGCTTTCTATCTCTTAATGTTACCCCTACCATTTTTCGTTCCATAGCCCTCTGGGTTGTCCTCAACTTAAGTAGAACTCTCTTGGTTAGCCTCCACGTTTCAGGCCCATAGGTGAGTACTGGCAAGATGCAACTGTTGTATACTTTCCTCTTGAGCGATACCGGTAAGCTGCTAGTCATAATCTGCGAGTGCTTGCCAAATGCGCTCCATCTCAATCTTATTCTTCTTAGTTCCTTTTTATGGTCCGGATCTGCGGTTACTACCTGTCCTAAGTAGACATATTCGTCCACTACTTCCAGTATTTCGCTACCTAATGCAAACTGCTGTTCCTTCCCGAGGCTGTTGAACATTACCTTCAGTTCAGTTCAGTCGTTCAGTCGTGTCCGACTCTTCGTGACCCTATGGACCATGTCACGCCACGCTCCCCGGTCTCTCACTATCTTCCTAACATCACATAACTTCATCTGCAGTGCCTCGAGGATGCCATCTAACCATCGCGTTCGTTGCCTACCCCTTCTCCGGCGACCCTCAACCTTTCCCAACATCAAATCTTTCTCCAGCGACTCCTCTCTTCTCATCAGATGACCAAAGTAGCTGAGCTTTAACTTTAGAATTTGACCCTCCAATGAGCAGTCAGGGTTTATGGTCGCCAATATTGACTGATTTGATCTTCTGGCAGTCCAAGGAACTCTCAAGAGTCTTCGCCAGCACCACAATTCAAACGCGTCAATTCTTCGGCGGTCAGCCTTTTTCACAGTCCAACTCTCGCATCCATACATCACAACTGGAAAGACCATAGCACGAGTTATACGGATCTTGGTTGGCAGACTAATGTCTCTGCGCTGAAGACATCACCTTAGTCTTCTGCATATTGATTTTCAAGCCTACCTTTCTACTTTTCCTGTCTAGGTCATCAATCATTATTTGCAGTTCATCCCCCGAGTTGCTTAGCAAGGCAATGTCATCAGCAAATCGCAGATTACTGAGGTATTCTCCATCTACCCTTATCCCTAACTGCTCCCATTCCAAGTCTCTGAATACTTCGAAACATTGCCTGAGAGTCTTAAGGCAATGTACATTAGGTCCACCTTTATTCTGAGAGGAGCAATGCGGTTCTGTGGCGGAGTGGTTGCGTGCTCTTCTTGCACTGCGAAGGAGCTGTGTTTGCACCGCTGATTCTTTACTATCTTCTGAGTTTCGCGTTAAAACCACAATGCCGACATCGGCTTTTCTGTGACACGGAGCCCTTAACTTTATCGCGTTAAAACTTATATGCGAGTTATTTTAAGCATATGTGCAGACAGAATTAATAAACGGAGCATGATCAGACATCAAAGATTCTTTTACGCGCAACCCTTTTTAAAACTGTGTAGTACATGACACGATGGGGCTCGTAGGGATCCCTAGTGTCATACCTCGCGTGCGCATGTTTTTCAATTTCTGCCGTGACATGCATGACCGCACATACAACAAAACAGTGCGCCCCGTTTACTTACTTGCGCACCTGTATATTCCCCGTTAAAGTACATTGTGTGTAGTTACAATTGTGAGTTTGACACTCCTGGGATATTTTTCAACCATGCGACACGATGCAACAGTGTCCACCGTGTTCGCCCGCTTGGTGTGCTAGATATTTGTGCAGCTAGGATATGAGAAATCCGTGTATACATTTCCTCTTCCGTGTGAGAGACATGAGAACAAATTTTGTCGCTGAGATAATTGAGGCTGTTGAATACTTCCCTATTCCTTTTACTCGTTTGTTGAAAAAGTTAAAAACTACTGTTATGCAACAAGAAGTTTGGCTATAGTCTGGTTTGCGGGTTCTGCTATTTGACCTTTTGTTGGCTTGCTCTGTGCACGTCCCTCGCAATATGCACGCCAGAGAAAATGACATCTTTAGGACAACAACGGAAAGGCTTTTGATTGTTATTAAACAAATGGATACCTCATATCAGACAGTGCTGGTAGTTCCTGTGTTGTTCCTGGAAAACTCTTCCTCCTCCTTTCTAATGGCGCCTTTACGTGTGATGAACCCAGGTATTTATATATGTTTTGATGTAAGCACTCTCGTGCGTGAGGTTTACCTTCTCAATCAGTAAGAAATGCGAAAGGGCGCTTTTAATTATGAAGTTTTGTTGCCTGCAGAAACAGAGAAAATACTTCCCGCAGCTGCTTATTGAGAACGGTTGTGAGATATTACTGTAAACAAACTTCCTATTAAACACTGTTTTTTCAGGCTTATAAAAAGTAAATAAAAACAAACATCCTTGCTTGTGTTATTGAAAGACGGACACAATTCCTATTCACATATACTCAGCACAAATGCGTTGCAGCTCCAGATATGTCTACTTGGGGTTAAGGAAAGGCTTACTTCCACTTATGTTTGCCTTGTTGCTGATGCTGCGAAATTGTCAAGGGGTGCGCGTACAGTGTGGTTGGTTTTGGTTGTATTTGCTTTTTTTTTTTTATTTTCTGTTTAGAAGGTGCTGGCGTGTATGCATATAATTGGCGATTCAAATAAGCTGTTATTTGTAAGTCAACGCTGTGTTGCATCTTATGTTCTTTTTTTTATCAAGCTGCACTTTTTTGATTACAGGGATATTTTCACTATGGCGCCATCAGGGTAATTCGCTTGATGAGAGCATGGGACAACAGCTTGATATTCTCCTTTGTCGTTAAAATAATCAGGAACAAATAACTATCAAAAAAAAATTTTGTATGGAAGTCTGAGAGCATTAGATACTGCGTTTTTGCTCTGCATCTCGCGGGAAAACAAGTATACAGGAGTTCAAATCTCTGCTTCCCTTCGCATGTGGAAATAAAGCAAGACGGTTGATATTTCTTTTAGCATCTGGGATACGATAATGATCTGCGGGAGCAGTCATTTGTAAGTTGGACTTCTACTCGAGCAGCAGCAGAGGCTTTTATACGTCAGTCGTGCTCAGAAAATCATTTGCCCAAACCTTTTCTATCTAGCTGGCATTGACATGTGTGTCTTTTCACATGTGCGGGCTTACTTTGCACTGCGGTAACGTCAAACGAGTAGGCTGAAGTGCCGTAAGCTCGTCTTTAATAAATGAACATCCATTTTCAGTCACTAAATTATACGGCAAGCGTGCTCCACATAAATTTTTTTCTCTGTCATAAATTATCCCTGATGGTCTGCCCTGGCCGCTTCGTAGTGCGATGCCACGGACTATGAAATGGATCGCTAGTGACGTAGGCCGACATGCACGACTATACGTATACCTGTGGAGGTACGTCGGTTCAAGAAACTGAGATGTTGTGCCGAATGCTCCGCAAACTCAAGCTCTTACTGTTTCTGATACGGCTACAAAAAAGCAAGTTCATGCATTATGCTCCTCAAAGAGACAGGGTGGTCCACATGAACACACGATGTCTGCCTGGACGTTTAACGCAGAAACATGCCGTAAATATGCGCCGAAGCAACTCTGAAACCCTCGACAAGAATATTTGTTTCTTTCACCCGGGTTTAATGCGGTGCCTACCACCGTTATTCGGGCACCAAATGCCTCGAAACATTGTTGATCGCATGTTTAAGTGCAACCGTAGACATGCTCTGGTGAACTAAGTAGAAAGTAGTTGAGGTATCCGTAAGTACTCAAGTAGGGACGCAAAGCTACTGACAAATTGACAGCTGACAGTAGTGCTATCAATACACTGTCGATGGTATCGTTAACACTGTAAATAGTAAGATCAATTTTATTATTACACACAGTTTAATCGATGGCGTTATAACTAATTGTACTATTGCTGGTATTACTACCGTAAGATTATGGATAGTACTGTGAATATTTATGCAGTTGTTGTCGAGCGATATTGCCGAAACATTTCCGATAACTTTCAGCAATTCTCAGTACGAATTTTAACAGAGCCATCCATGATGCCTGGATGGTTAATATATGTAATGGTGGAGGGGAAACGAAGGCGAAGATGGCAGAGAGGAAAACACTTCTGCTTGCATTACGGGTTAGATGCAATGAACTGCCTAAGGGTCGCTACCTGAAATCTGTTTGGCTCACGTTTTGTAGTGGGCAATATGTCAAACACAAACATCATACGGTGATGTCAAAATGGCATTTCATGACGTAAAAAAACGTGCTACCATTGCCGTAAAGGACAAATGTTCGGCGCCAAATCTGGGACCCCGCGTAAAGAAGATGGCGAATTTGACGTGGATTATAGGCGGCTGTTACCTCATCGCAGTTGGGTAGTTACTGACTCGGGGTGGTAAAGTAAGGTGCGGCATCTTGTCTTGTTTGCAAGAGGCATTGCAGCGACGTCATAAGGCTACTTTTCAGCTGCGCAACCGTTTAGAAAATTAATGATGAATACTCAAATTTACAGCCGCACGAGGGCACTAGCTGTCTGTCCTCCCATTGATCAACGTGGTTGTTGCTAAGCGCAACAATGGCAGTCTGCTAACTCAGCCGGTTGATCTACGCGAGGCGAGGCATTTCAGAGAGCCCCTCGATGCTTTCGAACTATCTGTCTGGACAATTCGTGAGTGCGACAACCTGGTGAGTAATATGGTGCTGTGGCTCTGCAAGGAACTTCGCGGTGACAAGTAAATAGGGATCACCAAAGACTGCCTTAAACGTCGGCCCAAAACCAGGCAGTGTCGCTGCGTGGTTGTGGCTAGCACTATGCATTGACTTCAATAATAATAAAATTAAGTGCCTTCCCACGATGGAAAAAGGAAACAAAATTACTGACAGCTTCTTTTTGAATAAAACAACGTATGTGTCATGTACACGGCCCATGTTTGCTTGAAAAATGTGATGCGTTTAATGTAAACTTTTGCTCAGGTATGCATGCAAGCTCACCATTTGTTGTTTTATAAAAAAAAAGTGCTCCAGAGCACGTTTTGACAGTACACGCTAATCATATGATTTTGTTAACTGAAATTTTGTGTTGATTGCTTTTTTTTTAATATAGCAAGAAAATAGTATCCCTTTATTGCTTTGAATTTTACCCTTTCGACAATAAGATATGCGCTCACATTGCGTCGTCCTAGCTTCTTGCTGCGATTTCCTTCGACATCCTTCGCTCTTTCTTTCCCTTTTCTCCATTTGTTCCCCTCTCAACGTGTACCGTAGCCTACTCTCTGCATTTCCGTTTTTCTGTTTTTCTCTCTCTTCCTCTCAGACATCTTGCGCGTTTCGCAGGAGCCTTCGCGCACCTGCGCATAGAAATTTAAAAGACTCAGTGTAAGGCCTAGCGTATGCCTTCCACACATACTACACGCGAGCACGCGCGCGTGTACTTTCTCTATCTCTCTCTCTGGTCTTTTCTGCGCTCTACACAACACAAGCCGACAGAAGATCTTATAAACTTAAACACACTTGCTGTCCTGACGGGAGCTAGTCATAAAGCGGCTGAGCGAAAATGGTGGGCAGCACAGCCGGTAGATAACACTAATTGATACTTTGAGACTGCGAGCGTTGTCCTCGGACATGGACCATGCCGGCTGCGCGGGCTCCTCTTCGCTAGTGCTGGGAGCTACTTCACAAATCTGTCTATTCCTTCTGTTTGCGACGAGGTGTTTAAACATTTTATATCGTGCATTCAAATGTCGCTGAAAAGTGAATGCGCGAGGTCCTCGGCGTTTATGAGGAGTAATGACATTTTTCTCTCCCATTCTGCGATTCACCAGTGCGAATACTCCGCTGCCGCTCTTGAGCTCCAGCTGTAATGCTCCTCGCGTCTCGCAAACTCGCTCAACCTCTCTGTGCTTAGCTGCTACCGAAGGTCCGACCGCAAGTATGTCATGATGCGTTAGCTGAGACCGCAGCGCCGCAACATATTCCACTCACCCTCACTGCAGCTCTAAGAGTCCGCATCGCGGAATGCAACGCAGTGGATCGGTTCCAGGACATTGTCATTGTTTATACTTGGCGTCAATATAGTATAGCAGCACACGATAGCGCTTTTTTTTTTCATCATTGCTTTTCTGTTTTTCTTCAGATTGCCTAACCCGTTTGTGTGCTTACGTAACTTGACACCGCCCTTACTGCACAAGTCACGCGTACGTCATAGTTTGAACAAAATGGCGAACTGTTTAGAATAAGGCCCCAGGTGACCGAACTGTGATTGAAGTGCGAAAATTCGTTTTGATCCTTACGAGTGTAAGTCAAAGCACAAAAGACTCGGTAAAATTTGGTTTGGTTTGTGGGGTTAAACGTCCCAAAGCGACTCAGACTAGAAGAAACGCCGTAGTGGAGGGCTCCGGAATTTTTGACCACCTGGGATTATTTAACGTGCACTGACATCGCACAGCACACGGGCGCCTTGCTTTTCGCCGCCAGCGAAAAGCGGCCGCCGAGGCCGGAATTCGATCCCGCACCCTTGGCAACAGTAGTCGAGCGCCGTGACCACTGCGCCACCCCGGATGGGTGACTCGGTAAAATTAAAGCGCCAGCAGTGTTTGCATTAGGTTCAGTGCTTACACTTGCGTGCAAGTTGTTGTGTTGTTCTTTTATCTCCAATGTCGCACTGCTATAAGCGAGCCCTAGTCTGGGTGAAAACCATACTCCGTCCCAATGAATTAGCGGAGCGTGGTGATAGGGATCCGACCAACTATGCCCGGAACGAAGTCGTGTGCGTGTACGGTTGGTTACACCGAACGTCAGAGACTCCGTCTGGCGCCGACAGGAGTTTCCGCGCAGCGTATTCCGTCGAGGTGCTCGCGTCGCGACTCCCGCAAACTCTGCAGCCGTCGGGCTGAGCGCACGCGGCGTTCAAAAGATCCCGGGCAGACGCGAGCGCCATCCGGCGCTCGAAGCGCGAGGTCCCCGCACGCCGGCCGCGCATCCCCCTTTCTCCCCGCGATTGCCACCGCCTCGGCCAACCCCCTCCCGAACAGCGGCGCGCAGACCGAGGTTTCGGATCGACGGTATCCGCTCGCGTGGCTTCAGCTCGCCAGTGCCACATGGACCGCTGAAGAAGGGCGCTCCTCGCTCCTTCGGCCGTCTCGTCCAGTGTGCATCGAGACAAGCACGCTTTGCTACAGCCCGGTCCCGGCGTCAGCGCACGATGTGACACGGGTCATGCCCAGCAGCATGTCACGGCCGCCCCTGCTGTGTGCGACGCTGCGCTGCTGTTCTTCGTCCGTTGCTGCCGCCGCCCCGGTGTTCGTGCGAGCCGTGTCATTCATTCCCGCGGCTTCCGCTGAAGTCGGTGACGAGGGAAAGTGAACGTGCCACGTCGTTCTCTTCCGTGCCGGCTATAAACCGCGCGCCGACAAGATGAATCTGGAGCCCGAAGAGGTAAGCCGGCCTCCACTTGTGCGCTGCCGAAGCCACCGTTCTCTCTGGCTGGTGTTGAGTTTACTTCTGTTTATTCTTGCGCCCTGCTTCGGGACCGACGGAAACGCAACTTCCAAAATGCAAGTGATACTTGCATTTCCGGAATTTGTTTTCCACCACTTTTCTCCTTGCCGCATACGGAGAGCCCTCTCACTTCTATGCTTTGCGTCGAGCGTAAAGGACAGAGCGCGCAGTCAGGGACGCTAACTGTGTGGTCGTTCTTTTTCAGCCAAATGAAGGAAAAAATGTGTACGGAGCGTGCAAAGGGTAAAAAAAAAATACAGAAAGTCTAAAGTGGACGATGTGGCTGTCTTGTTTAATTGGTGGCCAGTCAAGTTTTTTGACTGATGAGAAGCAGGCTGAAGGTGCTTATACTTGAACTTATACGCTATTTTTCGGGTGGTATAACTAAAAACCTGTCTCTGTAGAAAAAAAATGAAAAACCCGACCAATTTATCGCTTTTCTCCAGCGTACAAAACGAAGAAAAAAAAGACGAAGAACTTCAACCATTCATTATTTTTTTTTTACTCCATATTATTTTCATCTCGTGGAAACAGAAATCAAGTAGGATTTTGTTTTTTCTACATCGTGCGCGTTTAAGTCAACCCACTCAAGGAGTCCACGGAAACAGCACTTGGTACTCGTAATGGCCAAGCCGTCGGATACATGACATATAATGCGCTTGATGTCATATCCTAAGAATTTCTTTGCCGAATTGCATTCGCTGTTGGTACAAGGGGAGGCATTTCTGGCACAAAAACCTCCGAGCAGCAATGAAGGTTGCAGTAATGGGAACAGGTTCTGCGAATGTAGCAAGATGAGGGGGGGGGGGGGGGGGGGGGGGGGAGGGGGTACACCGCCTAGTCTGCAAGCCGCAGCAGTGAGAACTGTTGTTTGAAGGCAACGGTTAAGATCGGCATTATATATGCCAGTGCTACGGTCATTAAAAGTCCTTTCTTATCTCATTATCCCTGTTTACATTTGAAATTTCTTGAGTTAATTTGTATTTGGACTGGACGCTAAAACTCACCTACAGCATAATATGATTTTGCGAATTCTTCGCCCCCCCCCCCCCCCCCCCCAACGATTGTCGCCAATTTGTGTCGGCTTTACCGGGAAGTTAAAGCCGGTGTGCGCTGTTCATAGTGTACAGGATGCGTCGAGATAAACTACTCCATAATTGTGCTCTATCTGGACTCATTACCTTGACATAGCACGCACGCTTAATTCATTCCACCCAGTACAAGAGTTCTTATACCACTACTTATAGTCGTTCGCTGCCTGCCTGGTATTAATTGTGAGGTGCTGGCGCAGCAGAATCCGATGAGCGTGTCCTGCTGCTTAGGAGGTCATCCAATTGGACAGCGTACTTCGCTGAAAAGGAACTGAAAAAAAAAAAAAAAAGCGGTTCAATAACACTTCCTGCACCGAGTCGTTCTGTATACATGATTTTCCTCTGTAGTAAGGATACTGACATTTCCATGCCACGGTGAACAGAACGAAATTCTGTGCGACTTCGATATGAAAAGAATGCGTAAATGACACTTATTACGCGAACACTGTTGCTAGATTTTACTGTAGCGATTTTTCTGTTTTCTTTTTATTTTCCTGACTTAGTGAGAAATTATCTCTCCCTGCTTACGTGCACAGAAACGGCTGTTTTCGGACCCCTCTTTAGGTGAGAATGCCGCGTTGTGCACATAAAACTCCTCGCAAGCAGCATTGCGCACTCGAACACTTGGGCTATCAAGTCCATAAAACCCCACTAAGAGACAGCAAAGTTCAGATAGAAAGCGACGAGGCGTCAAAGTGCGCAATTTTCGGGGAGAAAATTTCAGTTAGAAAACACTGATGCCGAGTTTTTCCCGACATTCGTTACGCATTCGATCCACGGTAATGGCTGGACTGGCCATGAATTTAGACCGGTTATTGTAAAGCAACATGGACATCGGCGATACTAGTTACGACTTCGAGACAACGTCGGCTTCCAAGCACCTGCTGCAGATCCCATTGCTGCTGAGAGCCCGACGTACCGGGAGGGGTCAACACTGAGATCTTAGTATATACGGTCGCGTTTAACGCAAGCGGCGGAATAATGGCTGAGTAAGTTCGTGCGTATCCCGTCACCAAGCTTTGACGCGGCGCGCATGTGGAGAGCTGCGAGCATGACTGGTGCAGAAAATCCGAATACGCCTGGCACTCACCTGTTGATGCACACTTCTCAAATGTGGGCGCAATTTAACGTAAGTGGGAACTCGGTGTTTCTTGTCGTCTGGATGAATGTAAACCGCTCCATGTTGGTCCGGCCGCAAAACATGCCTTTAGCGGCCTGACCTACAGCACGCTACAAATGCAATATTGGTGTATATAGTAATATCTGGGGCGTACCATCGCAGACTGCTACCTATATTTGCTAAATTATTACGCGATTTAACTGTTCACCGCTCGGGTCCTTTTACATATGGCTCCCTTTCGAATAAATGTGTTCGTTAAAAGCAGCAGAAATAATGACATCAAATGCATATTGATGCTTTTACAAAGCCCTTTCGCTTTCAATTGACTTCATAATCATATTGACATATTCGCCAGGTTAACAAAAACAAAAGGAAAAGGTGCAATTCCAGCGACAACACAAAGCAAACATCAGATTTCACAGTGGGAAGAAATTTAGCTTACAATTTTGTATTTGTGTTTATATGAAGCGATGGCGATAACTAAAATAATGGTATATTTTTATAAGGTGGCGATAAAATAAACCTACTTCAAAACTTGAACGAAGAAAAAGACAGGACAGCAATCAAAAATGAAATCATCTTCATAAACGTAATTTAGTGCGTGCAGAAAAAGGACGTCTGCAGGCCTTCGATGTTTTCGATGGTTGCAACGCGAACTGTGCGCGTAAGCAAATGTAGGCACACATTTGTAGGTGATTAGGGCCGGGCATAAGGCGCGCGCTTTTTCCCCTATGCAAACGCTACGACAAAAGGTAAGATATAGCACGACCCAAATGTGAAGCGCGGGCTTCATCCGGCGTGCGCACCGCACGTAGTCATAAACGCAGAACGGCGAGTTGCCCATGATAACCTCGAAGAGGAAAGACCGATGATACATCATTCGCACAACGTGTGTCGGCCAAAAAATCTGCTGTCGCCACAATATTTTTCCTTTCTTGAATTCTCGTCTTCTTGCTACTAGAACCATAAGTTCCCGTAGCATATATGTGTCTACAGTGTCTGTGTCCCGAAGCGGCTGCAACGTTCTTTTTCATCGAGCAGCTGGCGACTGCGAGCAGTCACCTGACCTCGATACGCCTAGTGCGCCTGCTATGGAGGCAGTGATACCTCATTGAAAGTGAGCCCTTTCGCAAACTTTTCCCCACACTCCCAAACTTTAACACTGAGCTTTAGAAAAGAGACCTATATTTTTGAAGCCCCTTCCATTTTCGGATATTTACACCCTATAGTTGAGACGAGCAAGTTGATGACCACGCCATGATTTTATTAGCCGCTCGTAACATCCTGTCGATAGCAAGGCAGGATGCGTGATTAAAATTAACCTTGAAAGTATTATTTATACCTTGGTTCTTTTTGAACATTTTTTGGACATATCACTTTTTCTGAAAAGGTATATCCAGCTCTGTATAAGACAATCAAAGATATCAAAGGAAGCTTCTGTGCTAAGCTGGGCGTGATAAAGGACAAACGAGGCAAGGACCTCACTGAAGCCTCAGAGATAAAGAAGAGGTGGCAGGAATACACAGAACTGTACAAGAAGGACCCGGATGTGCAAACCCAACATAGGACGGTTGTGATTACTGATGTCGAGCCGGGCATCCTGAAGAGTGAAGTTGAATGGGCCTTAGTCAGCCTTGCTAAGAACAAAGCTAGCGGAATTGATGGTATTCCAGCTGAGTTGCTTCAAAACCCCAACCACGACGCTGTTAACACACTGCGTACATTATGTCAAAAGATTTGGACAACCCTGCAATGGCCACAGGATTGGAGAAGGTCAGTTTACATCCCAATTCCAAAGAAAGGCAGTGCCAAAGATTGTTCCAACTACCGCACGATTGCGCTTATTTCGCATGCTAGCGAGGTGATGTTAAAAATCCTGCAAGGTAGGCTGCAGCAGTATGTGGATCGGGAGCTTCCGGACGTGCAAGCTGTGTTTCGCAAGGGCAGAGGAACTAGAGACCAAATTGCCAACCTTCGCTGGATCATGGAAAAAGCAAGAGAGTTCCAGAAACCCATTTACTTCTGCTTTATTGATTATGCGAAAGCGTTTGACTGCGTAGATCACAACAGATTGTGGCAAGCTCTCCAAGAGATGGGAGTTCCAATTCACCTCATCTGTCTCCTCAGGAACCTTTATGAAGGGCAAGAGGCCACAGTCAGAACTGGGCATGGTCTTACTGATTGGTTTCCGATTGAGAAAGGGGTGAGGCAAGGCTGCATACTGTCGCCCTGCCTATTTAACCTATATGCAGAGTGCATCATGAGGAAGGCCTGTCTGGACGAGTCATCAGCTGGAGTGAAGATTGCTGGAAAACGTATCAACAACCTTAGATATGCGGATGATACCACTTTAATGGCAGAAAGTGAAGTGGAACTCAAGAGACTACTGATGCGCGTACAAGAAGAGAGTGAGAAGTTTGGGCTTAAACTGAACATTAAAAAGACGAAGATCATGGCGTCTTGCCCTATCAAGTCCTGGAGCATCAATGGACAAGAAGTGGAAGCTGTGACAGATTTTCTGTTCTTGGGCGCCAAGATTACCTCGGAAGGAGACTGCAGCCATGAAATTAGGAGACGCCTGCTTCTGGGAAAGAGAGCAATGGTTAGCCTTGACCGCCTAGTAAAGAGCAGAGACATTAGTCTGCCAACCAAGATCCGTATAACCCGTGCTATGGTCTTTCCAGTTGTGATGTATGGATGCGAGAGTTGGACTGTGAAAAAGGCTGACCGCCGAAGAATTGACGCGTTTGAATTGTGGTGCTGGCGAAGACTCTTAAGAGTTCCTTGGACTGCCAGAAGATCAAATCAGTCGATATTGTCGACCATAAACCCTGACTGCTCATTGGAGGGTCAAATTCTAAAGTTAAAGCTCAGCTACTTTGGTCATCTGATGAGAAGAGAGGAGTCGCTGGAGAAAGATTTGATGTTGGGAAAGGTTGAGGGTCGCCGGAGAAGGGGTAGGCAGCGAACGCGATGGTTAGATGGCATTCTCGAGGCATTGCAGATGAAGCTATGTGATGTTAAGAAGATAGTGAGAGACCGGAAAGCGTGGCGTGACATGGTCCATAGGGTCACGAAGAGTCGGACACGACTGAACGCCTGAACTGAACTGATATCCATGCAACTCGAACTTGGCGTCCTAGATAACATTATCAGTTGTTTCAATCTACATGTATTGTTATATATAGTGCACATCTTGTCTGTGAGAAGTTTCTATATTTCGACGTTATATTGAACTGAATTGAAATCACACTCATCATAATGAGAGAAGATTTTTGAGCGCAGATAAAATTAGGCATAACTCTTCTTATATCGTTATTTTCCACAAACATACAATACAGGGCTGCGGCGACGACAGATTGATAGGGAAGCCAAGTGACCTCGCTACGAAAGCCGCCGCTTGTTCTCTTATTGGGTGGAACGAAACGCGAACATGGCATCGGCTGGTCTGTTTTGGTTCGGCGCTATTGCTGCGGTGGCTGCCGACAAAAGCTGGTTCCAAAAGTGATTATATTCTGTATACTAAATCATTTTATTGTCTAGGCCCTATCCGTGTTTTCCCTGCCATGCAACGCGCTGCAATTGAGGAGTCATAATCCCCCCAAGTCTTCAATCACGCCGCATAATATCACGTCTCTGCCTCCTTCATTCTTTTTTTTTACCATCCTCACAAGCGACACTCTCTCCTGCAACCTCCCTCAAGAATGTCCTGTCGACTTAATCACAATCACCAGATAAATCTGATTTTTGGCCGCACTGCAGCAATGAACAACTCTTTTTTTTTTCCGGATGCAATAGCCCAATGGAATGCTTTACCGGACGTTATTGCTTCATGCAAAGATCGTGAAATTTTCTGAGCAAAACTAACGAGTCACCTTCAGTGTTCTATTTGACAAAGCACACTAGTCTGCTCTTGTATATTTTGTTACTGTTTGTTTGTTTCGTTTTCTTTCTTTGTTTTGTTTCTTGAACTGGTGTTCGTATGCTGTTGTACAATGTTACTGCCCCCGCCTTATGTAATGCCCTCGGGTCTTTAAGACTTCAATAAATGAAATTAAATAAGAACGCGCGAACGTTTATATATATGAACTGGTTATAGCGTTTGCAGGAACTGGTTATAGCGTCCTGATTAATGTGCTTATATCGTATTAATTCACTTTACCGACTTGAATAAAATTTTTGGCGCGCTAGCGCTCAGAGCCCCGCTCACCGATTTCTCCGATGGCTGCCTAGTAAATTTCCGATCTGAAATAAATTAACTACAATAAAGGATTTATGGCGCGAACCGATTCTTATTCTGCGGTGATACGAGCAAATCAGCTTGGTTACCCGCAGCATTAGAGCAAAGTACGCAACCACCGCTTTTTTTTTTTTCATTATTGGACTATCGCCGCTGCCGACCAGCCCGCGTGTTTAACTGCCACTCTCTCCCGCTGTGTATTACGTGTCGTCATTTGCATTCACTTCTATCCTAGCGCAATGAATCCGGGACACACTGCTATCTTATTTCTCACTCAAGGTGCGTTAAGCAGCCCCAAAATTTAATAGCGCGCCACCACAAATGTTCCTCAATAACCCATGTTTCTAATCTTTGTCAGACGCCTGACTGTCTTCGAAAAGTCCTCCCCGAACCGAAACCGAATCCAAAACGTACTACCACGCCGAATTAGAATTTGTTCTAACCACGTGAAGTCGTCTTTTCTTTTTTTTCTCTTTTTAGGCTCTGGCTTCTGGCCTGGCTCAGAAAGACTTTTTCAGCCACTCCGCCGCAAGAAGTAACGGCTTCAAAGTGCTTTAACGATTTCGCGTTCGGGGAGCAACTTATACGCACGAGTGAATTAAAAGTGGGGTACGCTTAATAAAATACACTGGAAAACTGAAAGAGGGAAATGCAACCTCGAGGTCCTTGAGGCGAAGAAAGTGTACAAAATCAGCTGTGCTTCTTGAGGATGCACTTCTGTCTGCAGCATATCGTCGAGTATGTCTGCAAAAAAAAATGATATTTAAAACACAACAGCCTCCGCATACAACCCGGGTTTCAAAAACGTCGTCATGTTCTCATAGTGGTGTCTGCTCTATTTATTTATTTATTTATTTATTTATTTATTTATTTATTTATTTATTTATTTATTTATTTATTTATTTATTTATTTATTTATTTATTTATTCTTAGAAGAGGGGGGGGGGGGGGGGGGCTTGGTATTTTTTCGCAATGCTTCTCACAGTTATCCCACCAAGTACAACAGTTGAACCTACATTGGCTTGTGGGACCGCGCGATGGGCGCGAAGTAAATACAGGCTTTTAACGCAGAGGCGTAACTACCCGCATTCTTGGATTTATGGGAAGTGGCTGTGAAGCCTCTTTTAAAGCTGGCTAGAAAAAAAAAACAATAATAATATTCAAATAATAATAAAATTCGCTGGCAGTGGGTTTCCAACCCGCGGAGATGAGTGCAAAAGATCAGCAGTCCTGGCCATAACGTTAGACCACTGCGTCATTTTTTTTTTTTGTCCTTATTACCTGCACTTCACAACAAGAAGTATAGCTGGTCAAATTGTCAAATGTCACGCACCTTACGGACAACACATCTCATTATAAAGATTATACAGTGGTCACTTCATACAATACAGTAAAAAAAACTCAGGTTGGCATTGTCTAAGTAGGCAATACGCAAAGAAGAAACCAATCGGTCATATAGCACTGCGCCGTGTCGGTTCCTTGCTTCTATATTGCCCGCTTAGACAACAACACATAAATGCAGGTCAATATGTACAATGCATAAGCTGCGCAGAAGACTGCATGGTTATATCAAAATAGTCTTAGCGTTTAGCACGTGCAGAAGTTGCACGTGTTAAACTGCCACTCTTTCACGCCATGCCCTTCGGATGCCATCGTCTTCATCGTCTTTCTTCTCTGTTCCTAAAAACGTGCATTGACGGCCTTACCTACGTCTCCTCCATCCTAATAAAAGCATAAGGCACCGGTTAAATAGTTAGCTAAACATGAAAAGATGGGGCAAAGCAAAGATAAATGAAGCAAAACTTCGCTAAACGAGGGCCGAATAATTCTTCGGCATGTATATCCGTGCTTAGGCACAGAAGTGCGATGGTTAGGAGCATCAGTGCTTGTGACTTGATCATGGGCTGCCAAATTAACACACTGAAGCACACTTTCTAAACACTGCTACACCACACAGGGTACATTGTTGCCGTTGGTAAACATTGTCCCATATACATCTGCCTGCCCAAGCGTTGTAAAGTGATGCGTGCTGCGGTCTCCCTTGAATTTTTCGTGTGATCAACAATAAGACAAGGGAAGCGCTTTCGCTTATCGTCGGCTTCCCTTTTTTTCGACTTATATGAAAGTTTATTATGCACAAGCCTGGCTTCTCGCCCTACAGAGTGTCCCGTATTCATCTGTACGCAAGTGCAGTTTCCTTATACATTACATTGAATGGTGAGGTAACTGTAGAGTGTTCTAAGACACTTTTTATGAACATAATGACAGGGAGGGTCTAACGTTTCGATGAGTAGCGAAATATTGCGTTTGAAAACGTTCCCGGGCTTGCTTTGAGTAGCTAACACTGCCATAGGAAAGCAACGAGGTTTGTTTGTTTTTTTTTTGTTTTTTTTTTGTTTTGTTTTGCGATAAACAGCAGAAAATTAGAAGCGTGCCGGGGAGGGACGTGCGGGTGCATTGATTGCTATTGTTGAGTTTTTCGAAATGCAAAGAATTGCATGCATAAACAACATTAATTTAAAAATTGCGTTTACGCTTGATTTTTACGTGCCATAAAAATAAGACAACTTGAAATTTCCCCTGCTACGGACCTCACCAAGCTAAACAGAAAAAAAGGGGGGCCCAGAATTTAGGGTGTGCACACGGTTTTCATAATGAAAACTAGATCGCAGGATGGCGGGCGGTTAATGCTTGCCGTCGCACGAGTACAGGCCAAGATAGGCGACTTACGCCGGAAACGGTACTATTTGTCTATTGGTTACATCCCACAGTGATGTATATTTTTACGCTAAAGTTCATTCGCAGATAGCAAAGAAACTGCGGTATATTTTGGTTGGAAATTTGAATGTGCCTCCGTATTAGGCGTTCTTGCTTCCACGTACAAACTGCAAGACGGGATTCCATTTGCGCCCTTGGGAGATAAGCAGGACTATATTTTCACGCCTTAAATATACATGGACGAAGAGGCCAGGCTACAAGAGGCTTCTGTCGCTGCCCGCCGCCGGAGGTGTTGTGATACCAAGGGATAGTCTCGCCGTCGCGTGGACGCATTTCGAACTGCTTTTATTCTTACTCAGTTGGGCTCACTGCGGGAAATGGCCAAGAATCTTATATTGACACCATTCTGCCCCAAATGCCATTAGAATCGGTAAAATGAAAACAACAACCCTTGTAGTAGAAAACTGCCGACTGATGTCTATGAGACGCTTGAGTGGAAGGTGCAACCTAATGATAGGTTGAGAAAATGAAAGAAAAAAAAAAGCATTTACAAGAACGATTCAGAAAGCTTCTAATTCTAGCCTCACGCTGACACATTTATTTTAAAGTTGTCTATTTCGAGATTTCGAGGCCTTAATAGTGATTTCACTAGCAATGGATTCTGCACGAAAACACCTGTCTGTATATTATGTGTGCGACTAGATTTTTTTTATTTTTTTTTGCATGGCCCACAGTAGTATTGCCCGGAAAGCATGCGCACCAAACGAAGAGTCCAGTTCCTTGCTGGGCGTGGGAAATCAATTTCAGGTTCTGCTACAGATACTAAAGCACAGCAACTCTCAAGCGAATCAAGACGGCCTTGCAACAGCTCCATGCTCTACAGTGGTGAGATGGAGGCCGTGCACGCACTACGGTGAAGAAATTACTTGACACGCGATGCAAGCCAGGTGTAAACTTTCTGGAACAAGTCGCGGAGACTGTGTCCTCACGTTCGTTCTATGGGAACCAAGCAGAGGCGCGAGGCATGGTACTAGCGTAAATCGCTTATAACGTACACGCATGCGTTCAAAAAGTAAAAAAAAAAAATGGCAATTTCTTCTTTGGGTCGAGCACACAAAGCGCGGATTGCAATATGCATCCAGAATAAAACCTATAGGACACAGACATTGGTCATAGGGCCTCCCGCATCGTCTTTCCTGCGCAGTACATCGTTTTTTCTCCTTCTCGTGCTCACTGTGAGTTGCGGTGGTTTGACACACTTATAATACTTTAATATGCACGCTGCTCACGTTGCAGCAGGGTAATGTGTGTAAGTTATGTTCATAGGCAGCTGGCGTAGGCGGCACCTTTGTGCACCTCATTTAGACACGAATTGAGCGAAACTCTCGCGACGCATTCTTCTTATTCCTCCCCTTGCTTGTATATACCATCACCTTTTTCTGTTTTTATAAAGATAACTTCGGTGAACTTACGTAGCATAACTGCGCGTCTATGAATAACTACCGGATCAGCGTGGCTTGACGGTAAACAGAATGAAAGCGCTGCCGGAAAGAAAATATATTTTTATCGATTCTTGTGTACACAGTTTCAGAGCCTGATTTAGCACAGAATAATAGATACTGCCGTACCGAAAACGTTCAACGTTCAAACGCAATATAAATTACCCTTTGAGTTGACCCCATGGTGTGTATATTGCTGAAAAAAAGAAAGGAAAGAATAATTATACCTCGGGGAAGATTGATTTTACTTTAAGCTTTGTGTTCGAATGAGAAATAGCTCTTTGGAGAAATTCACAGGCCGGCAAATTTATATGCAATGAGAATGAATTATTCATAATTGAATGGTTTTCAAGCTGCTCTAGCCTATATATGGGTCCTTGAGTGTATAATGAAGACAGCGCGTAATCTGGTAGATCTTAGGTATTTCTCAAAGCTGAATGTGTTCTCCATGGAGACAACATGCTTGTTTATTAAAATAGTTTAGCTCGTGAATTTCATTATGTCTCGTAGTGCCAGTTTCGCTGCTTGTCGTTATGTCATGCAGTGCCTAAAGTTTGGTCACAGTGCTGATCCCTACTGGAAGATCTGACGGCAACTTTTCATTGGAGGGTCCTAGACAGAAATTGTTCTCTCACGACTGAATGATTGTCATTTCGAAACATTAGTCGCTCCCTTTTATTAGCAACACACATCCCACGAGCCCTCTTCGTAATGAAGTGACTGGATGGGAGGTGAAGCCTGTGTAGAAGAAGGAAGGCACACCACCCGATGCTAGTCGTTTTTTACTGAGGTCCCAGCATGACACTCATACTGCTCCTCGGGTCCCGTGCTCTCGCCTTTCTTCGTATTCGTCTTCTGAAGCCTCAGGCGCCAATCTTCAATTCACTCCGCGTCCCGAGGTTGCCACCTCCAATGGATACAGACGCTGAACTGGCCTAACTAGATCCGACCCTTGCGGTAATCGAACTCGGCATGTACGCACTATTCCATCCTTGCTCTTTATAGCCTTAACTTTGTTCTAAAGGGAATATCGATAGTCTGCACGAAATGGCTGAACTATAATAAAAATATTTGTTTTACATGATCCACGCAGTTGTGAAATTACAAGAATCTCAAGAACAGGACTACAAGATAGTGCGCAGCTAAACATGCAATGTGTTGTGTAAACCATTTTTTTAGATTTTGATGCGCACATTATGAACTAGACTGCTTGGATATAGGATACATATTGAGATTTATAGCCTTTGCTTTCTCAGTGCTCGATGATATCAGACCATTTCGCATGACCTGGCGGAGAAGCCGAGGTCGAACTGAACGGGAACCATGTCGCCACGGTACCTAGGACGGGACTAGAGTAAGTCACCACGCATACAACAACAAATAAACCCGCGGCAACTACAAGGGCATGTTCATGGTGCTGCGTAAACATCGTCCCGTAGAAAGCTGACGGCCAAAAACTCGGAGAGAGTTTTGACGTATTTGCCTGTAACCTGCAATCATGACCACAAGCTGTGATTTTAGAGCCCGCAATATATTCGATCTGAACGCAGCTCCCATTTCTCACTGCGGGTATAAGTTGTCTCAATGTTGGCTGCGACTGGTAAGTCTCGTTTCGGCAGCCTCACAGATAGGGGAGTTGCGGGTGCCGATTAGAGACAACGTGGCTCACGTGCTTTGTGCTCCTTACATAAACCAAGCTAAACATTTTGTACATAGCTGATATACATGGTTTCTGGGGTTTAACGTCCCAAAGCAACTCAGGCTATGAGAGACGCCGCTGATATACATGTGTGCGAAAGATAAGCATAATATGAAATTTCGGATTTCCTTTTGTCCCTCTGAGGCTGCCGAAGTACCGTTATAAAGTGTCGTACAGTATCCAAAAAAAAAAAAAACAAAAAAAAAAAAAAACATGTCACCTCCACCGCTACGAAACAAAACTCTCTGCAGAACCGGATATGCACACACTTCTGCTAAAATACGCAGTCGACATTGTCGTCATCATCCTCAAGTAACGTTCTCTGGAGGACGCAGACTTTTCTCAAATATCTTCATTCAACGCTCTTCAGCGCCGACCTCCCCGAACGGGCTACCTGTAACAAAGTTCCCGGTTCCCTATTAGCACCCCATTCTCGACCTTTTGCGTCACTTTTATCCCCGCATCCACTCTGCTACCCTGCAAGATACCATCGATCTCCCTACGCCCTAGAAGACGTACGCTCTATTGTCAAACTTTACTCATCCGACAGGCGTTGTTACTATAGCTGCCACCTACGGGCTGCTTATAAACGTAACTTCGTTATTTTCTTGCAGTGCCAGCCGGGAACTATGGCAGTAAAAAAAAAAGAAGATATTTGTGGATACTTTTGATTTCTTCATGGCGACCGAAACGCATGGAAGTTGTGAGCAGAATGCCATGTGCTAACTCGGCAGGAGAAAGCTGGAGGTAACAGGAAGACAACGTACATCACTTTGCCATCACAAGATGTGACTTTTTTATGCGATACAAAACTTCAAACAATGCGTCCTTCATTCTCCACCTCACGGGAACTCTGCAGGGGTAAGGGCGGCACAAACTCTTGCGGACGAATTTCCTTGCGTCGAGGAACAAGTCCTTTGTTCAGAATCTGGGGGTGACAGACAAGCTGCGTCCGATGACGGCCTCGTGAGCGAGCGGGTAGAGGTCGCGGCCCAAAACAATTTTGGTCACTTTAAAGGCGTGCAGACACACAGCCACCCTTTTTTTTCCCCTTATTTATTTTTTTACCAGTGATTTGAGGCTCAACTTCTTCGCAACAGTTTGGGTGGCCCAGTTTTAACACTGAGACAAGAACGATGGGAAACAAAAAGAGCACATAGCACAACGCCAACTTTAATGAAGATGGGCGAAGCTAAGCAGAATAGATAGAGTGGACAGTGGTAACGAAAGACGATGCTCATGACAAAAAAAAAAATTGTGAAACAAAGAGTCGCGGTGAGGAAGCGTAGCAAATGTAGGCCTCGATGGTCGACAGGGTCAAACACGAAAACAAAAATAGATCACAAGAAAAAAATAAATAAAACAGAAAATATTATATGAAGCTAGAGGCTTAACCTGCATCATAACCGCAGGTTGCCAAAGCGAAATATGGCGAGAATGAAGACACAAAGCCTACAATTGAAGATCTAAGAACGTCAAGCGTAAAACTTGATTTTTCACGACGTGGGGTTGTGTTAAGATGTGAATACTGTCGTTTCAATCTTGCCTTTCTGTTCGTGGCATTTGGCTTTCGTTATTGCTGTTGAATGTAGATGATTGACCCGGGCTATGTGCCCTAAATGTTAACCTTTGTTTTCTCAAGGTCGAATTGTTTCCTATCTAGATCGTGCGCTTATGATGCTGCTTAAAACTATATTTTTCCTAATGTGTTTTTTTTTTCTTTTTTTTTTCGCATCTGGTGAGGTCGTCCACGAAATTCTACCTCATTCTCATACGGGTTAACATCACAGGGGCCGCTCTGTAACCGGCTGCATGTGAGGCTAGGGTTAAAAATGTGCACTTCAGCCTCGTAAATGCATTTTCTGGGATGTGATCTTGTAGGCGCAGCCTATAGGTGACGAATCCTTTAAGCTTAAGGGGAGTAAAACGAATGAAAGGCGTTAATGTTAAGCAATGAAACCTTGCTAATAATACAGCAATACAAAGACCCTCTAGAGCCTTAACTAGAGTGCAACAGAAAGGTTTCCAAACCGGACATGTTGCATGGTCTGAGGGGGATTTAACTACTGATCGATTATCGTGCCCTCTTACCCCTACCCCTAAAACCCATATGTTCGTGATTTAGGGCCTTCACATGGAAGGTTTAGCATAGTAGCTCCTGGTCAGGGGTCAGTTAGCGCGTGAATTTAGACGGACGTTATTTTTAAAGCTCTAACTTGCCTCTTACCACAGTAGTCAGACCTCTCTGCAATTCTTCAAACGATTTATGATCTAATTACAAATGCATAAAAGCCATCCAATTCATCCATTTTGTTGGAGAAGCAGCTTCGAAACAAATCGAGAAAGAGGCTGACACCACCACCTTTGGGTTGCGGGGTGCTTATAGAAATCAGTGCACGGTCTCGCAGCGCCAACTTATTGAATCATAGCTGAACCATTTGTTTTCCAAGAAAGCGCCTTCCCCACGTGGCAGCACTGAATTCAGCCGGGGATAAGTTCTCAGCCGCATTAAGTGTAACTGCCCTGCAATTCATTCACCACGTCGATGCCAAGAGAGCGCCCTTTGATTAATCGCACAGACCGCCTAGCAGCGGCCACGTTTTATACTTACTGGCACGGGAGTGGTAACGCAGCTGTGACTCTCGAAGGACGACCTGTATGTCTTCATCTTTTGAGGCGAACAGCTACAGCTGCGCCAGTGCTGTATTATCGGTCGCATGTTTAAACAAAATGCGCTGAGTCGCGCAGGGACGTTAGCATCTTTGACGCTGTTCCCAATTCTGAGCGAATGATGTATCTACGAATTCTTAAAAACTTAGATGGTATCCTGAACTCGTTGCAACGCTTTGTAGTTGGGATTATGCTAAAATGCGAGCGGTATTCTGTCCTTTTCGCGCACACCATTTTCCATGAAGGACTCGTCCAAACATCGGCCGCGGAAATCGGAAATCAGATGCGAAAGGAACAAGTAACAAAAGAGGGGACTAAGCAAAAACGTTCAGATGGAATGTGAGTACATTAAAGCCTTGCTGTCTCTCATAAATCGTCGAGGAGACAGATGTAGATCATTTATTCTCGAAGTCAAGCAGGCCGACATTATGCGGTCATTTCCTCAAAAGAACCGCTCCTCGAGCACAAATCAGGCAGGCAAAAATGCTTACCCTGAATTCCAGACTACAACACACACACACACACACACACACACACACACACACACACACACACACACACACACACACACACACACACACACACACACACACACACACACACACACACACACACACACACACACACACACACACACACACACACACACACACACACACACACACACACACACACACACACACACACACACACACACACACACACACACACACACACACACACACACACACACACACACACACACACACACACACACACACACACACACACACACACACACACACACACACACACACACACACACACACACACACACACACACACACACACACACACACACACACACACACACACACACACACACACACACACACACACACACACACACACACACACACACACACACACACACACACACACACACACACACACACACACACACACACACACACACACACACACACACACACACACACACACACACACACACACACACACACACACACACACACACACACACACACACACACACACACACACACACACACACACACACACACACACACACACACACACACACACACACACACACACACACACACACACACACACACACACACACACACACACACACACACACACACACACACACACACACACACACACACACACACACACACACACACACACACACACACACACACACACACACACACACACACACACACACACACACACACACACACACACACACACACACACACACACACACACACACACACACACACACACACACACACACACACACACACACACACACACACACACACACACACACACACACACACACACACACACACACACACACACACACACACACACACACACACACACACACACACACACACACACACACACACACACACACACACACACACACACACACACACACACACACACACACACACACACACACACACACACACACACACACACACACACACACACACACATCATGTCCTGCTTAAGCTGAGGTATTATTTTAAAATGATTAGAGCGGCTTAAGCACGTTTCTGCTTCAGGCAGTTAAACTAAAGAGCGTTGGTTTTAAGATTTAAGAGTTGTATCATTCGCCTTGGATATATGTAGAACGTTCTTTGCAGATTGCGCTCACTTGCAGAATTCTAGCTTGCTGTTGTTGCGGGGAGCGTGTGTTGTTTCTCTTTCATTTTAGTCTTACCACGTATGTAAACCTAAATAAGCAACGAAATGAAATCGGGCTTATCGGGGGTCTCTTATGATTTACGGCAGATTCTTGATAATGGCCCATCTGAGGACAAACAACGTTATCGTCGATGGACCAGCCTCTCCGCTCTTAAAATAAGGCAGCTGACAAATCTCCCACGCACAAAGCACACAGATACCGAAAGGCAGATTTATATATATATATATATATATATAAAAAACCGTAGAAAGGAATTGGAATATTTTGTTTCACGAACACATCCTTATATAAGGGCATTTCGAATTCTGCTCTCTTTTGAGAGAAAAGCGCTTTGTACGCGACGAACAGACCCCGCTTGCTGAACCTGAAACGGCCAGGCTTCAGAAAGCGCGCAGCGCCATATATCTTATCGAGAAGTCGAAATTTGTTCTCCCGACTCCGAGCAACCGTAAGGCAGAGGAGGCCCTTGAGCACCAAGGCAGGTTTGAATTTGCTTTATCGAATGATATTGAGAACCCCCGGAGAATGGAATTGGCTCCCACTTCTTATAGCTGCGGATCGCTCTCGGACGGAATCGATGTTCGATTCAACGGCATTCTGCCACGCGACCCCGCCGAAACAACGCCCGCTGTTTCGAAGCTTTCCAAGGCCGGCATGTCGACCGGCACGTAGTCGCATCATCCTCCATGCTTTTTGGCAAGTTCCCTTAGCGAAAGAAACAACGAAGTTGCAACATCTTTACACTAACGGCATTCCTCTGTCGTCTTGTCCTTTTCATATTCGCGGCTTCAAACTTCATCGTATACTCTGTGGCTGCACATGTAATGCCTCGCACTTTGAAGGAGCCAATGGTTTTTCAATTAGTCACTTGTTTTTTTTTTTTGTTTTTTTTTTCTTTTTGCCTAACATTTCGTCCTTGTTCTTTTCAACTAACTCGCCCGCGAAACTGCGCTTTGACCGCCCGTTCAAGTTAAAGCCGAAATGTAAGTATTGTATTGGACCGAAAATGAGCCTAAAAGCGAAAGTCGACAACTCAAAAAGTGCTTAATTGACGCTATTTTCGGAAGGAAAAATGCATCGGTTTACCAAAAACTGCGCTAGGACCTCAAAGCTCGGCGTCTGATAGAGTTGTTCGATCATGTTCATTAAAAACGACGCAGAAACAGCTTTATGAGGTCAGTTGTAATCTTTTTGTCTTCTTTTCTTTCCAGAAGATCTCCTTCAAAGTTTCTAACTTACGGGATGAAATTTGGTCTAGCGATTTTTGCGCTCTTTGCGGCTACGTCTCTTAGAGAAATGCGGCTTAAATTGAAATTTGCTGATTGCTTCAGAACTTTAATTTCGAGATAAACCGCACTGAGAGAGTTGTTTATAGTAGACGTTTTTGTTCTGCGCCAATATATGTGTTTTCAGAAAAATAATAAACAAAGGCCCGGCACTGATGCCCAGTGCTACCACCTCACCACTTTATTATTTCTTCTTGTGAAGTGTCCTTAGTATACTGTTATCAAATTCCTGGTATGTGCTTTCCATAAAACAAAAAAAAAAATTTGAACGGTCCAATAAATTTGCGCAAACACAGCTTGTTTTCTTGATACGTCCAGCATCAGTGTTTATAATTACATTTGCAGCTAATGTTGTCTCTCCCACATCCCAAAAGCATGTAAATACTTGACTAGCCTTAGCGTTGTACTGTTCTACCCAAAGAATAGTCAGTTTTTCTAAGGATTATGTTATGGTTTTGATGTGCGGTGCAACTTCAGTCTTTTATTTTAGGGAAATCTCTGTTTTACTATCGTACTATATATATTTCAGAAAGCGCCCTCGTTTCGCGACAAGCAAGTATTGTTCAAAATACTTAGTGCGGCCGTTGATAGACAGCCAAAAGTGAGCAAGACGACAGGAAACCGAAAAATCCACTATGCAGCGAAACAGAAAAAAAAAAAATAATAAGTGCTTTGAGTGACATCTCCTTCGGCGAGACGTAAAACAAAATTTCAAAGCATATATCCGCTCTTTCGGCTGTAAGCGAGGGCAGTTGGTACAAGAAGACCTGCAAGTGGAAACCAAACCTGGCAGACAAGGACTAAATATATGTAGTTCATTAAATGTTTATGTGAAAATGCCTTTTGGGCCATAAGTAAAAACAGTGCTCTGAATTGTCTCTGATAGCAGGCTCTAAATATTCGAGCCCTGGCATCACGAACATATAGATCAGCCAAAGTAACGTTTACCGAGGATCACCTATAGATAGTGCGGAGCTTCTGGAGGGATAAGCAAGGCAGCAACTTTGGGTTTGTTTTGCACTGACACCGGGAGGCACTAATTGAGGTTTAGTTTTTTTCTTTACCATTTTTGCTGGCTGGCGTTCAGTGGTTCCTTTAAACCGACTCTTTTATAGCTATACACGGATCTATATATTGTCTGTACAGTGCCGAAGTTTCGCCGTGGTTGTTCCGTATGCCGGCCTGAACGATAGCATGAACTCATCCCATCGCCAGTCGGCATTGCGTTATGTTGTGGAAACGAATTGTCAGTTCGTTTGCTCCAGCCTTCATTTGTCTCTTTCTAGATCCTACATATGCTGCCAAACAATTCTCGTTAATTGTTCAGGCAGAACACGGCACAGGTCTACTTCTGCTATTCACACTCTGCTCAAGCGCCGCTTGAAAAGAGTAATATGCTTTGGTAACACTTAAGAAAATAAAATTAGGAAAAGGCGAAGGAACGACGGGAAGGTTAACCGGGAAAAAAAACCACTTTGCTGCTGGTGGTGCAGTGGTTAAGATTCCCGACTACTGTGCCGGAGTACCCGGGTTCGAACCCAATCGCTGGCGGTCGCGTTTAGATGGAGGCAAAACGGAGAGGTCTCCGTGGGCTGTACCATGTTAGAGTACGTTAAAGAACCCCAGGTGGTCGAAATTTCCGGAGCCGTCCACTACGGCGTCTCTCATAGCCTGAGTCACTTTGAGACTTTAAACCCCACAGGCTAAACTAAACGGTTTGTTACTATCCACTGAGGGAAAAGGGATGAAGGTGAAGGAGAACAGGAAGTAAGAGGGCAAAAAGCAGTCAGCAGGCGAAAAGCGCACAGGAAAGTCCCACCCTGTAGCACAGGCCCGACACTCCCTGAGGAAACGGAAGAGTGCCTGGCAGGCCTTCACCGTAGATGCAAACTTTTGTACGCTCGTTAGAGACGGATTATCTTCATAGATCATCATCATCATCATCAGCCTGACTACACCCACTGCAGGGCGAAGGCCTCTCCCATATTTCTCCAATTAACCCGGTTCTCTGCTAGCTGCATCCACTTGACCCCTGCGAACTTCTTAACGTCATCCGCCCGCCTAAATTTCTGCCGCCCCCTGCTACGCTTTCCTTCCCTTGGAATCTAGTTTGTTACCCTAAGCGACCATCGGATATCCTCTCTTCGCGTACATGTCCTGCCCATGCCCATTTCTTCTTCTTGATTTCCACTAGAATGTCAGAAACTTGAATTATTTCTCTGACCCACTCTGCACGCTTCCTATCTCTTAATATTACCCCTACCATTTTTCGTTCCATAGCCCTTTGCGTTGTCCTCAGCTTAAGTAGAACCCTCTTGGTTAGCCTCCACGTTTCAGCCCCATAAGTGAGTACAGGTAAGATGCAACTGTTGTATACTTTCCACTTGAGCGATACCGGTAAGCTGCTAGTCATAATCTGCGAGTGCTTGCCAAATGCACTCGATCCCAATCTTATTTTTCTTGTCATTTCCTTTTCGTGGCTCGGATCTGCGGTTATTAACTGTCTTAAGTAGACATATTCGCTTACTACTTCCAGTGCTTCGCTACCTAACGTAAACTGCTGTTCCATCCCGAGGCTTTTGAACATTACCTTAGTCTACTGCATATTGATTTTCATGCCTACCTTTCTACTTTTCCTGTCTGGGTCATCAATCATTCTTTGCAGTTCATCTCCTGAGTTACTTAGCAAGGCAATGTCATCAGCAAATCGCAGATTACTGATTGTATTCTCCATCTACCCCTATCCCTAACGGCTCCCATTCCAAGTCTCTGAACACTTCCTTTAAGCAAGCTGTGAATATTACTGGGGAGATCATGTCTCCTTGCCTAACACCTTTCTTTATGGGAATTTTGTTACTTTCTTTATGCAGAACTATGGTTGCTGTGCAGCCACTATATATATCTTCCAGCCCTTTCACGTACGGCTCGTCTAGCCCCTGATTTCGCAATGCCTGCATCACCGCCGAGATTTCAACTGAGTCAAACGCTTTTTCGTAATCAATGAATGCTATGTATGAGGGCTGAATATATTCCGAACATTTTTCTATCAGCTGAGTTATGGTATGGATATGATCGATAGTAGAGTAGCGTTTCCGAAAACCTGCTTAATCATTTGCTTGATTGCAGTCTAAGGCTGTCCTGATTCTATTAGCGATTACCTTAGTAAATACTTTATACGTAACAGACAGTAAGCTGATAGGTCTGTAATTTTTAAGGTCCTTAGCGTCGTCTTTCTTGTGAATGAGGATAATGTTTGCATTCTTCCATGGTTCCGGTACCGTCGATGACACCAGGCACTGCGTTAACATGGTGGCCAGTTTTTCTATCACAATATCCCCCCCCCCCCCCCCCCCGTCCTTCAACAAATCTATAGTTATCTGATCCTTTCCAGCGACTTTGCCCCTTTTCATTGCTTCTATTGCTTTCTTAACCTCGTCCTTCGTCACTGGTGAAACGCCTGACTATTTCTCCCCACCGCCAATCTCATTACGGTCCTGACTACTTTGGCTAATGCAGAGATCGGTATAGAACTCCTCGGCTACTTTGACTATCTTGTCCATATTCGTGATGACTTTACCCGCCTTGTCCCTTAGCGTATACATCTGATTTTTGCCTATGCCTAATTTCTTCTTTACCGAATTAAGGCTTCCCCCGTCCTTTACAGCATGCTCAATTTTCTCCATTTTATACTTCCTTATATCGGCCACTTTGCGCTTATTGATGAGCTTTGATATATCTGCCAATTCTATCTGGTCTTTTGGATTGGAAGCTTTCATACTCTGGCGTTTCTTAATGAAATCTTTCGTCTCCTTAGACAGCTTACCGGTATTCTCTCTAACTATCCTACCGCGTACTTCTACAGCGCACTCAGTAATGATGTCTCTGAAATCATTGTTCATTGCTTCTAGGGTAATGTCGCCATCCTCGGTTAGAGTTGAATAACTAATCTGTAGCGAGATCCTGAAATCTTCTGCCCTCCCCCGAACAGCTAATTCGTTGATGGACTTCTTTCTTACTAATCTGTTGCGTTCCTTCTTCAGATTTAGACTAATTCGGGACCTCACCATCCTGTGGTCACTGCATCGCACTTTCCCGATTACCTCTACATCTTGCATAATGGCGGGGGTTGAACATAGTATGCCATCAATTTCATTTTTGTCTCCCCGTTAGGAATTTTCCATATCCATTTCGGTTCTTCCTTTTGCTGAAGCAGGTATTCATGATTCTTAAGTTATTGCGCTCTGCAAACTAAGCTAGTAACTCCCCCCTGCTATTCCTAAAACCAATGCCATAGTGACCTACTGCCTGGTCTCCTGCCTGCCTTTTCCCTACCTTGGCATTGAAGTCGCCCATAAGTACAGTATACTGCATCTTTACCTTTCGCATTGCTGATTCTACATCTTCGTAGAAGCTTTCAACTGCCTGGTCATCATAACTACATGTAGGTGCATAGGCCTGTACAACCTTCAGTTTATACCGCTTATTAAGCCTAATCACGATGCCTGCCACCCTCTTATTAATACTATATTATTCATCTATATTACCCGTTATATACTTATTGAAAAGGAAACCTACTCCTAGTTCACGCCTCTCTGGTAAACATCGATAACACAGTACATGCCCATCATTCAGTGCTGTTATGTGCCTCATTTGGCCTCCTAACCTCACTAAGCCCTATAACATCCCATTTCATACTCTGTAGTTCCTCTAACAGCGCTGCGAAACTAGCTTCACTAGCTAGAGTTCTAGCGTTAAACGTTGTCAGGGTCAGTTTCCAATGGCGACCTGTCTAGTGGATCCAGGAATTCTTAGCACCCCTTGCTGCGTCACAGGTATGACCGCCGTCGAGGTCAGTTGATCCGCAGTCGCTGGTGACTGAGGGCCGGGGTTTTATGGGACTAATCATGGGAGGTTGCGGCCAATTACTTCACCAGCGTGGCCAACTCCTGTTCTGGTGAGGGAGTGCGTTGCCGGAGGTGTTCACCAGCATCAAGTCGCACCCCAAACCTGTGTATGCAATTCCATTGACACGCGGATTTTTTTTTTTTTTTTGTCCGGTGGAGAATTGCGCGGCACCGGGATTCGGACCCCGGTCCTCTTGCATGCGAGGCGGATGTTCTACCGCTCCTCCACCGCTGCACATTTTGATTATTGTTTGATTATCTTCACAGATAATCAAACAATTATGGTTCTTCCGCGAAATTAGACGTCCCGAATCTACAGGTGGTGCAATGAAACAAGCCATACGGTGGAGGGGTTTGGTTTAATTTCTTTCCTGTGAAGTATTTTAATGCTAGCTGGCATCAAGCCGTTAACTGTACACACAGATGAGCAATTGAGCCTAATACAACACGCTCGCAAAGTTGCAAGGTCAGCGTCGGAGCAAGTGAAACAGAAATCAGTAAAGCAGACGTGATAACAGTTAAAAAATATGCGTGAAGAAAGTGACTAGGATTGAAAAAGTGCGGTGAGTTCTGCATAAACAGACTTGAGCAACGCAAAGCCCTACAAATTATGCGATGGGTCGACCGCTTTGTTGATATAGCGAGTGCGCTATTTCGTCTGCAAAGTCTCAGCTTTATGCAATCTCAGAAATCGCTTACGCGATAGCATGCTTATTTCAGTGCTCCCGTTTCAGGGAAGTAAAGCGGCCGTAGTAATACAAATCCGTTCCGTTTACCGGCTTCTCTGGCCCGTAGGCGAAACATTCCCTCTCTCCTCGCCTCGCCCCCCCCCCCCTCTCAACCAGCCACTGTTTTTGCAGCTAAAAAAAAAAACGCCGATTTGTACTTCCGTGCCCGGAAAAGCCCCTAGTCTTGTTTCACTCGAAAAATATAAAGCTAAACAGGTTCCGCTGTCAAAAGGCATTACGAACATCATGCGGAAGGTGGTATAACGGGGCGAAAAACTGTTATAGAGTAGCCAATCTTCCCACTACACAGGGAAAGCAAAATGCAACGAAGAAGAGCCGCGAGAGAGCAGGCGCTGACTGCCGAGAACGAAAGACGAAAGGAGGGCAAGAGCGCGAGGCGGAACGTGGGAAATTGTAAAGCGCCAAGCTTACGTGACTATATCCACGCCTCCTTCAATGAACGGCCCGCGAGATCATGTTCCGCGCGGGCCCACGCGCGTAGAAGGGGTCGTTTGGCGTTTCACACGAGAGCTGGGGCAAACGATGCGAGAAACTGAGTGCCTTGAGAAATCCGACCATCGGCCAAAAGGAAACGGCACCGCCTCTGCAAGGCGCAAAACTGTTTTGGCTCCGCGCCGGGAGGCGCTGTCGGCACCGGCGGGGGAAGGCTGGCGGTGGAGGAGCCGCGGAACGCGTACGCCCAACAAAGTAAAAGCCGGGAGACACTGGCTGGCGTGCGCGGGAAAGCAAGGGGAACTGTTTGGGGTGGGAAGCCGGGAATACTCTCTCTTTCTCTACGCCTCTCTCCTCGAAACATGCTCTAGAAAAACACAAGGCCCACAGCAGGAATCACGTCCGTCTTAGCACCGTTCCGACGAAGGCCAAAAATCTGTGCTAACTGATGGAACGCAACACTGGTGGGAAGAAAGGGGAGGGGGGGGGGGGGAGCGAGTGACAAGAGGAAGAAAGGAGCAGCTGCTGGGCGTTAACTGCGGGTATAGAGAAGGCCAACAACAAATGCAGAAAACGCTGCGTTTTCTGAAAACGGCTGTAACCGTCCCCCTTTCAAGGGTGAGAAGAGCGAGAGAAAATGGAACATCGCAAGCTGCGGAAGGGGTTAAAAAAAAAAAGAGAGGAAGGAAGAGATAAACGCTCTTGCTCTGTTGTTTCTTGTCGGTCACGTTGCGTCGTAGTCCAGATGAGCAGTGAACGCTGGCGTTAAAGGCCGCGCGGCTGGTCCCGGTTGCATACAACGTAAGCTGTACGTGCACGCGGCTCTGCTGCCTCATTTGGACGGGCAGCGGAGAACGCGAGGGTCGGAGCAACGAAGGAAAACTGTCTGGAACGTGTTTCGCACCTCAAGTGACGCGCGAGGCCTTCAAATGGCACGTCAGTGTTTCTTTCGCCCTCGCGCATCAGGGAAGGCGACCGACAAGACTAGTGGAACAGAAACGAAGACGCCGCGGTCAGCTGGAACGTTCGACACAAGCGGGGGCAAGAATTCGGCGTCTTTTTGCGCATGTTTCGTTTCTTGCGAAACGTCGACCCGCCCGGTTTCTTGTAGGGCAGAGGTGGCTTTCCAATGTCACTTGATGAATGCCCATCTGTTCTTGGCTATCCTTTTGCAATTTGAATGCGGATTTGTGCAGAAGCATTAGAGGCGAGGAGAAAGCTTTTACAAGAGCACGAACTTTCTTTATGAATTTACGGAGTCGACATGTACATTTCTTATCGGAGCGCTCGATCAAGACGCGGTTTATTCATGTGTTAGCGCAAGATATTTTTTCGTTTAACCGCAAAATTCGCGCCGCTTGGTAACAAATACCACGGTGCAAATATGTGAAATCGCTGCCGTACTTGGCAAATAAACAGCCCCACAAGCAGAACATGACAGTAAACGACGAAAGCCCGGATTTTGTATTCGAGAACGGACCGACCTATATGAAAAAAAAGCACTAACCCAAGTGCGCACCATACCTGCTTGTAGCTTCTGCCAAAAAATTGCAGCCCCGTGAATATAGTCATGAGCCATGCAAAGTGACTTGTTTAGTATTTGCAGGGTTAAAAATTGTATCGCCAACTCATCGGTTGGCTATAGTGTTAAATGTTGCAAGCGTAAGAACTATTTTACACACTTTTCCAGAGCCTACGAGTTTTGAGAGAGAGTCTGGAGAAATGCTTCACAAACTTGCTACATGCCTTGAAGAAATCAAAACACATTTCGTACAAAGGGCAGATATCGTATACTCGTTTTGTACCTGTTTTGATGATGTTCTTACTATGCGGGCCGTGCAATTCCCGCATAAAATGTGCCTGTAAAGTGCTGATAAACGGTACTTTTTTTTTTTTTCTTTCGCTGCGTCGAACCTGTTGATCGACACAGTATCATTGCAAATGCTTTGTGCACCGTCCACAAAACTGCACGAGGCCTATGAGAGAGGCGGCAGTAGAGGGCTCGCTTTTAGATTTCTTTTTTCAACGTGCATTGACTTGATACAACGCCCGGGCGTTTTTCATTTCATCTCCATTGAAATGTGGTCCCCCAGCGGTATTGCACCCCTGAAACTTTGGGGTCTCGAATTCTTTATCGTGAACAGAAATCTTATAGCACATAGGTATGAAGCATTTAACCTGAATTCCAATGCCGCCTCCTCCGCGCTCTTGATTCCATTCTTCGACCTAAATCTCGGCAGCTGAACGCGCTAGTCACTTGCCACCTCGGCAGGTACGCCGTCTTTGCACAAAAAAGACAGCAAAAAAACTAGAATATTGCCTTGATGACGATGATGATGATGATGATGATGATGATGATGATAACATTTATTGACATTGGCTTGGATTAAGGGAAGGCTGGTCGGGTCCCTAGTCTGGGACACCGTTGGTAAAAGCCGCTGTACGTGCTCTTTCGACGAGGGCTCGTTGTTCCTCGAGGTCCGAGCTGGACAGGGGCGCCTCCCAGCTAGAATATTGCCTTGAAAAAAATTTTACTTCTCACCTGAATACCCATGGATTTTAGTATATCCAACGAAATTAAACGCAAGCTTATACACAACGGCCAGCATAACGTCACACCTAATTCGCCATACTTTCAAGCGATTTGATAAATGCCAATCAGATAGACAGTGGGACAACGGGAAAACAAGACCTATTTTAGAGTATTGTAATATTTTCGGCTAAATATTACCGCGGAATAACTTTCAGGCGACATTAATTTTACTCCCCAAAATCTGTTATAAAAAACAGAAATATGCTTGATGCGTTAAGTTTCGAAAAATTTGGTCACTCAAATGCGGAACAATTTACGGAATGCTCCACATCATTGCAGCCACTTGAAGAGGTATGATTTAAACGGCATATTTAACTGTAGCGCCTAAATTTGTCTCTTTCCTTTTCTGTAACATGGCTTGTTTCAGAATGCGTAGATATAACTGTTCACAAGTAACCTCTTAATTAAGTAGCGAAACGCTAGTTCTCGAATACGACAAATTGAGACAAGAAAGCTAATTGGTTTCTTATTAGTTGCTCCTTCTCCCCTGAATTTTCTGAAATTGCGAGCTTCTACTAAGTGGGGCTCTTGCTTTGATCGGCGTCATCACATTTTATTCCTCTTGAGTTTTACACTAGCGATTTCTTAGTATGATATCTAAGCTGTCCTGTTCGATTATATGTCTCATCGACATATGTTTTTTTACTTTACAGGATTTTAGCTAGGCGGTGGTTCAAAGTTTCCTCATTATTTTAGCGCCCTTGCGTTGTCATTATTTTTTTTTCCCCCACAAAAATGGATGCCTCGAGCTGCGCACGTTCTGCTGTTTTTTGCCTCTTGCAAAACTTGGGTAGCAATTTAACTCCGTGTGAGCATCGAAATGACTTGGAATGAAAGCGTGTTTCCGTTAGTCTTTTAGCTTTCTTAAAGCTATGACAACTGCCTAGCATATTAAGAATTTAGGGCAGGAGAATTTACAAGGTGGCCGTAAGATTGTTTCGTACTGAACAAGGCTTTTTCACGGGATGGAGTGCGACTACTTTCTGGGATGTTTTGAGCTGGCAAAATGTGGTTAATTACCAAATATTAAGCGTCATTTGTCGTTTTTGAGATCTTTGTATATGCGCATTTAGTACTTGCCATGATGCAGATGACAATATTGCGGTTTGCTTGATATGGGTGGTAGTTGACGGCTCATTTCATTTGTGCGTATGTGACTGTGAAGCGCAGGGTGAAACCAGTACTCCTCCTACAAGGAACCACTAAGCAGAAGCATAGTGACATTGGACAGGTATTATATGGCAGCATTCCCTTTCGCCGATTCACTTAGACCATGGCCGCTCGCGCTAGGAGTGGCAGATCGGTGCGATAAGAGGATATTGGCGGCGTTCCAGTTAGTAAAAAAGGGCAGAAATAAACCCACTGACCAATTATTAATGCGACAGCATTACTTCGCTATGTTCACAGATTTCTGTGCGCAGACCGCGCCCGAAAAATCGTGTCCGCAGCAGTTGAGTAATTGAAAAGTGGTAGAGGTTAATGTGTGGTGTCAATCAATAGAGGGTGACGTAATGTCGTTGCTGAAAAAATAATTAGGCCAGAAAGGTAATTAGGTAATTAATCAGATGCAAACAATGTAAAAGTAAAGGCAAAAATGGTCTCATTAGCCAATCGCTTGGCGCCACATTTGAATGTATCGAATACTAAAATAGTTAATTACTTCAGTCAATTAGGGTGACGTCAAAATATATCAATATTAAACAGTTAATAAACCAGTCAATTAAGGTGACGTCAAGGATGTCACGTTACGCAACCGGAAGTCGAGCCAAAAAGGACATAAAAAGGGATTGGCGCGAAATTTGAAAGTACCAAAGGCTAAAATAGTTATTATTTAAGTCAGTCAATTAGGGTGACGTCAAGGATGTGACGTCACGCAACAGGAAGTAGAGCCGAAAAATGGCATAAGAAGGAATTGGCGCGCAATTGGAAAGTACCAAAAACTAAAATGGTTAAACAAGAAGTGAATTAATGTGACGTAGAGGATTTGACGTCATGAAACCGGAAGTAGAGCCGGAAAAGGGAATAGGAAGGGATTGGCGCGCAATTTGAACGTACCAAATAATAAAATGGGTAAACAAGAAATGAATTAGGCAACTAGAAGCAACCAACCGCAGCATCCGCACTTTCACATTACTCTAATGCAGATTCTGCAGTGCACTTGGTAATGTAAGTTCTCAGCGCAGAAGCGGAGGTATTTTTCAGTTTGACAGAGACTTTGTGCACCGCCCTCGACTACTACTCATTTCCAGCTCCCCGACTATACTCTTTTTCGCAGTAGCCGCCTTCAACGGAGAGTGTCACATTTTTCAGCTATCGCCATACCGCCCTTCTTCTACAATGACTCGCCATCTTTGCTGTCCACGGTAACCTTATTCCGCGGATTATGTCAGTCTCTACGGGTGCCATCCTCCAGAAGGTTACTAGGCTCCTTCCATGGTAACCACGCCCTGTAGTTACGGAAGTAACCATTCTCAGTTTATTACTACTAAATCATCCGCGCTTCACTCAATTAACTACCGCTTGAGAGCTGAGCTATAAAGAATTTGAGGGAGTATAGAATAAGAATACGGTCGTTATATTATCCCGGGTGCACAGAGAGAGGTGCATTTCATCTCGAAGCGATGAATGGCTGCGCGCGTGGGATCTCTTAATTAAAGCTACTGTTAATTGCACGCTTTTATTCAACAATCCGGACTTTAGTATTCGGTTTGCCTTCATCCAAAATCTGTCACGACGTGGACTTGACAAATTAGCCATCAGTGCAATCATTTCAACTGCCAACAGTTTTAGGGCTTCACCACAGAGGCAGTCTATTAGCAGGGGTGCACCCTTTACAGGGCAAAGGTTAGGTAGAAAACGGCAAGTTGTCCTGCTTCCGGTTGAATGTAGACCTTAATACGAACGATGTTATATATTTGCCTGCGAAAAGAAAAAAAAAAATATTGTTATGGACTGCAAGGAGTGGTGTAAATGTATAAATTCTGTGCCAATACATGGTTCGATTTCTTAACCTCGTGTTTGGCGCATGATAGCTATAGGCCACAAAACCCAACGCACATAATGCATGGCCTGATTTCCGCGTTGGATACTTTCGTTCTCCGTTTTCAATTTTAATTGACGTCTTTGCATGACATCCTCATCGCAACATGCGTAACTGCTCTTTCTCCGCACACAAAATCCTACTTGATGGAAGCTAAAATTCTTCCGGCTGATACTGGGTTCAAGTGGAGTAAAGACAGTTGTTGGACCAGTTGGTGCATTTGAACTAAAGGAAAAGTTCCACAGCGCTAAAAAAAGACGAATATATAGACACAAACAGCACAGACGCTTAATCCCGACAGCATATTTCTTTTCGAAACAAGCAAGAGCGAGCCCTTTCTGCGCATGCATCTAAAATTTCGCTACGGTACCTTCAAACTGCCGGCAGGCATATGAATGTCACTTCCGGCCATCCTTATCAAATCAAACTAAGCATACGACTTTGGTGACTAAAAAGAGACACCGAGGTGTCACTGATGCAGTCTGAATCCAACCTTTTGATATAACACTCTTCGAGAAACTCACAAGTGAGTGTGTCCTTGCTCCTGCTTATGATTCCGATTTCTATGAGCTTTGTTTCACAGTGTAGCTTGAAATCGCAAGATTGTTAGTGTACCGAGAGACGTGCATTTTGAATGTTTCGATAGAACGCTTGTGCTCTGTTTTCTCGTCATTCACACATCTGCTAATTGGCTGACGTATACCTTCTCACATGTTAAGGGGATTTGACCCATTTGACATATGGTTTAACATGCTTCTTAGACCAGCCGTTCGTGTGCTTTCTTCTTTCATCACCCGTCACTCGCACGCACATCTCAGTGGGGGGGGGGGGGGGGGAGAAAACTATTTTGATCATTCTGGCTACCTCCTCCAAATTATGCCCCACCTTGCGCACGTAAGATGTGGCAACAGGTCTGGTCGCGACTTCGTCTGCGGATTGGCTTTTCTGCTGACGTGCCCGTGCCTCCATACTTTCTATCAAGGATTCCGTCACGACCACCGCTATGTGTTCGGGATAGCCCACAAGCGAGCAATCGCGAAGCAAGCGCGAAGCAAGCGCGAAGCAAGCGCGAAGCAAGCGCTAGAGCGTGCTTTGTAGAGATCCTGCTGTCAAGTGATGACCAGCTTTATTGGCCAGCTCATGAGCCTCTGATTGGCGGTCTCTGTTATTGGGCACCTCTATTAAACGGGTTACACTATACTATTAATTATTTTATCATCCGTCACTTGCACTGTGTTTTTCCTTTTCCTTTCCTAAGTGTAGAGTAGCAGGTCAGAGTCATGTTACCGCCAGCCTACCTCTCCGCCGTTCCTCTCAGTAGACTCCCTTAGAACTGGAGCTCATGAAGGTAGCGGGCCTATAGACATGCTCTTACATACTTTGCTGCATAGCTTACTGCAAGCTGAAAACTGTTTTCGCAATATCAATCAAATATTCCGGTAACTTTTTTTTGCCAAATTGTTATCTGTTGTGTCAAACATTTTTCACTACAAGTAAAATTTCTAATGGAATCGCACCAACTCCCGACAACTTGTTTCTTGTTATGCGCCCTCTGGTTTGAAATTTAAGCCTATTTTAATTTCCGCGCTCTGGCTTATGAGCTGCTGCAGCGTCCGCTAGATTATTTTTACATATTTCGTCGCTGCAGCTGCACCTTCTGAGAACTAAATACTGGAAGGAAAGAAGAAAGGCAGTGCTTTTATTTTGCTTGTTATATGTTCGTGCAAATTGGCGTCGTCGAGGGTGACGATTTGCTTGCCGCATTTATTGGGAGGCAATGAAACCATGGAAACTAGTACCCTGTAGATGCTGAAGCTGGGTTTCTAGGATGAGCGAATTCGATGCCGTTCGCAATATGGGCTTACCCTGCGTGTGTGCTGCTTTTAGCCATGCGGCTAAGGATGAAAAAAAGAAAGCCTGAAGTGCACAATAAAAGACTACCTATATGAAGTGTAGCGGCTGCTAGAAGGCGTATGGTTTTCCTTCTCACAATGTGCACTTTGTTTTCCGGCGCTTTTACCTGGCACAGATGGCTTTATTTTTTCTTATGTGTATGTGTGTGTGGGAGGGGGGGGGGGGGGACAAGTTTCAGTTTGTAGTTTATCTGCTCAAACAAGACGCGCTCAAAATAACTACCAAGGTTCAAATAGAACTGCATGTGGTGGAAGTCGCCGTCAAACCTTGTTCCTAGAAGTGAATAAGCGCTGACTCCCGAAGGCCTTTTAATACAGGCGTAAACAGTTTTAAGTCGATGGAAATAGTTTTGAATGCAAGTGGTTCACTGCATGAAATGAAACTTTTATGCAACGCGATTTCTGCAAATATCCAAGTGCGATACACTGAAGATTTTTGGACTAATTCAAGGCGGGCTATTCTAGCGGCAAGTTGGCGAACATGCGGGAGTGCAGTGCTTGAGAGTCGAGCTCGTGGAGTGGCTACTCAGATTTTGTGTGCACTCTTCCAGACTCTGAGTATAGTTTTGCAGTAAGGGTAGTGTCACAAATACTGCATCGTTTACTGTTTGCTAATTCACCTAAGTACTTTCCTATTTAAACTTTGAACATTGTGGCGCATTTTCATCCACACAATTGTTTTTTAATCAACTTTAACTGCCCAACTGACATTTCTTAAAACTACTTCCGCTATTTAGAGGCACCTGCCACCCCTCATGATTGAAAACTTTTCTTACGCTTGAACAATCTCGGATCTGCCCTTCCCCCCCCCCCCCCTCCCCGGTTCCCACGCCCTCGTCTCCCGTGGCCTTCCATTTCGTCAATTCGTTGTTGTTTTTTTCCCCACTCTGCTGCCATATTGTGGAACATTCTTCCTGTGGGTAAATTTACCAGGTTGTACAAGGTCCGAGTGCTGAGCGAGCGCCGCGTTTTTTTAAGTCGTTAACGGCGAAGATTTAACGCTGACCATGGTTTCCTTCAAGCGGGGCAAGCTGCCATAACCGCTTGATTCGGGATAAAAATTTAATATAACAGCCATTATGCAATTTTCAAAGGCCAACAAATGCCTTATGTGATTTGTCCCCTCCTCCTCTTGCCCCTGATTTTCGGAAAAAAAAATTCATACGCACAAACGCGAATGAAAGCTACGTAAATTTTGGATTCAATATGATCATATATTAGCAAAAAAAAAAAAACTGCTGCATACCATTATAAACATTTAGGTTAGGAACAAAGTACGTTTGCCGCACCTTCTTTCATTAAGCACGCGCAACTCATGTGCATACGTCGAGTTTTACTACAAAGGTATCTTGTCAGCCGCCTCGTGTTAATAAAACAGAAAAGGTGGCAGGCCGAAAGGTGTTTCATATAACATTTCCAATGCGGACATTTTCTTGGAATCCAATACACATTTTTTGAAATATTTTACTGCGATACTATACACTATGAAGCCTTAGTTTTAGATATGTCTAGTTTTTCATTGAATTAGCCTCGTATATTATGATTACGGCGGCTAAACTTTAGTATGAAGTGCGGCCTTATATGTCAGCTGTTTTCCTGAAGTTTCAGTTTACTCAGCTTTATTTGATGATTCCTGCGAATTGTACAGTAGAGAATGGGATATTGCAACGACTCGTCGCAATTTTGTTTTTTTCGTTGCACTAGCAAAGCGTCCTTCGGAACAGAGGCTTTCGAGTCCCCAGGCAACAATTTGTGGCAAGAATAAAACTCGTTTTTGCGTTTGCCGTGGTAACAAGTGTTCCGGCGCGCAATCGATCGCTCGTCAGTAATGCTCTCGCGGCCGCCAGAGCACGTCAAGAAACCGTTGCTCCATCCTTTATATCCCTTCTTGATTGTGGAAGTTGTTTCGCAAGCGTCAGCTATCTCCCCTTCCAGTCGTTAGCAGGGCTGTCAGCAGTCGCAGCCATCAAAGAGCACTCGTTATTTCTCCTTTCTCTCTGTGACGGCCGCGGGAAGATAATAATTGTAGAGACAACAGCGCAAACAAACGCCGAAGTCGAGTTGTGCTTTGGGCTTCTTACAGTTGCCTACGCACCCAAATAAGTGGGTGAGCTAGATCGAGCTACCAGTTGCTCCATTCGCCGCTTTCTTTTACTCTGGGAAAATTGCTATCACCTTGACAATCACCCGCCACTTGAAACGACAGCAGGGCTTCTCCACTCTTGTGTCCTCGCTCGTTTTGGCGCTCGCGCAGGCACAGTCTTTGTCCTATTTTGTTTCTTTCTGGACCCCTTTCGCCTCCTAATGCGTTTCTTCGCGAGAGAACCTGATATGAAGACAGGGGAGAGGCGATAGTAGAGTCTCCGGAGTGTCAGATTTCAGCCGACAGCAGAGATTTAAAAAACGCGAAGTTTCTGTTTCCTCCATGGACTCGCTACCCCTGCTGCCTACCTCTCCTCCCCTCCTCCCCTGCCGTCTCCGACCAAGATTCAATTTCTAGATACACTGAGCGGTATTTTCTAGCTACTTTGCGAAGAAGACGATGAGCGGAGGAGGAAATGCCGAAGAAAAGGAATAAACGACGATAAATGCAGACAAAAAGGATTCGGCAGTTGTCGGCGCTGTGGAAACAAGATACAGTCCGCGTGAAAACCTTGACGCGGAAGGGCAGGGTGAGAGAGCAGGCCCGTTGCCTCGAAAGAAGCATCCCGTGCTTATTCTCGACTGCTGCTTCACAGGTAACAAACTCTGACAAGTAAAACAGAAGACCCTTTGAAAAGTGTCTTCTTGCAGAGCTCTTGAGCAATGACTAAGGCACTGCACAAATGTTTGTCCGACGCTTTTCCGAAAAGTCGTTCAACACGCGCTCTGTACTAGCAAACGCGCTCAGAAGGTGATTCGGCATTCATGTCCATTCACGCCGAAATGTGCAGAGGTTCGGCGGCAAGAAGACCCAGGCATGTAGCATGGCAGCACCGCTGCAACTATGTTTTATGCCAATATTTTCTTTTTAGTCTTTCAACGCGCGGGTACGTTTTTCTTTTTTTTTTTTTTGCAGCTCAAGCAAGCTTTCTTCCGGTCGCAATTTGCTGGGTGACCGATTTTAAGCAGAATTTCACACGTTTCATGCTCAAGTATTATGTTTGCACAGTAGCGCAGGATTCAACAGTAGGGAACAGAAGCCGTGTCAGCTGAAGATTGGTTGAAAGCTATAATATATGCTCCCTGTGCAAATTGTTTTTGTTTTCTATCGTCGGTATATAACAGAGGGCTGTGACGAATATCTGTTGCTTGACTTGTTGATGGTGACTACTGCGCTGTCCCCAAAATAGAAGTAATTTTACGTTGTGTCGGAAGCATTTTATTCGTACTTATCATTATTTTTCCCGATATCTTTTACTTTAAAATTGTCACCATTCGGCGCATTTTTTTTTTTAAACTTTCCAGTGGCATGGATTACCGCCTGGAGTTTTCCCTCCAATTTTCATCGTGAGCAGTCTTTCGGTATGCCTTACGAGGCACCCATGGTTGTTACGGTTTAGCAGAAACGTAATGAACTTTTGCAAAAAAGTAGAGGGAGAAATAGACGTGACGACAGGACAGCTAGAGCGTAAAGTTCATTACTTTTCTGCTAGTTTGAATAAACTTGCCCAGACAAACACACTTATTATTGTAACACTTGTATTCTGCCTATAACCCTTGTCAGAACTTGACTCAACAATTGCTTCATTTACAACGAGCAGAATTTTGCAGACACTCGCCAGATATACGACTGCGTGGTTTCTGGTTTCTGCCCAAGGAATGGACGCCTGCACTCTTAGTACACCTGTCGCTTTACTTCGGAGACATTATAGAGAACACAGCAACAACGATGTGTGTGAACGCTACTCACGTCGAAACGCATACAGTTGTATCTCCTGATTCCTTACACACAGAGCAAAACTATTTCACCACGAACCTTGTGCACTGTTGCAAGCGCACGCAGTTCTTTCACAAGTTCACATAATTTAGCCGTAGGAATGCAAATATAAGCTGACTAGTTTCGTAGGGGAGATGAGAATACAAATTATAAGCGCTCGCTTACAAAAGAAGAGGGACACCCGATTAAATCACAATTTAATAAACTGCCCATTTAAGGCAGCGGCCTGGAGTCCCCGAGTGCTAAATAGCTTTTGCGTAAGTGCGCTAAGTTAATTCGCTAACCAACAGTTACTCGCGTAGTTTTTACTGGCTGATAGGCAGGTAGATTATTCTTGCGCTAGACCATAATTTAAATGTAAAAGAACAAGAAGCGCTGACTGATGTGTTGTACTTTCGTCGGTCATCTGTTTACGTCAGCTGTAGTCAGCAGGGACTACTGCTAACAAATTAAAAGTGAACTACAGCATGCCGGGGATTACTCGACAACGCAGGCCTTCCACCCAGCCTGGGCTAGGTTATTAATATCAAATTGCTTCCATATATAGTTCTCTTTGGTGGTTGTTGCTAGTGATGTTGTCTTTACTCTCAAGAACGTGTTACCGAGCTCTGGAGGGCATCTTTTCTCGAGTGAACTGAATTTTCTTTGTCGTTTTTCCCAGAGAAGGGAGATGTATTTCTTCGCTGGCTCCCAGAGAAATTAGGAAACCTGTGGATATATATAGTCACTGTAAAGTATGAGGAAGGGACGTCTTTCTGCATCTGTTGAGAAAAATATTGAGATATAAAATACGATGTATAATGAGACATACCCAACAACATCTTAAGGACTTTTCTTTTTTTACGGAATAGTTCCGGCTTTGTTGCCTTCTCCGACGAAGTGGGAGATGACAAGTGTTCACTCACAAAAATGATCACAGGCGACAACAAATTATCAGAAAACGCACAGAGAAAAAAATGACGCTGTACAAAAACAGCAACATAATGAGGACTGATTGGCTGCTATACCCTTTTGTTAACCAGCATTACGAAGAGCTACTTCCTTGTTGTTTTTATTATGTGCTGTCAAAGATCATGATTTCAATGTTGTTAATGCTCAAGTTGACGTATTTGATTTACTGAAAAAGCATTTTCTTATCATAGAAGTTGCAATCGTCAACCACGCAGCCAATAGGAGCTGATTTAATATTTAGTTTAACCATATGCTTATGGTTAAACTAAATATTAAATCCAAGGTCGATGATTACGACCTCGGTGCAGCATGAACGGGAGTACAAATGTGGTTCCGCTCACTTCAGAAAGCAACAACAATAAGGGGCCAACGGAGCTTAAATTAATTCATTCAGCTTTTTCAAGAGAGGAGAGCCAATTGCTATGACCTTGAGCATGGAGGGCTGTGCCTCATGGCATATTCATTTCGTGTAAAGCGTGAACCACCGTACGGCCGTCACTGGCCCGTGATGGACTGCATTGAATGATAATTCACTCGTGCGTCAGAGCTATTAATTATTTTATTTATTTAACAGTACTGTCAACCCTCATACGAGGGTCCTTACAGAGAGGGTATGAAAACTTCATACAAAAGCAGCATTATTCACAAGCACAATGCATCAGCATCGAATGGTACATTCAGTCAGACATTATTGGCACTTTCAAGCAGATGGTTATCAGAGATCGTTCGAATTCATGCATATCACTCGGTTGCACAACACTTATTGGCAAGTAATTCTACAATTCCACATTCCACATAAATGTAGGTATACCATTTAAAATTAAAAGTAAGTTTAATAAGGGACGATAATCGCAGCCTCACGTAGACCCAGATAGAGGTGCCCAACATATTAACACATGTAGATGATGAGCGCTGCAGACTGTTGTTGGCGACATTAAGTTAATAGTTTGATAAATTTCACTGGAAATGTATTCCGAAATTATAAGGGTATACTATCGGGTTAAGAAACCTTGCTCGCTTATGATAGGGGATAATATCTATGGAAGTGATAAGAGGTTATTAATCACTGGTCCATGGTCACCGTTATTAAGCCCAGGGAAATATGTGGCAGAGCATACAAGAAACCACAGATTACCTCCTGCGTTGTGCACGTGGCATGGGGACCTATAACAGAGCATGTCAGTGTAGAAAATATGAAGGTGCGACGTTGAAGGAGAATGTAGTTTTAAGGGATGACTTGAAAATGTCCATTTTCACCGAGGAGAATATTAGTATCTGCATTATAACAATGCAGTAGCCTTCCGACGCAAAGTCCGTGCAATTTGTGCTCAGAAATGTTTATAAATTTCAATACCAATAAAATACAAGCAATATACGTTCCGCAGCCCGCAGTAACAATTTGCGTGCATTCAAAATAGAGCGTTTTGAGGCAGTGCGAGATGGGCATTGTTTCTGAGGACGTCAGGGCAAATCTACTGGGACGGTGCACACTAAGACTGATACGAAACTTGGTAAAATGGTAAAAAAGCAGTTGCTTTATATGCTTACAAGTCGTGACTGTCAAAATAGGCGTTTCGGCCATTGAAGGATAGGCAGGCCAAGCTCTATGCCTCGCCCTTTTTCGGGCCGAGGCACATTTCTTTCGGTCCCCGTCAGAGTGCCAGGTCATAGAAAACATGGACGAGAGAAGCTGTCTAGACGCGAATGGAAAAGTGCGAGAGCGCCCCTACCGAAGACGGAACAAGAACTGGGCGAAGAGTGCTATGACATGTGTAAGTAGGTCCGGAACAAAACGAAGGAGCCAGAGCGGAGCGCTCGCAAACAGCGAGTTCGCCGAAACACAGGCTAAACACGACAGCAGCGCCTCGCCTGAAAGTGTGTGTGTGGAAGGGGGGTAGGCAATGCAGAAAGTGCGCGAGATATTGCGCCTTGAGGCATTTGTGGGCGATTGGTACCGAGGGTGGGGGAGGCGGCCTCGCAACACAGGATCCAGCCGAAAAACGTAGCACCGAAGCGACAGCACACACTACGCAGAGCGTGCTGCCGTTCGCGAATGCATGCAAACCTATGCGCGTCTCGCGAGTGCCCGCCGTGCACCCCTCCCCCGCGGCCTGACAGAAAACAAAAGTGACCGAACGCGAAATTTGCGTTCCCGTTGGGCGCCGCGCGTCTGTTTTCGCTTGTGTCGTGCTCTGCTGGCGCGCGTCTTTATTTTTGCTCGCCTGATCTCGTCTCCTGCGAAGCATTTCAGGCGTGCCTTCTCTCCCTCCCCTTTCTTTCCTCGAGTGTCCTTCTCTCTTGTCCTACTTTTCATTTCGCCCGCTACGTCTTTGTCTATCAAACCATTGGCTCGCATGGAACCCGGCATCTGAGCACTGCGTGGCATGCCGCCGAGGAAGCATCGGAGAGTTGTCTTTGGCGTGCTCCCTGCGAACAAAGCAGTCTGCTCCTGGATAGGTATTTCGGTAAACCTCCCCGGGGACAACCGCTCTTGGGAGAATACGAAGGCCAATGTGCGCACGGGGGACGGCGCAAGCCGGAGAATATAGGAGAGAACGCGCGCCTTTTATATGCGCCACGCAATGGCTGCGTGAGCATATGTGCGCCACTGAGTAGCGCGATCGAATCTGGCTGCCGAACACGTACTCGTTTACGCCACTCCCTATTGCTTTGCGTCTAGGGCTTCTTCTTGCCTGTTTGTTTGTTTCTTTTCTCTCTCTCTCCAAGCGCATTGTCACAGACCACCTAGAACGAACGGCAACATTTCGAATTCACAACTGCAATATACAAGGGGAGAGAAAAAAAAGAGCCGCTCGCCTAGAAGGAATAATCTGATCTCTCGTCATTTTTTTTTTCCCTCCAGATAACACCAGCGGCTACAGACGAGAACAAAGTCGTCTTCTGTGGCGAATATTGTTTGCATTCATGTCCGGATGCATTTACCTCGGTTGTAAAATTTGTCGGTTGGAACCGATGGCTTTTTTTTACGCGCGACCGACAGACACCGACGGCGTACAATTTTACGACCAACCCACCCGCCGCCAGCCGGGTTGAAAGACTCATCGTTGCTCGTTTCGATGAGGCCGCCGCAGGCTCTTTCTGGTGAGCCGTCTTGACAGTAATTGTAGTTCCACGCATCCCATTAGTTTCGCCAAATCAGCGTTGATTTCCTGCCTGTCTTTGCCACACACTTAGAGATAAAGCAAGGGGAGACAGAAAACTCACTTAGCATTGTTTAGGCTTTGAACGGATCGTTTTTTGGGGACAATAGGTAAGGCACATGAAGTGAAACTTGCATTACGGTGAAATGTAGCATCTTTAAACGCTGTTCACTCCACAGCCTTCGCTTGAATAACGCGGAGCAAATAGCTAACATGATTGCTTTTGGAATCCCAGTTTACACGGGTAAGTTTATTACGACGTGAACGTGATACTCAAAAAGCTGTACTGCGGCTATTCTCTACATTGTGGCAATATGCTTCCTGATTCAGAGCGTAAAAACGCATAACCTGGACAAAAGGGGCAGCTGCGGTTTGATAACCTTCGGCATGGATTATTTTCGAGCATACCTGGGCTATTCGTTTTTTTTTTTTTTTTTTTTTTTTAACCTTAAGCCTGAGTACACTCGGAAATCCGTAGCTGGCTGTGACGAAACCGCGCTTTGAAGAAATGGTAACGTGGCACTAAATTGGCCTTTTTTTTTTTTAACTTTGTATGTCTGCCAGGAATGAGTATAGCTGTATGTGTCACTATGAATAGTTTTCTGCGCCGCAGTAAATGATGCGTGACTCTGAATAATCCGAAAAACTAGTAAGAGCAATATTTGGGCGCTGTACTTTGCTTCTGTGTAATACAACATCATGTTATTCGAGTGTACGGGGTCTCTGAGCAAGCTTTCAAAATATTAGTGAAAGTCAGCCAGAGCCCGAAGCGAACCAATCCGTGGAGGATCAGTGCGGTGACAAACCAATAGATAACTACCGCCTCTATAAACAAGGATTCACTTCAGTGGTTAACGCTTAAGCAGTTTCTTGGCATTTCCATCAAAATTCTAGTTCCGGGTTTCGAACTTTGCAAAAACGAACGCGTGCAAGCCGGCACTATTGAACAGGAACTTGTCTTAGCCGTAGCGGCACATCAGCAAGATCGTAATATCGCCTTGTTCGTAGCAATGCTCGATGCCTTGGGGCTACGGCCAACGTCGAGCTGTTATTTAATGCATACAGCCACTAACTCAATGAACCGTGAGAGGAGAGCTTTGAGCCTGAAAGTAGCTCGCGGATGAAGAAAGAGAGAAAGAGAAGAAGAAAAAGATGAAATCGCGTAGTGGGACATGAAAACGTCAACAGTGGCAGTCAGAATGCAGGCGAGCAAAACGTACAAATTCCCAAACGCAAGTAGAGAGCTAAACCTACGACAAGCATCCGGACCGGAGAGAGGAAATGATAATCAGTTCTCATTTATCTCCCGTCTTGCACTTTAGGCATGACTGTTTCGGGAATTCTCATCAGCAGCACAAGTAGAAGAAATGACAGGCCACACAAAGCAGCCGAGTGAAGCAGCGTGGAGGAGGGCGCCGGCGGAGGTCCCACACGTTTTCATTACGCCGGCGGGAAGGGTCCGCGTGTCTGGCCGGGCGCTCAATATGCGGTCGCCATTGCCTCGCATGTTTGGACGGAAACATGCTGGCCGCCCTTTGTGCGGCGTCGTTATGAATGCGCGGGGCCCGTTTCTTGGTCGCTTGTGGCATTCGCGGCGGCAACAGCCGTGCACGCGCGGCGATGGCACGCGGCAGCGGCAAGCGAGTCCGCCTATCTGCTTGTCACGCGCGATGTTCCCCTCCGCGGCTGCTACGGGACCCCGTGTTTGCTTGCTGGCACATTTGTACGCTTTTGTCGGCGCCTCTCTCTTCCTTTCCCTTCTTTGTTGCGCTGACCGACCGCGCAGAAAAGGCGCCCGCCGACGGTATGCGATCGAGGAATGTGTTCGCTTCACGAGATTTTCCCCTCGGCAGCGCTGTGGTTTCTGACGCGCTGCGTTCGTTCGAAGTGACGCGCCTGCAGCGCCGTCGGGCTCTAGCGAAGACAGCAGGGCAGACGGTAGCAGTATTTGGGGAAGTATTCGTTTGTGGAGCAGCGGGACAGAGCGGCGCTGGAACACTGCCGACCCTCCGCGGGCTTCTGGCTCTCGCGGCTCAAAGTGGCGACCGTTGGACTGTGTCACCAGTGCGCGGCGCCAGAGGAAACGCAAATGCGAGCAGCTGCTGTTGGCAGGTTCAAGCGCTCGATTTATCGGCTTCGATTAGTAGACGAAATCGTACGACGGCGCAGCTGGGTCTTCGCGTGAGCGCGGAAGGGACGCTAGTCAACTCGCATTTGAAGCAGCTGAGGAGCAGGCCTCAACCGAAACGAGATTCGAAAGTAGTCTTAAAGTAGCTCCTACGTTCTGACGGCTTAGGAAAGGACGAATGCAGACGGGGTATGCAAGACAGCTTTGACAGGCACTTGGAATGTTCATTAGTGCATGGCACTAGCGCAATCTCAACGTGAGGAGGATTCATAGTTCTCGTATGACAGCAAGAAAAAAACCGCGGAATCACGTAGTTACTTTTGCGCAATTGGTGTTGGGTCAGTCAAGGCGGCGTTCACTGCTTACGCACTGTAGTGAGATGCGAGAAACGTCCGCGTTTCCGACGGCTTCGCTAGGTACTGGTAAAGGTCTCTAGGAGTATTCAGCTTCATCGATCTTGCATTCGAGCATGTCCGTTGTCCTTTAGAAGCGATGGACCGTAAAGCCCGTAGGCGTGCATCCTAAACAGAATATTGTGCGTTCATGCCGTACATTGTCGAGGGCTTCAAATGTAAGCGCGAGTGATGGGTAGAACATTATCCCCTTCAGTGCCACATACCCTTCGAAGACTAGTTATGTGGACCTAAGGGACTCTACTCGTGAGCGAGGAACGTCACCACCGCAACAGGACGTGCCGCAAAGTAAACGACGATCATCTGAGAGATGGCTGGAAGCTAAATGCGTTCTATGGACACATTAGTGTAGGGCGTCCTAATAATGTCAATCACCTAGCTTTCTTCGGCATGCAAATTTACGTCGCACAACATATTAGAATTTATGGTATCTCACTTCCATTGAAAAGCATCTGCCACGGCCAGAATTCCATCCCAATACCTTGGGTTTAATAGCGGAACGCGCCATAGCTGCTGAGCGACCGCGGTGGGTCTGTTTGGTTTGACAGAGCGCTTTAATGAAATTCGTAAAGAACACAGATGACAAACAGTGACGCTGCGTACGGAGTGCATCATCCCCATTCGCTCCAGCTTTTAAGCCAGCACTTGGCTAAGCCGAACAAAAACGCGAAACGCAGCTGAGCGGCATTGCTTGCTCCCGCCCTTTCGCCGACTGTTTAGGCGGACTGCTTGGTTCGCTGCAATTTTGCCCCATCCGGAAGATACGTTTCCTCTGGGTATTTGCGCCGCAATCGGAATACCTTAAGTGCAAACTTACATGCATAGTTTTTAGGCGCCTAAGGTGGCGCCTCAATAAAGCCTTTTAGTACTACTACTACTACTGCATAGTTTGACGCAGCTTTCTGGACCGGACGTGCTTTTCGATGCATGCGAATACTCCCGATGGTTCATGCAAGACTCATCTAACTAATCGTTCTGTTTAGGTTTTAAGGACTTATCGCCTCACTAACAATGACCGAGAATATGGACATTGTGGTGCCGATAAAAAGCTTTTATCTACTAGGCATTTAAAAGAAAAGGAAAATGGTGAATGTCGTCTCTGCGCATTTCAGCTACAACTAGGAAATCGCGTACGTGCTCCGAGAGAAATGACGCGCAATAAGGAGCCGAGGGACGGAGCGAAGCAAGCTCTGCAGCTCAGCGGGAGGGAATGAGTGGGGGTGCAGAGGGAGAGTGGTGGCGCGATATTGTTGCGGGTCACGTTGTGTAAAGAGAAAGAGACCGAAAGGATTGCGGCAAAGGCGTCCACTTTGACGTCCGTACTCGCGTCGCTCTAGCACCGCGGGGGAGGTCGCACGCTGTCGGCGTCGCCGGGATATCGGGCCGCTGGCTCCGCGGGCCACAACCCCGCACCTTCCCTCCGTCCCCCAACGCTCGCCCTCGGCAGCTTGTTTCCTCTCGTTCTCAACACCGGCGTGTCCTGAGCCGCCGCAGACATACATCCTTCGGCTGAACGACGGCGACCGCCGACGCTACTGCGCGCTGCGGTCGAGCCATCGAGCCCACGGCGCGTATATAAAGCACCCGTTTCTCCCCGCTCGACATCGGCGACATGCAGCTGAAACTCATTGGGAATTCTGCGAGTCGCGGTAGTGGTGCTTTAAAAAAGCGGGAGACACACACAACCGCACCACTGCTCGGTGTATACGCAAGAGGTGCAAGAATGACTGGAAAAGAAAGGAGGAAACTAGAAACGAAAGGGCGACGACAAATATTAGAGTGAGAAATAAAGAGAAGTGCCCGTTTCGTGTGGTTGTAGTTGCTGCTCTTGTTGTTGCTGTCGGCGCTACTGCTTTCGTGCTTTCTAGTTTTCATCCTTCGCACGCCCTCTTCCTGCTCCCCCCCCCCCCCCCCCCCCCTCCCACCCCTAATTTTTTACCGACATCTTTTTTTTTTTCTTTTGACCTCTTTCTTTCTCTCTCGATTCCTCTCTCGCTAGAAAACTGGTTCTTCATTGAGCGGAAGCGGCAGAAATTCTTTCATTTTACCCATGTTCCGTGCTTTTCCTGCCTTTTTCCTTCTCTCGTCAAGCCGATGTTTTCCTATATGGCTGAGGACAACATTGTGGCTCAACAGAGACTTTTCCCAAGCTCTGCGCTCTCCCACATTATATATATATATATATATATATATATATATATATATATATATATATATATATATATATATATATATATATATATATATATATATATATATATATATATATATTATCTGAGAGCGCTCTGAAGTTTGCATGCAAGCCATCGGCGCGCAGCGCAGCTCCACAAGAGAGTCGCGCGAGAGGAGGAAAGTAGAAAAAAAAGTGTAAGAAAGAAAGCTTCAGAAAAGCAAAAAATTGCGCTGCAGCGGCGGCTTCGTTGGAATGCGTCAACGTTTTCCAGATCGATTTTATGCGCTCTCGCGAACTCTTGGCCGGTTGGCATATTCTCCTTTTTCTTTTTGCGAGGAAATGACAATGACTTTCGGTGGTCACGAGATATATGAGCGCCGTCGATGTAGTATATGCCGACGACTGTCACCGGGCGAGGAGAACGCGCTGAGGAAAGCAGACAGAGCGCGGCGGAAGAGGTTTCCCCTGCGAGAGTCGGAGATTTATGGCGGTTTTGCACATGCACTCCCAGATCACGAGGCTCGTCGAAGAGCCATCGTTTCTGCATTGATGCGGCAATGTATAGAGGAATCAGCAGGAACAAACAAAAAAAAAGGCGGGGGGGGGGGGGGGGGGGGGGGGGAGAAAATTCCCTCTGAAGGGAGCACATGTACTAGGATCCTATGCATCAAGCAGTTAGCATCTGAAATTGATGCGCGAGCTCTTGAACATATGCGCTAGTCTGCTATGGGCAAGCCGTAATGGTTGCCTAACTTTTCTTACAGTTTTGTAGGCCATCTGGCTGCACTGAGTATGCTTACTTAATTTTTAAAGTTACCAAAGCTCTTTAGATGGTGCATTACCCACTTGTGGCGGATTACAAGGCAAATGAATTTTAAATGAACGAACAAAATAAGAAAACAGCGGAGGGAAACACCAGAAAATATTAGCTGAACGACGAATAAAACAACGCATGAATGTATACTGCGTACGCATACCGATTTCAAAACGTGCAATGGCTCCCGCAAAAACAGTGTAGAATATGTTTGATGATTTATACTCGAGTTGATGAAAAAATTCGAAAATGGGAACGTCTTGAATGTATCTGCTTTAGACATAATGCTTCACTTGCAGTTGTACCAAAGCTGTCTAGGCTATAGGTTGGTTGTCCAGGAAGGACTGCTGTTTAGAATGAACATGCATGCGACTGAAACTTATGACACCTGCAACACTGTCAAAAATGATAAGGCATTAGTAAAAGAGTGGGGCCTACAGCTTTGCGGTAATATCATGTGAGAAAGGAAAGGAGACAAAAGGTCGGTGCACTTTCTCTGCTCCAGTCCCAAGGTTATGCAGGGAGCGCGTCGCCTGAGCGTCACAAATGCAATGCAGGCCATCGGTAGGGACTTTGCTTTGTGTGGAATTCTGCATGGCTCTCAGAGTGGCCTTGCTCTCCCAAGGAATAAGGGACGTGACTGGGGAGGTTGGAAGCAGGTACTGCGACGATTGTGTGGTGTGTGCACAGGTTCAGTATGCATGCCTATAATTAGGTCAGGGGCCAACATCCGAGTTGATCCTGCAGCGACTTAGGATACACGCGTTGGCTGTACATGTCACAACGAAGGGAAACAGTCGGCACTTGCTAAATGTATGCAGATTGGCGTCTGATGACACGTCGGGTTCAGAAGAAATCAAATCATTTCTGCCCTAACTGGACTGCCTTATTTGTGAGTTCTATTTCCCAGAGGGGATTGTTTACGCTGTTGCGCTGGTCTGTGCAGTTAGTAGCCTTCATTCAGAGAAGGAGCTAGCCATTTGATGTCACGCCACCTAATTAGCGAAAATAGCATTTCTGCTCCCAGGCTTTAAATAAAATAACAATACTGGACACGGCAGAGTGCGCGTGTAAGTTTTCATGCCACTACCTGCAGGAGTGATAAAGGATATTATCGGGTGCATATTTGAATTGGGTTGGTCAAATGATGACACAACTAGAGAAGGACATAATAAAGAAGCCGTGTGCGTGTGTACCTACTGCCCTTCAACGGAAAGAGGCGCGAGGGATGTTTTTGCGCAGCAGGAGAGCAGGACACGTGGAAGCAACGAAGCGAAGAGGCTGCGTCAGCGCGGCATCCTCCCTGGCGGGCGCGAGATAAATCTTGCTCGTATTCGGCCTCAACCACTCACTCGTCGAACCGAGGCACCGGCAACAGAATTCGCTCCTTTTTGAGAAGAGCGCTTCTAGCAGCGGGGCAGAAAAGAGCCATTACGGATTTCATGTCCGCCTAAAATACGGTCGTCGCAGCAGGCGGAGTCATTCCTCATCTCTAGTGCCCGAACGTTCCTTTTGTTTACGAAGCATCAGCAAAAAACACACGCCAGCATTGTTGCTTCTCTTTCTGCAAGTTTTTGGTTAGTGCGCGCCATCAAGGCAGTGATTAGGACGACGCGCTCACACGCGCCCTTTCGGACCTGGAACTAGAAAGACGGACAAGAGCAAGGCGCGCGCAGATGTCGACGGAATGAGTATAGGCGACGGTGCGGCGCGCTGTTTCTCCGGACCATCTCCTTTTCGTTTTTTTTTTTTTTCTGGTATGTTTGTCTGTCTACATTTTGAGTGTGTTCATTTTGGCCCTTCCAATTTCTACTGCGTTTCCTTCCTTTTTTTCTTTGGAAAGCGCGCGGGTGGTGGGATGTTTCTCTTCCCTACACGCTGGAAGCCACTGGCGGACACGCACGGCTGGCGCTGTTTTCGCGTAGCGCACGGATCATCACTCTGTGTGAACGAGCAGTCCTTCGCTTCTTTAGCTGCGGGTGACGTTGAGTTATGTCGGAGCAATATGAGGGGTGCCTCAAATGAAATGTGTCCTGGTCAGGGGTGCTTCATTCAAGCTTGCCTCATCGTAGCGGTCATTTTTCTGCGCTCTTCGCTCCCGCAGTTACCGAGTGGTCGCTCGCCGCTTTCTCCCGCTGGCCTTTTTCCAGACAGCTGCACAGTTGTTCAACGCGCATCTCCACTTGAGTCATGGCTCGACCTTGCTTTAATGGCTGCGTGTATTGGCAGCCTCTTTAAAAAGGTTACCCGGAGAAGTTGAAAAGGCCTCAACTCGCTGTCCCGAGCTGTTCCCGCTCTGCAATATAGGAGCATTAGGAGTCCTAGCGTAAGATTCACTGGACATGCTTTGACGTGCCACTTCGTGGAAGTAAGGCCTCGCTGGCTTGGCCGCACAATGCCATTAATGCGTTGCTCCTATTGGCTCAAAGTTGTGGGATCGGGAGAACGTTCAATGAAGGAGTTGTTTGCTTTTATTCGGTTCTTTGCACGTATATCGACAGAAAGTGATGCTTGAGGTCAGTGAACTGGAGGCAAATCGTAGTGCCGTCATTCACAACCAATTGTGATGTTATCAAGTTTTTCGAGATACGCAATGCTATAGGGTCATTTGGGCGCAATATAATTAACAATGCGTGTGCCACATCTTTCCTTATTTCAGGGGATGGCAGGGGTTGTCAAAATAGCTATCATCTGAACGATTGTATAAGAGAGGTTTAATTTGATTTCTAAACTTGGACACCTATGCTCGATAACTGGTCAACATGCGGAAATCGCAGTTGTTACCAGTACATCATTACCAACTTTAGTATACATCATTTAACATCGCTTAGTTTATCCTATCCGGATACGGTAAGAGCATGTGGAGGCTGAATAATTTGAGTGCCTGCGCAATCATGCTTTGCGCGAAAGGAACTTGTTGGGACAGCTGGCACGAAAACGGGCCGACTAAGTACCGAAGCCCGTCACCAACATTGTGTGTGGCGCCACTGCAGGCTGGACGCCCAGACCTGCCTCATAAGAGAAAAATTTGTTGAACGCGCAGGAAGCATCGTAGTCTCGACCTTCTCTATAATTTGCCTTTAAATATATTTTACGTACATGCTTGCAGCTAGGCGCGTCACACTTGCGCCACGCAGGTCGCGAAATAATTAACTAGGGAGAAGCGTTTGGTTACAAGCTTGTTACACACTTTGTAACATGAAAACAGCGCCAGAAATTGGGGAGAACATTCAGTTGAGCACACTTGCAACAAAGCGTGTTTCCACCGTAAGTTAATAAAGTTAACCGTGTACTCTACCTCTTCCACGAAACGAGCCAATTAAATATTACGAGGCAAAACTCTTCGCTACAGTGTATCAAGAGTCGTCAGCCGCAGGCCCGACAGTGAAGAACGATATCAGAAAGCAGCCGGCGGTCTCGCTCTGCACACTTTGTGGCCATGGCCGTCTGTAACATGCATGTAAAAAAAAAAAAAAAACAGTGACAATCGTCAACTCTCTTTTCCGCCTGCTCATACAAGGCAGATTGGGCTCCGGTTGCTTTCTTTTATTCATCTCTCTCTTCTTTTAACTCTTCATCTGCCCTTGAACACGATGTCTTCAGAGTGATAGCCGTCATTGCACACTTGACTTAATCACGTTGTCTTAACCGTAGTCGTTGGTGATGCCATCCGTGCGCACCGAGCGCCTTTACCTGATACAGATTACCTGCGACCGGTGTGACAGGTTCACAGCGAGAAACGGGCTTGGGAGAGAGCGACCTGTGTCAGTTCAAGGAAAAAGCGGTTATGTTTGGCGCCCGATTGTTCGAAACAGAAGTGCGTCGTGCTGAAGCGAAGCGCGAGAATTCATCCCAGGGCTTTCGAATACCGATCGAGTAATCTTGTGCCCGGCAAAATACCGTAAGCGCAACCATCGAGCGCAGCGAGATGCTGCTTGCCGCGCCCCGAATCCCATATGTGGCCGGTTACTGGTCACGGCTACATCAGCGAATTGCAATCGCTGGAGCTTACCCGTGGCGGTGACGCGAGTCTAGTGTCCTAAGTTTAAAAAAACATCGCACATCCCTATCCAGGGTTACTAAGCACTCTGACTTTCACCACATTTACACACCACCTCAGCTATCTTTGATGTTTCCATCAGCTCAATGGTGACTGCGCGTGGGACGTTTTCATAATTTTTTTTGCTCATTCATTTCCTTCGTATACTCTTCTTACTACATTTGGTAAACGCATCTTGTTTAGAGCCAACAGGAGCTTCCCCTAGCAAATGGCACTGACACAACATTTCCCTGGTTATCGAATTTTTCTTATTGCGTTCCCTGAAGCTGTAAGTGGATCACAAGTGAGCCAGGCACTGAAACTAGCCAGTTATAGGTTCTAGTGGTAACATTAAGGTCTTTCAGCTGAAGCCACTTAAGGAGCCGCGAAAAGGAACGATATCGTGGGGAAAAGAAGCTGCTACGAACACTACGAGATGTCTGACAAAAATAGGCTTGTGCATTTTGCAAGTGCAAGCACGGTATGGTATATGCGGATTTTAACGTATTGAAGCAGCTCAGGCCAGGCGAAATGGAAGCACTATATGCTCTAATGGCATATCTAAGTAACAAAAGTAGATTAGAAAGAAATTCACGCAGGTATGTACACGAGCATCATCTTTCATTAATTCCCTCCAGCTTCCACTGGCAGTTTAAACAGACGACGAGAAAATCCGCGTGTATAGGCCTGGATGTATCCGCTAGCCACTCAATACAGTAAATGCTACTCTCCACTTCTGTCAGAACAGTAGTAGAAGGACGGCGCATCTGCTCATGAGCGTTTTTGCGGGAAATACCTGCTTCAAAAGCACCGAGCACACGCATCAGATTCTCGTGGTCAGGGTGCACTTAAGCAGGTCGATGGAGAAGCGGAAAGACTAGGCCGGCGCTTCTTTCCCCCGGGTCCTGCATCGGCTCGATGAAGCAGCTGGCACAGCAGTCGGTCTAGCAAAGAAAGCCAACCTAGTTGCGACAAAAAGGTTCTCTGCTGAATGCGACGCTGCTGTATTTATCCATTTCGTTATGTAGTTTTAGTTGCAATTCGTAACCATCGAATAATGAGCTCTTCCGGCGCGTGGCCTTTGTGTTTACATACGGTGTCGGTGGTTTTGTTCAGACTTACATGAGCTCTCTATCTGACTGGCTGTGCTTTCTCTCTCTCTCTCTCTATCTCGCTATCTTTTTTTTTTAACATGACCAGCCGGATTCGGTAGAGTTCTAACGCTACGGGTTGAGTTCACCATTAGAGTGAACGGGAAATTATGTCTTGAATATGCGTATTACGTAGTACATTGCAGAATGTAACAATGTCAAAAATGGCGCAGGTGTATAGCCCTTACGAACTTCTCACTGCAGCATAGTGTAGGGAGCCTCCTGATAGGAGTTTCTGTTTAGCAATTAGGCAAGTCACTTTATTTTCTTTGGTGTCAACGGCACGTGATACTTTCCTTTATTACTATGCGAACTGTCTGTTACATAATTACAGCTGAGTGCGACACAGCGAAACACCTCGAAGTGGAATAGCGACCTATAAACAGTTCAGCTAAGCAACGACCACATTCGCACGCTGAATAAAAGGCACGAGTTGTGCCCTCGTATACGTTTACGGAACGTGAACCAAGTATTCTATTGTGGGATGCGGCAACAGCGCGGAAGCGTCAACGTTTGGGGCAAGTCCACAACGTGCACGAAAAGCGACGTCTCTGGAGCGCCCAATGGCTGTGCTTTATCAAGCGCAGATTTTTTTTTTTTTTTCGTCTTCCATTACTTACCAAGATACATCCCGAACCAGGAGAATCTAGATCTGTGTGCACAGCCATCTCTGCGGGAAGGAGGACCAAGAAACAAAGCGAACTGTGCTGAATCCTGAGCAATTGAAATGGGAAGATTTGTGCTTCGCTTTAGACATATATAGGGAAATGAGACTTAGAATTTGCTGTTCGAGCGCTGGACATATATTACACTAGCGGAAACGAAGCCTAGCCGGGTATTTCGCTGAGTAATGCCTGTGTTTTTCCGTGCCGCCGTTTGCTCGTGAGCTCGCTAAACTTCCCAGGAATAAACAAAGGAGGCGGAGCAGGGGTATTTGTCTGAAAGACTGCGTGCGCGCATCTACGAGCCGAATCTCTACGGCCGCTCGCTGGGATGCGATCAGTAATCTCCTCTTAGGGCGCGGCTTTACGTCACTTCTGGGGTCGAGTCAGCCCCTCTCGCGAGGAGCTGGAAAGTCAGGGCTCTATTCTTGCCCCCTCTTTCTGCCTCTCTACTTTATTTCCGTGAGCTGACAGGCGTGTGACTGCTCCACTTGAAAAAAGCAAATAATGATCAATGTTACATGCCGTAACCAATGAAGAAAGATACCGGCTATGGATTACGTTCTCTAAAGAAGGACCGGCAACAACAAAGCAGGGAAAAGCACACTGCCGCCCTGCGCCAAGGAAAGAAAATACCGCCTTAATAAAAACGCCTGATTGAATTGTAAATGTTTAACTTGGTCCAAATGCGCGATATGTAAAATCTGACCGCGCCTCGCGAGCTGCATATGCCCTTCGCAAGGGCCAACGACTAAAGTCTCTGCCGAACCACTTTGACCAATTTGATCTGAATGGTGCCTTTTTTTGGTACTTATTGCAGCATTTTTCTACCGCGGATTTATAATATTCCTCGAATCTCCCGAAGGACGAATACGAATAAGGAGGCGGTGGAAAATGGCTTCTGCTGAGGACGAAACCGCACCACCGACAAGTATCGGGCTATTTTCTATCCGGTTCTTCTTCTGCGCCTTAATGTCCTAAACGCGCGTGTGTTTGTGGTATTCTGAGCTGCTTTAAAATTGTGCGGTAGAATGTCCATACTATCATTCCATCGTTGAGCTTCTCCTGTGGTCGTCAGCGGAGCATTGCCGGATTTCTGTACGTCGCAGACAATAACAGAATGCGTTAGTACTCAATGTACTTATGCCGACGTAGTTATGACAGGCGATTCCACCTCGATAGAGAGAGCATATGTTGCGCTGCCTCCCACCCTAAAAAAAAAAAAAAAAAAAAAAGTACGAATGATACTTGTCGCGGATCCCCGGCGCATGCTCGGGCCGAAAGAATGGATTAAGCGACCAGTGTACCCACACAGACGCACATTTAATACCCCCTACGCGATACAAATATATATACTAGCACACAAAACTAGCAAACAAAACTAGCACAAAACACAAAGACTATCAATACACGACCTGGGAACGCCCAGTCTACTAGAGTTCGGCGTTCGGGCTCACGACTTGGTGCGGATGAAGCGTTGCATGGGTCCAGTCAGAGGCATCCAGGTAGCAAGCGTCGAGGTGGCGTTCGACGTGCGCAGGTAGGCGTCGCTGGCTGCGACACTGGCGTTCGTTGTACGAGCTCCGGATCCAAGTACCCGTCGAAGCGACCCTGACTATGTTGGCGTTGTTGACGTTGGGGGCACCACCCGGATGAGTGGTAACAGCGCTGGAGGCACCCCTGGCTGTAGTAGGTGGTTGCGTCATCCGTTGACTCCCCGGAACGGACTCAGGAACGGCAGAAAGTCTACGGTACGACGCCGTAAAACAGAGATCATCGGATCAGTAGCTGGCGTTGCTCTCTTCCAGCCGAAGTGTCCCTTGACCCGCCGGAACCTCCGCTTCTCTGTTATCTCTCTCTCTCTCTCTCTCTCTCTCTCTCTCTCTCTCTCTCTCTCTCTCTCTCTCTCTCTCTCTCTCTCTCTCTCTCTCTCTCTCTCTCTCCCCCCCCCTTCCCCTTGCGCCACGCTATCCCTCACGCTTTTTTAACCTTAGCGTTGGTACACGTCATCCTTGTCGTCGTCGTCATCGTCTTCTCTTCTCCACCAGTCATTTCTTACCACCTCACCGAATACTTCTGCAGGTTAAAGAATTCCAGGTGGTTGAAATTTCCGGAGTCCTCCACTACGGCGTCTCTCATAGCCTGAGTTGCTTTGGAACGTTAAACCCTACAAACCAAAACTTTATTCTCGGGCTAATACACGTCATGCTTATCGTCATCCTCGTCGTCTTCTCCAGACTTCTTCAGTTATTCTATTCCATACTTCCTATTAAATGTGACAAAAATCAGACTGCAGAATTTCTCCTCTTTATGGCGAAAGCGTTTCATGGCTCTGGGTGGTGTCAACACAAATGTTCGCAAAACATCTGCTTCCACCAGGGATAGAGCCATTATCCCTACTCCACGCCGGACCCGTGATAAATATATCGTAATTCTCCTTGTCTAACGTGAGGATGATAGCTGCGAAGACAATGACGATTTAGTTATTGATATTGATAATAATGATAGTAGCGATGATAATGATACAGCAATTATTGATAATGATGATGACTGTAGCTATGACAATGACGATGCAGTTAGTGATTTCGCCATTTTCGCTCCTAATTAGACTTAAGTGCAGTCCTGTAATTGTTTACACTGTAAAATACCGAAATCACCCACCTAGTTGCGTTGATCAATCTAAGGACATGTATTTCGATTACCTGAAGGAATGACAACTTTACCTGCCATCGACGATGCTGCAGTCATCTAAGCGACTAAATAGCCATTGGCGAAGGAAAGCAGGTTACAATATTTTTCTCGCTCATTATGAGACCGAGACCTGTTTGCAAGAGAATTCGTATGCGTTGTACATACACCCTGCTTTTCGAATATATCCCGCATGCCATGCATGAATGTAAACGAACCTAGTTTATTCTTCATGACCAATGACCAGTCACTTACATTACGAAAATTCAATATACTACAAAGATTATGAGCACGAAAAGAAATTTGCCGAGGTCTAGCTTGTGGTTAAACCTGAAGTTACGACTCGATAAAGCAATCTGCATAGCTACGCTTAGCTTCGGCTTGAAAGTAAAGGCATGACTTTTGCACATTGTAGTTTACTCTTTCGTTTCAGCTTTATTTATGCCATAAGGGAATCACTTCACGTATGAGCACGCCTTGCCTCTCGTCGCTGACCATTCTCATTCGGGTGTAGAAGACTTGAAGTGGTATGACATCGTATCTGCGTCGAACTCTGGGGCACACCGCCGTCACAACGTTCGAACGAACCTTCTGTCCTAGCAACTCGCTCTTGTCGTTCGCCTCTACCAACTACCGAGTTATCTGTCTTCTTTTACCTTCTCCTTTTTCTTATTCTTCTTTTCCTTTTCCTTCTTCTTCTTCTTCTTTGTCTTTTTCTTTTTTTTTTACACTTTTTTTCTTCTTCGCCTTCCATGGTGCCACGGTGCCACGGTAACACAGAGCCACGATAACACGGTGCCATGGTAACACGGTGCCACGGTAACACGGTGCTACGCTGGCGGCTTGAAAACCTACCGCAGCGTAGCTTTCGCTACGAAAGAATTTAGCAAGCACGAAACAATGCAATAAACGATTTTCCACAAAAACAGTAAAACTTAAAAGTAGATTCAGGATTTAAGGGGCCGTTTTTTTTGCGTAATATTGGCGCAGGACATTAAAAAAAATAATATGTGTTAACTAGCCATTGCCTAATTGATGTCTATGTATAAGGTGTCTAGCAAGCTCCCTCATTATCCTACCGTTGTCTGTTCAGGTCTAATAGCTATACAGCTTTTCAAAATATTGCACTTAGGTACCTAATTGTATTAGAGATTTAGAGGTGGACATTATCAATACCACGCCCGCTTTTAAATTTCCCCTAACACGGTCCTTGCTCGCACTGCAGTGCGGGGAATTCTCTCTAGATTGCCTTGGTAAAACTGGAAACGCCTTGCCAATGCGAGCATGTAGCCACATCCCCAAGCACCCGTCATCCAGCCGTGTCTGTCTCACTTATCGTACTCATTGAGCAGCGCCAATGGATGAGCCTTGATCACGTGGTCGGCATGTTTCCTAGTGACGCGCGTCCCTCGGCATAACTAGGTTCTCGCTTCGGTAAGCCGATTTTATTGTCCCGCGTTGAGAAGCCTTGATGCGGATTTCCGTAGCCTAAAAGCTAACGTAGTTATCCACAGCGTCGAGGTCTAAACTTCTAAATTACACTGAAAAGCCTGACTGCAATATTTAAAAGAGTGAGCTAATAATGTTTAGTTGGGCTGGTTAGACATTAAAACTTTCTTGATGTTTTCTGACCTCTGCATCAATGACATATTCTGCCGAAGCCATTTTCTCGCCTAAAAAGCAGCACACTTTCAATATTTGCTAACAGCCTTCGATGCCTCATACGCGTTTAATGAAACACATACTAGACATTGTGATGCGAGTAAATATTCTTGCTAAACCAACGCGAGTGGAAAGCATGGAACGAAAGCAAGGGAAGAAACGCTAGATTACAGGCCCAGGTTTGTGTCGTTAAAGCATTTTTTTTTGTTTTTTTTTTCTTTTTATACGCAAAATATGGATCATCAACTTGTCCAGAAAAGTGTCGTTTAGAGCGATATGACCTAGGCATCACATCTATATATTCACATCATGAATAATTTATAGTAGCATTCGAAAATTGCGTTCAGTTTTTTTTTGCATGATCGGGGGCAACGCGCAGTAGTTTGTTATTTTCGGGTGGAAAGAAGGTAACTACCACCCACGGCGCGAAGGGGGATTGACCACTGAGCTTACCGATGCACTCCGATGGGTCAGGAGTCACTACTCACCTTTAATCCTTTTTTTTTTTTAAATCTGAAAAGTGTAAAGTTTCCGTCTGTTGTAAACGGCTTGCAGAGAACATTGCACTGATTAAGGCAAGTCATAGGATTTAGGATCTTTATATTCAACGATCTCCAGCGCATTAGTATTGATCTTCGTTAATGAATCTTTCTCAGCACAGACATGCTATACTTTCGGAACTAACGATAAATTTAAAAGCAAAAATTTTGCTCCGGAAGGGGCTTGTGTTAACATTGGTGTTGTAAAATTCAACGTACGAAAAGACGATCGCGTGCCAAAAATTTTAACCCGCCTGCATATATAAGTTACTAGTATGTCGTCCGAATCCGATCATTCATATCTACTTTATGCCTTCATCAAAGGCTACGATAAATGATTTTGGGGGCAAAACATATTCCAGTTTACTTTCTTGTTCTACGTTATTAATAATTATTATATCCCACCAAGCGCACCCGACAAGGAGGTTGTTATGAGCTGATAGCAGCAGTTCGCAAGGCCGAGTTGAACAGCAACGAAGCTGCCACCCAAGCTGCTTTTGGCGGAACCCCACCTGTTCAACGGGAAGCATAGCAGGGGAAACTTCCAACTCAGAAATTTTGAAGATATTCTAGAAAACAGTGCAAGAACGCATTTATTTTCGCACATTGTATAACTTCACGACAGCAATTTTTCCCTCGGCAAGCTTCTAGATGCTTGCTATTAATTTTCAAAAGGGCACCCCATTGGTTTTTTATGGCAGTCTGAGATAGTTTTAGTGAGTGCAAGACAAACTTCGAAATAGCAATTTTGATACGCATTGGAAGCTTAGACCATTTCTCTCCAAATGTCTTTAACGGTACTTTTATCATCATCATCATCATCATCATCATCATCATCATCATCATCATCATCATCATCATCATCATCATCATCATCATCATCAACATCATCATCATCATCATCATCATCAGCCTGACTATGCCCACTGCAGGGCGAAGGCCTCTCCCATATTTCTCCAATTAACCCGGTTCGGTGCTAGCTGCATCCACTTATCCCCTGCGAACTTCTTAACCTCATCCGCCCACCTAATTTTCTGCCGCCCCCTGCTACGCTTTCCTTCCCTGGGCAGGAAAGCGTACTTTACATTATTCAAAAATTAACTCGTAGTTATTTCTTAAAGCGCAGCTCATTGGGTTTTATGTGGAAGCTTAGATTACTCGCTGCTAGTGCGGAAAAAAAAAGTTAAATGGCAAATTTTTGCCACTCGGCAGAAGTTTAAACCTTCTCCATCAAGACGAGCATAACAGTATGTTATAATATTGAAAGATGTCCCAGAGCCTGTTGTAACTAAAAGGTCCTAACTATATATATATATATATGTATATATAGTGTTTTTTTTTTTTTTTCGGTACAATGCTGTAAGGGTCAACGATGATCGTTTTATTATTTTTTTTTCGTGTGTCTAATTCTTTACTGTGTGATTGTGCGCTAGTTCGACATAAACACAGAGCTCATTTGTTTGCTCTACGGAAATGCACACGGTCCTTCTAACTCATTTACAGTAAGCGGCACGGGCGTCATGGGAACTGAACGACCGCATGAGCCGGCGAGCGCGGCTGTATTTCAGATGCACTTGTGTAATTGGCAGCTGGCATACGCTTGTTCACCCCTTCTGTCTTTGTGACGACTGCGCGTGTGATACGCAGTGTTACGCAATCGAAGGGTAATTGTACAAAGAAAAGTGAGAAACCCTTACATCACTTTTGATGGCTTGCAAGAGCTCCAGAGTGACGTCATGGGAGCTCTAATTTATTGCTTTTACTTTCATGTGTGGAGAAGGTGGGGTATATTTTCGCGATAAATAGCCCCGCACTGCCTTGAAGTCGTCGATTTGTCTGGAGCTAGGTAGGCAAGGCCCCTTCTAGAGTAGCCACAGAGAGTGCTCGGGACGGCCAGAAAGTTTGTCCATTGCAAGTTCGTACTTCGCAAATATTTCCCTCTGATAAATACTTTGCTTTTGTTCTCGTAAAACCCGTAAGTCCAAACAAAAATACAACAGGAAAGAAGAGCTATCTACACTATTAGCTAGGCCATTTCCGAATAAAAATAAAGAACGGTCAAATAAAGGCCAGTTCACTTAACTGCCGCATAATAGCACTATAGTGATGAATAGTTGAGTATAACCGGCAAAGCAGACTACTGGCTGGTATGAGCTGTGAGTTCAATCATGATAATAAAAACGTACAACACCAATAACCCTTATCCAAGCAAAATTTTAAAATGAAATTTCAGTGATTCATTAAAATCAGAGGAGAATCAACCATTTGGTAGGTTTATTTAGCGCCTCGGTGATATTCTGCGGAACTGAAGAGGACGTATGAAGCTCAAAATCCCATTTTAAACCTGTAAAGAAATTTCGTTTTGTATCTTTATTATAAATGGCATTAAATTTCAACTAGGCCACGAGAAATGCATACAAAGCGATGTCAGTGCAATGGAGGAAACTCGAAAGTTTCGCATTAATTTTAAAGCATCATATACAATTTTCGCATCGCAGTGATGTGAGAAATTTGTTCACGACGTTGATGCGTTTAAAATAATTTATTATTTGAACAGAACATCAGTATATCGATGAAAAAAAAAGTACACGATATATTTTCAAACTATGAAGTCCTTTTTAGCTCACAGTCAGTAGCCTAAAAAAAAATATGGCATTCTTTTTAGCTATGATATCTGAAAAATCGAATAATAAATGGAATGGTGCATAGTGTGTAGCGAAATGCAAAAGCAAGAGAATTCACACTTCCGCAGGAGGCGGCACGTGTCGTGCTGTAGGCGAGTGTTAAAAGACTTGACCACGTGTGCCGAAGTCCCCGAACGGATGGTGGCTTTCAGCGACAAAGAGAGCGGCCGACAGTTTAAACCCACTTAGGACACGACTGGACCGTCTATGTTTTTATTTTTCGTCCGCTGTCAATATTCAATTTCGGGCGCAGGGACAGCGGACGTAGATAGAGCAGCGCAGGTCATCGATATCGAACGACTTGGACAGCAAGGAAAGAGCCAAGCCGGAGGACAAGAGTGGCACGGACAAGCACCCGGCGCAAAGGGGGGGGGGGGGGGGGGGGGCGCGAGAGCGCTCGCCTGCCAAAGAGAAGCTCGGTGGCTCCAGGAACATGGGCTCGTGACAAAGGGAGGGTTCCTGCTCTTCGAGCGGGAGAAGCAAGCACGTCCAGCGCCTTCATCTCGGAAGTGCCTTGTCCCAGCCGCTCTTTTAAACGCGGTCTTCCTTTCGGGGCTATCAGCGCAGAGACGTCATGAGGCGGCTGCGTCGCGTCTGAAGCGCATGACCATGTGCAGACCTGGCTGACCTCGCATGACAATTTCTTGCCAAAATGAAAACTTTAAAAGCCGGATTTTTTTTTTTTTTTCAAACAAAGTGGAGAACAAATGTTTCAAATGTTTAAACAAATATTTCGACTAACATGCATGGTTTCCAAGCAGGATTTTCAGTTTCCGTTAGCAAGATAAATGTGGGCAGTTGTAGCTTTTACAAACGCATTTAGTTGGGTGTAATGTTATTATTAGTACTATTTACATCCAGCAGACAGCGATTTCATTGCTTAAAATTTTTTTACCAATATTTATTTTAAATGGTATAGAACAGGCTCATTCCGGAACAACCCTTGATGAATACCACTTTAAAACAAGTCAAATAACCTTTTATATCAATGTTCGCTCTTGGGGTAATAAATCCTCTACATCTAATCGCTGAACAGCCTAGTAAATTAAAAAAAAGAAACTGTGCTTCCTACACCCTATAAGAAATCAACTCCACAGATTGTCTGCGTTCACTGATGATATTCAAGGTAGGCCCTTGAAGTAATGAAGCCATGATAGCTTATCACCCCAACGGCTGGAGTGTCCCCGCACCTGTATTATGCATTCATCACGAATAAATGAAATAACGCATATATAATCAAAGTGGTACGCACTATTTGTTCATAAATGTGCCCGAGGCTCTACTACCGCAAAGAACTAATAAGAGCACAAAAAAAAAAAAAAAGGAAAACTATCTGTGCTTTCAAATATGAAGGCGCGCTCTGGTTATTGTTAATGTTAATGCAGTGTTAATTATTGAAGCTTCATGATTGGGTGCACTATAAATAGGCTCCATTTTCCCGCTGACTTCATACCTATAGGCACCCCGCAATGCAGTTTCACGGAACAGGTCGCGCCGTCTGGCGGCTAAATAAAGAAGCTTGCAGGCGCTCACGCGCGCTGGCCGTGCTTTGCTGCCGTTCCATGGCATGTGCTCTTTGGGCGTCTTTTGTACCCGGGAGTGGTTTCCCATTTTGCAACTGCTAGTCGTGCACTCGTTTGTGTAGTTGTGGGCCCGGTGGCATAACCGGGAATGTGTAAACACTCATTACCAAAGTTCACATGAAGAAATCTGGGCGCAGGTACCGATGCTTCAAAGGCTGCAGCAGTCGCGAACTATAGTATCGCCAAGTGTGAGGCTGCACAGCTCTCCGCTGAAGCTTTTGGAGAAGATACGAATTCAAAATGGGATCATCACAGTGCGACGAGTCAAGACAAATAATTGCTGCATGTTAATCAAAATCGACGCAGCCAAATTAAAAAAAAAAAAACCACGAAGATGATTACTTATAGTGTCAATCAGATAACAGGTTTTTGTTTCTCGTGGTAAGGGTAGTTTGTACGAGGCGGCTGATTAGATGTCACAGTTAATTGTTTCATGAATGTTTCAAGGTTTGTCGGTCGATAAAATTCCCGTTAGAACTACTCCTTGCCGAAATAAACAGAGCGCAACATAGTTCAGCTCTAGTTCACTACGCCTCATGGCGTAATAAACGTTTATTTTCCAGTGACGATCGAACTACTCGTAGGTGCGTTCGTAGCAAGCTGTAAGAAACAGTGCATGTTTGCCAGGTGCCGCCTACCGTTTTGGCTGCAATCTCGTTTACTTCGATGTTTCATGCTTTTTGCGATGGTGGTTGGTTGACAACGGCGCATAAAAGGCGCGCTCTGGGTTTGCTGCTATTGGGCCCGTTTCCTGTGCAATGTCCGCTTAGCGCTCCTGAATTATTAACGCACATGTTCTGCTGTTCATTCGCAAAAAAAAAAAAAAAATGAAGAATTAACTGTCGCTGCACCAAAGCAGCCGGAGGCAAAATAGTCCGTATGAAATGCGTCATGTGTCCCGCCGCACTGGCTCCGTGGTTAGTTCGCTCGTCTGCTGAACCCAGAGAACCGGATTCAATAGCGGCCGCGTTTTGATGGAGACTAGATGCAAGACGCCCGTATGCTGTGCAATACGAGTGCAAGGTAATAAAAGCCCTTGGTGGTCGAAATTACCCGGCGCCCTGCATTAAGGCGCTAATAGCCTGAGACCCTTTGGGACTCCGAAAACAAATCGACCCCAGTAAACATTATTTAACAGCGCAAAAAAAAAAAAAAAAAGCGAGCGTGTTAATACACACAACAACACAAGCGCTAACTTTAAAATAAAGATTTATTATCACGAACGACATTTATACATAATCCCGCCAAAATACACACGCACAAAAAAACACTTATCCTAGTCTTAATCTTCCTGCAACGACTTCTCAAGAAAGGCAATTTCACGGTTAATCAGTGACGATGACGGTTTTGCGACACACGCGGGCCCCCCCTTATGAATGTGATACGCTTCTGCTAATTCTCTTACCGTCTGATCTTTGTGTTTGAAAATGACAGACGTGTTTTGAAGTGAAGAGGTGCAGGTGTGTTGTCTGCAATGCAGAGCTAAATTCTAGCCGCCTGCTTTGTCCAAAGAATTAGAGTGTTCCCTCAGACGGTTGTTTAGGCAACGTCTGGTCTGTCCCACATAACACGCGCCGCAGGACAGGGGGATTCTGTATACAACCCCTTTTACGCAGTCTACCTTCCTTTCAACATGGTTAACAGTACAGTCACCTTAGGCCCTCCTACCTAGTAATTTTTCACCAGACAAAACTAGAGTTAAGTTCAAAAGACGCTGGCTGTCGAAGCAAACGATGGAAATGATCTGCAACGTTTATGGCCATGGAGGAAGGAAAGCTTAGGAGAGGCCCTGACGTCATTTTGTTGAAACCGGCGCGGCCGCGCCGCGACCGGACGCTGCAACGTCTCTCCTCCTCCTTTACCCTTTCTCCGCGACGATCACGTACCTAGGCCCCTTAGCAACGCTGTTGCTAGTGGCCCGAGTTTTCATAGCAACGCGTCGCCGTAGCTAATGGCCCGACTTGGCTAACCCTAAATTTTGACGTCACTTCCGCCACACTTTCTCCAATGCATTGGGAATGGCAAGGGCCTCTCCTAAGTTGTTTCCTTCCTCCATGGTTTATGCAGATCGCAAGCCGCGCGGCCGAACTACATGGCGGAGTGACACGTTTAAAGACGCCCCACCTCCCTATACTTTTGCGCCCATTGGCAAGAAAAAGTGTCCCCGAGTATAGCACGGAAAACGAGAAGGCCGAGAAGGGTTTTCGCGGAATACAACCCGAGGGCTTGTCATGTGAAAACGGTTTTTCTCGTACTTCGCGTCTTTCGAGCTATTTGCCATGGTCTCAGTCACTTCTAGTTTCGGTGACTCTCTTCTTTTGCTGTCCTCTCGTAGCCATTGCAAGCCGCGCAGCATTCAATAATTTCAGTGAATCACTGCGCGGTGTGGCTGCTGAAGCCATGGTCGCGGGTAAGATTCCAACCACGGCGGCCGTATTTCCGACACACCTCTACCGATTTCTTTACTCAATTGACCCACATCTAAGATCAAGACTCCCTTCGAAATTTCCTCGCCAACTAGAAACTCTTTACTACCGACTGCGCCTGAACTCTGCATATACAAATGGCTTGCGATACTGTTTCGGTCAAATGAACAGTTCGTATTGTAACAACTGTGGCTCGATTGAAACTGTGGAACATATCCTGCCTGAGTGCCCTGCGTACGTTGACGAGCGTGCGTAATATGAACATAACATGGAAAAGCTCTCCGCAGTGCCTTTAACCATGGACAGTGTTTTAGGTTCCTTAGCCTGCCCTAAGCAACAGAGATTTGCAATAATCTTTTTATTTACGTATTTGAAAGACATTGCACTTCTTGACAAACTCTAAATTCCCGTTGCATGTTACCCTCCGGCATTTTTCACGCTGTGAACTCTATAAGCACATTTGTCGGATTATGCCTTTCATCATTTTGTTTTATAATATTACCCCACGATGCACCTTACAACGCATTTAATGGCCGCATTTTATCTCCCCCTTCATTTCTTTCATTTTCCTCGACGTTCTTTTTACAATCTTTCCCTCCACAATTCCCCTTCCTACGCATAGTAGCATTCCAGCGAAATCTTAACGCCGGCTAAATTCTGTTTTTTATTCAAGAGTCTCTCTCTCTCTCTCTCTCTCTCTCTCTCTCTCTCTCTCTCTCCCGTGTGTACGCGATGCGGCCACTGGGCGTTGAGGAATCCCGGGTGTATGGTCAAAATTAATTCCAAGTGCTCCACTAGTGCGTTCCTTTTGAGACCCGTGCTCAACGTCTAGGCATCAACCCCACAAATTACAATTAACCTTTAGAAGAACGCGGATTTCGCATTGCCAGCATCGTTTTGTAAAAAAAGGCTACTAGGAAAATGAATTTAGCAACGGGATCCCACTGACAGGAGCATATAAAGGGCAGCGTGCAACAGTCAGGTAGTACAGATACATAGAGCATTAAACACTAGAATAAAATTTACATCATTTTGCAGTGCGTATAGCCTGAGCGTGGCATATGCCCTCGAAGCAGTGTACGTGGCCTTCAAAATGTAATAATTTTTCGAGAAAAGAGCGCAGTTTGAAAAATTTGCCAGAGCTTTTTGTCACCAATTTCAGTTGGAATCGGCGCTTACAAACAGGCCGGCATTCACCATCTTCACTGGCCCGCGCCCCCCTGTTATTGTGTCAATAAAGTTGTTTCAGAAGCAAAGCAAAACGCCTCAACAATTTGAGAAGAAAGGTATCGCAACATGGAATTGGCATTTACACTAACATTGAACGTTATTTACCAGGCATTCTGTTGGGTTACCTGGGATTACATCGTAAAGCTTGACGAGGCCCAAGAAAAAAGGCAGTAAAAGCACTGAACAATGCAAATATATTGCTGTAGAACAAAATAACACAGTAAAGGATGAAAAAAAAAAATCTACATAGTAATTACAAAGATTCTCTTTTTATGAAAGACACAAATTGCTTTGAATAATGATCATATCTCTCAGCGAGAGAATGCAAACAAACTCAGTCTCTTCTTCTGGGACATCACAGAAAATATCGGGAAGCAATCCGCTGCACATGCACAGAATGCACCAAAAGGTGGTCGTGGGATGGGGACGAACTGGTCTGTTCAATAGTCTGGAATCGCCTAGCAAAGCAGAATGTGAAGCTTGTGATTGGAAACTTTCAAAATGATTGTTCACAGTAGCCTTCTCGAGTAAAGAAACGGATCTGCAGAAAACTGTAAGATAATCTTGAATAGTTTAATTATCACGAGGAGAGAGACGTTGCAGGATATTTAGCTAGGCTGGACAAATGTGAACTATGCACGAAGGCATGTCGCTTGTCGTTTCGCTTTCGATTCGAGACTAGGATTTCAAGGTCACGCTTCAGGAAAAGCTCGGTGATATCGATGACTGATCGCTTCATTGGTAGCGAACTATGCAAATTTTAAGACCGCCTAAGGCACCTTAAGAGAGCAACGCGATAGCGTTGTATTCTGGGTCTATTGTTTAGCCCGTAAATGATGCATTCCCACTAAAGTGAGTAGCGCCCATGTTGAGCGAAAAATGGGCTAGGATAAGTGCTCTTGCAATTCCTGTAAACGATGCTCGTCCCATCCAGGAGAGTGGAGAGGGGACCCAAGCCCGCAAGCGATATATGCTTGTTTCGCCCTCCTCCTTTCTGACTAAGGCCACATGAGCTGACGAAAGTGCAATCAGAAATTACGCTACGAAGAAAGCGCATAATCACTCGCTTCTTTTCTCGGCAGAAAAGTTAAGCATTAGCAATAAAGCATTGCTGCTACTGAAGAGCAAAATAATTTACTTTTGGCGCCATCGTCACTTACCACGGCCGTAAAGAGAACAAGAAAGAACATTATTCTCACCTGAACCTCATCACCCGTCTTCATCTCTGCGTCGCGTTCACGAAGTCAATCTTCGTCGCTGCGTCACACGAGGTGGCAGCGGTGCGCGTTTCTTTTTTTTTTTTTTTTTTGCCTTTGTTTTTCTTGACCGTCTCTTTTTTTCTACGCCCTTCTATTTGTACGCAGTGCTAATAGTGCCCTAATTAGTGCAAATTGACAGGCACGTTCTTTATCTTCTTTCTTCAAACAGCTACTGCTGCTAAGCCTGTAACCGGGATAACTGCTGACCCGACATCTTGCGCTTGGAAATGTGGTCGCATTGCGCGCGATTAACGCGGCGAAGCGTTGCACTGTTGCTAATATTAATTGTGCATTGGGATACTACCTGCCAGCCTAACTGACTGCAGAAAAATTCTTCGACTCTGAATGTTTTGTTTTATTTGATTGTACACTGTGTGCGCTCTGCTTATTTCGATGCTAGAAAGGGGGATCCCGCCTAACTTCTAAATGCCAGCAATATCTTCCCTTACAATTCTGAATGGTTATTCCTTTTGCATTTGTGTGGGCAAACAGAACAAACCAGCGTCACTATCCATTCTAATGCAATTAAACGGGCAGAATGGGGACATTCCACTAAGAAATATCAATGTTACGCGATTTGATAGCATTGTGTTTATCCTATTGCCACACTGAATTGCCCTGTCCTCAATTGGCGCAAGCTCTTGTTTGTTCTATAAACAGGGGAGGTGCCGCCAAGAGTCTAAGTACAGAGGTTGTGCATATGTTTGCATCCTTGCATTCGCGTGTGTGCGCGCGTGCGTGCCGGTAAACAAATGCCAGCCGGGCACTCAGCCCCTCTTCTAGCGGAAAGGTCCATCGCCGTGTCCACCTATCGAGCACTGGCAGTGGAGAGTCGAGCGGTAGGAAAACAGGGCAGCGCCCAAGGCCGCCGTAGATGGCGCGGAACGGTGCCGCTCCGCCGCGGCCTGGACCAGCGCGGCAGCTGCCGAAAGCGCCGCGGCCGGCACAAGTGAACGGCTTTCTTCCGGCACAGCCGAGAGAGGGCACGCACGATAACGAAGCCATGACAGAGAAGCCCGCGGTAGCGCGACTGCCACTCCTTTCCCCAACTCCGAGGGGACGAGCGGCGCCTACGTTATCGGTGGCACCCGCGCCCTGTAGTCCGGAAATAACGGCAGTAGGAGCGCTTGCGCGCGCGCTAGACTCACGCACGCACACACACGCTCCCGCAGGAAGAGATAATCGATCATGGAAACGAAGCCGCCACCGGCTGGGGAGGATCCCGCCAGTGGCCTGTGGGAAGGGGGTGATCAGGCTGCCGCCTTGGAGGCAGCCTCGTCCGAAGGACGCTGAATGATCCGCGCCCCGTAGGCTACTTCTCAGGACCGGCCGGCTTCCGCCTTTTAGCCCGCCACGTGCGGACCAGAAGCAGCGACTTTGTTTGGAGGCGCCCGTCTTCCGGAGGCGAGCACGTTTCTCAAGGTGCGACTCGCTGGTGCACACGCTCCAGCTGAACGGACGGGAAATGCTAAAAGAGCTGGGCGCTCATTGGCTTTGAAGCGAGAGGGAACGGCTGCACGAGACGCGATAAGAGAGTGGTATCGCGACAGGGAAAGAAAGGCGCAATCGAGGGAAATCCGCAATTGTTGGTTGCCGCTCTGTACTGCAGAAATCTGCAAAATGATTAAACGTGCAGGAAAGAAAAAGACTGAAAACTACTTAGGGCGGTTGTTTAAGCGCTCACATTTTCTTCTTTTTTTTTTTTGCAAAAAAAGAAAAAAAAAGTTTCAGTGTTCCTCTCTAACTGAGCATTTTTTCAGCTGGCAGATTGAAACTATGAAAGATCAGTAATTTTATTGAACAGCCAGCATTATAACTGCCAGCCATAGTCTCCTAATCGCACTGCACCCAACTTCACGCCCAGATTTGACGGAAGAACAGCGCACACAGCTCACCTCACTTACATGAAGCTCATGCCCATGATTCCCTAAATGGACATGGCAAAGGACAAGGAAGGGGTCGTATTTCGAAAAACCTCTTGTTTTCTGGCTGTTTTATCCGAACGCCAGTCTCTTCGAAAGCAACAGGTTGTGGAGAAATTAACGACCGATCATAGGCCCATCCGGTCTGGATGAGGCGGTGAGTGGAATCACGGGCGTGTTTCTTATATCATCAGCATGACGTCGCCCCTGGACCTACTCCACCGGAAGCATGCGACCAGTGGCAGATTACTAAACAAAGGCAAATGAGAAATGAGGTTTACGGAATACGGCCCTAGAATTTATTTTTAACCCGTCTGTATATACCCATATGGGCCTTTTCAAGCATGCGATTGCTACCGCGTTTCGATCACTTCCAATACACAAGTGCGGCTACCTGGAGTCAGCTTGCAGCTATACTGTTCGCGCGTCGCCGCATAGGCGCGCGTACATAGACGTCGCACGAGTACGGCACGTTTCTGCAGCGTTTCTCACTTGTTACTTTATTTTATATCTCGCGCCTCTTCATAGACCAGCCGATCTCTTCCATCTTCACAAAAACGTCTCCTTTATTTTTGCCTGTGACCAACCGCTGCACGTTATTATCTAGTGTAAAAGATTTCTTAACGTTCATAGAAAGCATCGTGAGAGTTAAGTTTTCTCTCTTGTGTTTCACTCACCCCTTTTATGCTAAATCAAGGCTGGGATATTCCGCTCAGTATAAAGTCACAGGCTCTGAGTCTGTTTAATGCCTGCTCTTTAAAACGATTAATCGATATCGCAAAGTGCTCTAACTAGCACCAAGCCCGCTGCCTTTTCTCAGCTTGGCGCTGCGCAAGAGTAGAGAAGCCCAAATATTAAAAGCTGACAGGCATGCATCATCTAGTCACTCGTGAATGCTTTGCTGCGTGGGAGGAACAGTTAAAAACCCCTGAAAAAGACGCTGAAAACGAATGTTTCCATCGCGCTAGAAAGAAAGGATAGACTTGTGGGCCTTTTATTTGAGCCTGCTGAGATAAACGGCCTAGGTGAGGCGCAAAGGGTACCACGAGGGCATTTAATCGGGTGCTTGGAACAGCTTTGGAAGCGCTTCGGTGAATGGAGTTTAATTTGCATGCGAGAAGAAGGTCGTTCGACTATGTGCGCGAGTGCGCACCACTCCTTGGGGAGGCGGTAGCATCCAGCGCTAAGCGCCCATTTGATTCGCCCTGTTCACATTCATTTACAAGAGCGGCGAGCTTAGTTAGACGAACTGAAAAAAAAAAAAAAAAAAAAAAAGGAAAAAGGTGCTTCCTCAACCGGACCGTACATGCGCACTAGTTGCCGCTGAGACTAAAGCGACAATCAAGGGAAATATCGCAGTAAGCACGATGGAAATATCACTTCTCGCGAACAGCACCAGCCTCTTCTTTTTCTTTTTTTTTTTTTTTCAGCGCGAAAATGCGTTTTCGACGCTCAGAAAATCACGAATAAAATCCTCGCAACCCTTCCACATTCAAAGCGCTCTAAAAATGAGCTGCGTGATGTAATTTTAATGAGAGAGTGAGAGAATTTTTTTTTGTAGTCAACCATTTTCGAGGAGGTTTTAACCTCCAAGGTTAGGAGTCAGCCAGGATCACTTGGGACCTGCTGGCTGCCTGGTCTTGATCGATAGCTTTTTTTTTTGTTGTTGTTTATCTGGGGCGCTTCAAATGAATCAGAGGCGCCCCTTCCAGAAACCGGAAACGCGGTCAGAAACCAAAACTAACCAGGCGATCCCGTTAACGATACTGTCGGCGATTACCGTTGCAAAGTAAAAGTGCCAAGCCATCTCAGCCGCCCCATTCACTCTTCGTCGAAAGACAGATGTTCTCCAGTGTCTTCGCTGTGTCGTGTGCGACTGTGTCACGTTGCAGTGCATTGCGTACGTCAGAAATAGACTCCGCGGATGACAAAGAAACTACGAAAATTTGTCAACGGTAGCCACAGACTGCAGAACAAACTGCTGATTACACTCACGCATGTATGCTCCAACGAGAGTGACGCGAGCGTGCGGTCTTCGGTGTGTTGTCTGCGGTCCTCAAGTGTCAGGACGCTTTCCAAATTACAAAACGCTGTGGTCATTTCGCTGGTTGCAAGACAGAGAATGGGCTGGAACCAAAATTTCACTGTTTTACAAACAACACAAAATCTATGATGTCGCTAAATGATACAGATTAGTTGCACAATAATATCCAGAAAGAACAGAACACGTACAGCTGCAACGGGAAAAGATTAGCACAAGTGACCCATGACCGCAGCATAAAAATTGCGAGAGGCGGCGCGGTTGTTGCCGTACGCGCCGATAACGATAGTCACCAGGAACACTCCAGTTCCCAAAGCGAGCGTGGCCAGCAGAAAGTATAGCCCATCCCCACGTTGGCCTATCCGATGCCCCGCTTCATATGTGAATGTACAGGGTCGTCCACTTCTAGCTATAACACGGTCACTGCTTTCAAAGCAACATTGCGCCCGACGTAGGCATATATCGATGCAAAGCGATGCGAGCACAGAAGGACCCGGGCGTGTTGCTTCACATGGCCTGCCACTAAGCTATATTGCTTGGCCGAGTCGGACGCAATGACGCTTTGAAAGCAGTGACCGTGTCTAGAAGTGGACGAGGCTGTACACGCATTCCTTATCGGCATAATCATGCGCCGATGTGGCCACCCCCATGATTTACCCACTCACATGAGACTGGTGAGTACGAAAAGTGGACAGAAACATCCAGCGGAAGCGGATCACTCCTGCTAGGAGATTCGCTTGCTGCATTGGCTTAATTACGATTATGAAGCGGGAATGCAGAGAGACAAAGAAAAAGGCCTTAACAAAACACAAAGTCTACCATTCTGAAGCGAGAACAGTTTTGACGCTCTAAGCCAGAGCATTATGCTTTTTGCATGTTCGGAGGGGCTAAAATAATACAAAGGGCCAGTTCCGCTAAATCGGCAAAGCTGCGACTATAGGCCAACACCGATCTCTGAGGAAGCACAATGTGATGGCGCTTCTGTTGCCAGGCTGGGCCGACTGGGGGTGAAAAGTATAGCTTAGCGCCCATAGGAATACACGGAACTGAAAGATGTCAAAGCACTTTTTCACGGGACACCTACATGATGTATTGTTGCGAAAGCAATACTACGCTAATCGCTGAGCCATTTCGAGGAGCCTCCGATGAGTCGAGCTGCGCATGCGCGAGGAGCGAGTGACGTCACATGGAGCACAGCTGGAGAGTGGCGTAGGAGCTGCCACCGATTCGATCCTCCGCTACGCGGGTGACTCAGAGATGCCGCTGCCGCCGCGCCAGCAGCGCATGCGCCAGAAGGGAGTGACGTCACACGGTGCACATCACACGTCAGCGCGCCCCCCCCCCCCCAAAAAAAAAAAAAAATGTATATGTAAAGAACAGTTCGCAAAGAAGCTGACTTGATGGTTCCGGAAGTAGACTTTTGTTAAAGGGCTGGTGCACTATTTTAAGACCATGAATATACGTATGCAACGACATTTCGCGTCTGACATCTCTATAAAGAATATTTATCAATAAATATATGCGGCCCGTTTCCAGACCAATCCTCACTTCTAGGAGGCGGGATAATCAAGCGGCTTTCTTTCTTTTTTCTTTTTTGGTAAACGTCTTCTACCACGCCCCGGCATCATGTTCCATGGCGGAAGTAAAAAAAAAAATTATTGCAAAGGCTTGCGACGCGCACGAGCCGCGTAAGGCAGTAATGATGCCGTTGAGGCACGGTTCATTTTGTAGCAAAGCAGCAATGGGGGCTAGTTGGTTTACCATTTCAAGAATTCTCGTGCTACGATATACACAGATACACAAGAAAGCAGGAACCACGTACACAGGACAAGCGCGCTACATTGTACATTGTAGATTGAGAGGAATAAAACGCAAAATAACGGGCACAATGTCATTGCGTTCTGAAAACATAGATCGTTGCTAAGTAGCGACGGTAAGTATTAAAATGAATGAATAGGTATGTTATTGGTCCCACAAATCGCCAGACTTATGGGACCGCTCACAGCACGATAAACTGACTGCGCACAGTTGCAGACGACCATGCACCACCGGCGGTGTCGCTAGCAGATGTTCCGGAGCTGAAGACGGCCGCGGTGGGTATCGCCAGCTGCGCCGTCGTCTGCTGTAATGCGCGATTCAAGTTTGGTCCATATTGTCGTATGCCGTTTGACAACTCCTTTTTAGGTGTAATTCTGCCTAGGATGTATCACTGGAGTATATTATGTTATAGTGTGCATATTATAGTGTAAACAAAACTGCGCGATTCCCTACACCCAGCTTAACTTTTAGTGGTGTCTGGATTCATAACATAGGTTATCCGGGGAGTTTTTAAAGTAGATTGCCTCCACAATGACGCAAAATTCTTTGTCACAGATTTTTTTTTTTTTTTAAGCGTTGGCCGACGTTTAACTACCGGCCATCAATTCTTGTGTTCTGCGAAACGAGAAAAATGTTGCGGTAAATTGTGTTCACATGTGTTTACATGTGTTTCTACACGGTCGCCCTCCCAACTCGCACCCCCATACGTTTCGTGGTATTATAAAATAGTTCGTCTCGGTAAGATTTCATATTTTCACGATCTGTTCTAGGATGTTCATAGTTGCTTTGTACCGAATAAGGACATCAGAGATGTCCCGTGAAATGAGAACACTGCTTTGGAATATTTCGGTTCCATGTATTCATAAGAGCGATAACCCTACTTTTCACCCCCAGTCGGCTGCGGTGCCGCGAGCGCCCCCTTTGTTTGTAAACACGGTGTTGGTCTATACCAAACAGAATTGCACAATGCTTGTTGAAAGAAATGCCAAGCCACATAAGGCGCAGCAAGATGTATCCACGCGCGGCTAGGCCCGCCGGCAGCAGGAGCTCTAGGTCGTGGCCCAAGTAATGTGAACGCGAATCGGACAACAGGCCCCAATTCGACGACGCCAGCGTAAAATCACGTACATGTGACCTTAACCGCTGCAGCCGCACTAATGTTTGGGGAGGATATAAAGACCGCCGTGAGCTATCACTTGGCTTATAACCGACGCGTTCTTTTTGCTACGATGCCGCGGTGTGCCAACAGCCAACGGTACACTATGTCGTGTTTCCTAAAATGGCTAAATGGCCAAAAAAGATAGCTATATAACTTCTTGGAAAGCAAACTGAAGGGCAGCACGAAAGCAAGCCTATTCCGCCTCCTTTCCAAGAGCCTGGCGCGGTATCTTAATCGTCATCACGGCAGTGTCGCCACGCTAAAGATGAAGTTTGAAGTTGCATCAAGTTATGTGCATTTATAGTGAAGTCGCATGTCACGTGTGGTCTTTTGCAGAGAGCCAATTTGCAACAATTTTTTTACGCGGAGCTTACTCTGCTCCTGTATACAGATAATACTTGTTGGCAACTGGTTGTTGTTGATATGCGCCAATGACACGGGCATTGCCTCTTTTTCGATCACTTATAAGTAAAGGCGTGAAATAACGTTCTGGGAGTCTGGTACTCTTGGGTGAATATACGACCATATCGTATAATATTATTTGCTCGTCATATGTATCTCGATAGAGGACCATAGTAGTTAAAAATGACGAGATGTGATCTACAAAATGCTCGGTGATGTCTCCCGCGGAACAATGGTATCTAAAAAGCAAGCGTTACGTACTGATATTAACGTACCGGTTTTAGATGTTTCAGATACTCTTGAGTAGTAGATATCCACTCGATCTTCATTGCACTGGCACGTAACAGCATTCAAGAACCAGCTTTGAAAAGAGCGTGCTAACTTGGTTAGCGTACAAGCGCGGTGTTTGGAAAGCAACTACCTGGTGCGCATATTGATGAACAGTGGGCAAAAAGCAAATTTAGGGACCGTACACAATAAATTGCTCTTATACAACTCCCTTTTCATGTCCACGCTATCGTATGGTTATTTGGTACGGGGAACAACGACCTACACAAACCTGTCCAAAATCTATCGACTACAGAAAAAAGCTGTAAGGATCATTTCTAATGAACCCAATGACGCACGCACAAAACCTATATTTCATGACCTTAGTCTAAAACCATTACCGAACCTGTTCAACGCAATTCTATTAAAACGTTTATCATACTTATCGTATAAATAGTGACCCTTTCCTTGAAAGACTTGCGACACTGACTCCAGTTGAAAAAACGTATGGCACACGAAGCAGTCAGGTTTGGAAGATTCCCCATACCCGTACCAACTATGGCCGCCAAATGTTGATGTACATGCTACCACAGGCTCTTAATTCCTCTGTCAACAAGTCCAGCTTATCTGTACAACAGTATATGTCCTCAAATCAAAATATTGTTAACACGTGCAGTTCTGTGCCACCCAATATTAGTCCTATCATCTAAATGTACTTTGTAATATATAAGCCGTCGGTATGTTTATAATGGCTTTTTCTTGTTTTGCTGCATTTTTGTCCGCTGCTGCATTGCACTGTAAGCGGGTTGCTAGCCTTTGTCAAGCCATCGCAGGCTTTTTGCTAGCACCCTGCAGCATCACGAGTACTGTGTAATCAGTGTTGATGCTAAATAAAATTATATTTGTATTTGTATACCCTACAAGCTCCTATATGGCAGAAACGTCGTTCTCGTCATCGCTGCAGCGCGACCAGAACGGAATTTTTGAAATCCTATATAAAGTGGTATGGATATACTACGGGGGGCTACAAGTCGTTTCGTTTTTTTTTTAGTTTGTCGGGTTTAATGTCCCAAAGTGACTCTGGCTATGAGAGACGCCGTAGTGGAAGACTCCAGAAATTTCGACCACCTGAGGTTCTTTAACATACACTGACATCGCACAGCACACGAGCGCCTTGCTTTTCGTCTCCACCGAAAAGCGGCCGCCGAGGCCAGGAGTCGATGTCGTATCCTTGGGCACTAGCTAGTCGGGTGCCGTAACCAATGGGCCACTCAGGAAGGGTGGGGGGCTACAAGTACCTAGAAAACAGAAAAGTTAAGTTCAAAAGTTAACTATTTAAGGTTTGCTAAACGGCCTGCTAGTTTGCGAGTATTAACTGTATTGTGATGCACTATAGCACTGATAATGCTATGCCAAAAAAAGCATGTCTCCAACTCAAAAAGCCAATTTTTAAATAATATTGCCTGCCTTCAGCGAAGCACGCTGCATGTATCAGAATAACCGTGTTAGCCTCCCGTGCTAAACGCCCCGTGATGAGGCCATACTAACAAAACTAGAGAATTCTGTAAATTTATTGATGCCAGTGCGAAGGTTAGTCATTACCGCCAAGCTACCTTATAGTGTTATAATAACCGAAGGAATATTGAGCCATTCTTGCATGCAAGCCGTCTCTAACTCGGAACATTATAATTCCGCGTTTAATTTACGGCGCTCTACATTTTTAGAGCGAGTATTCTTAAGCTGGCACAAGATCAACAGCGGCGACGTTGTAGTCCTCGCCAGAGCTGCACCACATACGACGGCAGTGCAGTGTCCCCGTGTTCCGCCGATGCGTATAACACCCACGCGCGCAGGCAAGGCGCAACCTAACTTCTGGCGGCATGCTGTAGCGGTTCCCGTTCTGGTTATCGTTAGGCACGCGCCATATGTGCACATGCGATTTCGTCGCTTTGTCAAAGTTCGCTGCGAAGGCTATACGCGGTTTGCTTACCGAGAGCGCCTATAACGACGTCGGATTGTTTACACAGCCGGTCGGTAGCGAGGTCGCGGATGGATTATCACCCCTTAGAACTTGGAAATTTTCTCGAGCCGAAATCTTTTATTACCGACGTGCATCGCGGGCGTGCGTTTGGCTAGCAGGAAAGTCGGTGAGATGGGGAGTCTCTAAGCACGCAGGTTTGCTTTGCATCAATGACTTGCGGGTCAAAACCTGAACTAATCTGGAGCTTTTAAAATGTGTGACTACACGCAGTCGATGGCTGCATTCGGGGAAAGACATAAGGTGACGAACAAGAAGAAAATTATGCTAATCAAAGAAAACGAAGTTAATCTCGAGAATTAGGCATCATCTAAGATAACTCCACGCGAGCAAGTTTCGTTTGCTGAACTGCAGCCGAGGCTTAAGCAAAGCCCGTGACACGTGTGGACGAACATGATGAGCAAAGAAAAACAATGAGCCCGGGTGACTGATTCTAGAGCGCCTCGAGCAAGAAAGGCTCGGCAGAAGCAGCATCTGCGGAGCTTGAAAGAGCGCTCGCATACTCTGAGCGTCGCATTCCTTCATCAACGAAACCTCGGAGGAGGATGCCCTAAGCACATCCGCCTCGAGTGCGCGCAGAGGGAAGAGTGTGGGGCTTCCTCTCTTGGCGACCGCGGCGGCGCTTCGAGAAATGCGACTTGCGCACCCTGCCCTGCGGGCTTCCTTGCGAGCTACGTTGCAGACTCGTGTCTGCCGAGAACGAGGAGGAGACTTCGGCGCGTCGCGGCTAGGGAGAAAAACAGCCGTGCGCGCCGGTGCATCGCCGCCGCCGAGTGCGCCCTTTGAAAGGCGCGATACCCTTCGGATTGTCGGCGGCGCATTGCCGTCGCTTCTTTGTCTGAGCGCCGGCGAGTCATGCTGTGGCGACACAGTAGGCTCCGCGCCTGTGCTTTGGTTCGGGTCCCTTGCAGGTGAGGAAGTTTCCGAATTCGACGAACAAGTGCGTAATATGCACCTGCACACAGGTGCCCATAGAGTCGGGCGCGCATTGCCTTTTCTCGCATCCCTCTTTTTGCTTAGAGAGAGAGAGAGAGAGAAATAACATTTATTGCACCCGTCAAAAGGTTGGTGAGGATCCGAGGCGAAGCTCTGTCCCAACCATGTCCTTCCCCTCAGCCGTCGACCTGGATCCCTTGAATCTTAGCAGCGGCCAGGGCAAGACGGATGACTTCTCGTTGCCCTTTTTCGTCCTGCTTGAGAAGTAGTGCCTCCCAGGACTCATATGTTCGGTCAGGTTCTCCAAATCTAGGACACGTCCATATCATATGGGTCATGTCCGCTATGCCATCGCAACGTTTGCACCTGGGGCTAAACATTTCCGGGTGCCACTTGCTGTAAATCTGGGGGTTCGGGAATACTCCAGTCTGTAGCTTACGCCACATAACCTCCTCGCTTTTGGTGAGTTGCTTACACGCTTTTGGTAGTACTGATCTGCCTAATTTGTAATAATTTAGGATATCTTGGTAGGTGTTAAGGTCATCGTCGAACTGCAGGGGCTCCTCATCGCGCAAGGGGTACGGGGTTGCGCATAAGTCGTCACTGGGATCCCAGAATGTAGCTAATCCTCGGGCCAGTACGTGCGCTTTCTCGTTCCCCCTCAACCCCTGGTGCGCCGGTGTCCAAATGAGCGCGACCTGCTCTGCCGGTGGTGAACCACTGGCTAACACACTTTTGCTGCTATGGCCGAAATGCGGCCCGCGTCAAAGTTTCTAATCGCTGATTTCGAGCTGTAACTATAATTTTGAGTATGCGCTGACTTGACTTTGGCTTTACTTTGCTATGTGGCTTCGTTCACTGTTGTTCTAAGAGTAGCCTCGAGTTCCGTGGGCCCGTGAGTGCTTTGATATTTTACAAATTCTACTGCTACGTGAATTATGACGGCCGCTTTGGAAGGAGCCACTGGTATACTGCTTAGTTGGCTGTGATAATAATCTTATTAAAGCTCGAAATACCTTCCACAAAGTTGCAGCCCCGGTTCCTGACAGATAACTCTGACATAACTTTCCTAAATTATTAATTGTAGTAATTGTAGTAGCACAGCCGAAGGTAAACGAGGAGACGACAATACACAGACCTGCCAGTTTGCATCAGCAGCCCTTGGCAATCCCCGTACAAAATGCCAACAGCTGAGTATGAAGCTGGGTGTAGAAATAACGATCTCCGCTGGTAGATCGAGCGGGCTCCGAAACAAACCAGTGTCGTCAGAATGTCAACATTCTACTTTCGCTTTCGCAATCGGGCGCCAGGGTAGCAAACCGGTTGCTTTTACTGGTTAACCTCCCTGCCTTTCCTCCCCATTTTCCTCCTCCTCATTAGCATTAAGCCAAGTACAGCCCTATATCTACAAAGGAATGCATGTAGAGCGAAAGCCCGGTGAGGCAGTGATCATGGGTTTGAACCCCGGACCAGAACGAATTTTTGCTTAAATACTAAGTTTGTAAGGAAGCTGTTTAGCTTTCTTTGGTAACCATACGAATGCGCTCGGGGAGAGGCTAACGCGTAATTGCTCGCTTATTACAAGCCTATTTCACGTTGGGTTACTCCCTCAACATTGGACGTATACGCTGCGTGAACTGAGAAGAATTATTACCGAAAAACGTTTTTGGTATGAAAATAAATAAATGAAATAAACACGCATAACGTTCGTTGGGAGCCAACGTCCACTGCTATACAATGTCTTCCACACCTATCGCGCCGAAAATTCCACTTCGGTTTACAGCGTTTAGTGAAGGTACGAGAGTAACAGGACCACAGTGTTCCTGCGCCAGCGAAACCATGTCACAATACACATTGAAAATGCGAAAGTGGGTGCAGGCTGTCTTGTATGCCGCCAGGTGGCGCCCTGTGTGCATCACGGAGTGACGACGCGTAGCCATCGCGGCAGGTAGACGGAACGTTCCGGAGGACGATCAGCGGCATCTAGTTTTGTATGTATGCGGCATGACTATCTAGGACAATGCCACATACGAGATGGAGTTTGACTTTGTGCTGGCGAGAAATTTGGGACAGGTGTAACGCTTTCGACAGAAGATTCGTATCACCGGGAGCCTCTGGAAACCGAGCAGACTAGGACACCAAAGGATATGTCATCAGAACGTTCACATCGCAGTCGCAGATAATTACACAGAAGCTAAATGAGAGTTTTGCCCAGGCAAATACATTCACTGATACCTCCAATACCTAAGGTGTAGTGCAGTAATATGGTTCGGCTTTATTCATCTTTTTATGTATGTATGTATGTATGTATGTATGTATGTATGTATGTATGTATGTATGTATGTATGTATGTATGTATGTATGTATGTATGTATGTATGTATGTATGTATGTATGTATGTATGTATGTATGTATGTATGTATGTATGTATGTATGTATGTATGTATGTATGTATGTATGTATGTATGTATAACTTTATTAGGGAGCCGGCAAACGACGGGTTAAAGCGCCGTGACGCTGGCCAAGCGTCACGACGCTCTTGAAAGAAGAGTTTTTTGTTATTGTTCATTCTTACCGCTTCCTTCTTTTTGCGAACATAAGATTCCGAAAGTATACCCTTCATATATCAGCTTGTTCCAGTAAACCCATGAGATCGCTACAGACATAAAACACCGGTTACACCCCGCAGTCTCGCTAGGTGTAGTGTTCCTTCGGGGTGTGTCGGCGATCTACTTTGTCACCAAGAAAGGCTCGTCATTAAAGTAGATTTAGACCCGCTTTGAAGCTGTCGCGTGCAATGACAGATTCGTAGCAGCTCTCCTTTCCTTGCGGCCGGGAACCTCGTCTCAACCCTCGATCCAGACGCACGGGCAAACAGACGCAATTTGATTTTACCACAAAGCACAGCTTGCCACGCTAGTAGCAGGGGACGAACATCCACGCTGTCTGCTTCATTTCGTCGCGTTTCAACGCCTACTACTTTTTTTCTCGTCCGCATTTCTTCCTCGGGCCGCAGCTGTCGCAAAGGACCGAGCCTCAATCTTGAGAGTCGAATGCTTTAAATGTTTGCAAGTGCTCCTCATGAGTGACGCTCGAAGGTCTTTATTTTCGCTTCAGTGTGTCTCAGTCAATTTCGCGCCAGGCGACAAGGGGCTGCTGCCTCCGCGCGGGTGGTCTGCTGCGTTTGCGGCGCTGTTTTCTCCGCCGCGACGCGCGTGCCCTGCTTGAGAAGGAAAAGTGACATCTGTTCGGGGCTAAACTCAGTTAGGTGTCTAACGTGATTAAGGCTGAAAGAAGGAATGTTGGGGAAGAAGCGATAAACACAACGAGATGAAGAATGCCACTGTTGTTCTTCGAACGTCTTAAAAGGGGGCGGGGGGGGGGGGGGGGGAGGAGAGAGGCGGGGGACCCCGGCGGCCTAGAGCTTTCCTTGGGAGCTATCGGAAAGAATGGAAAATAAGTAAATCGGCGAAAAGACAAGGAGCCCGTCGCTCTCTGTTCTCGGGAGGAGAGAGGCTCGCCCTCCTTGCGTGCCGTTGTGCTTGGTTTCTGTTGCCTTTTCGTTCGAAATGTCGGCTTGCGGGAAGGCCATGCGATGCTATTTTTTTTTTTTTGTAGGGACTGTTTTAATTGTTTGTACTTTTATCTTTTTGTATAGGTACACCGCCTTTCAATACAAACGCAAATCTAGTATTCCGCGGATTCTTCGTCTTTTTTTTTTTTTTCTCGTGCCTGCTTTGGTGATCGGAAGAATGGGCGACGTTCGAGGGTAGTACAGTAAGAAGGAAAAAAGGAACATAACTAAAGTCGACACAGAGGCGCATTCACCGCGGCAGGCCTTTTGTGCAAGAGAAGAAGCGTATAGAGATTGCTGTAGCTCTATTTCTCAGCTTTTCGGCAGGCAGTGCGAGCTCGTGCCTTTAGCTTGTTGAATACATATTTCCTCGTGAAAGATTTCCAAGTTCCTGCGACAGCTGTTCCTTAATTCATAGAAACTGTCATAATGCCCGTATTATTTTTCTCCAAGCTACCGATAAAAAATTAAGCAGGAGTGTCAATCCTCCCAGTTCCTGACAAAATGGCCTTTTTCGGCATATTTACAGAGTGGTCGTATTTGTAAATTAGAAACACTTTTATAGGCAAAAACTTCATTTGGGTCAGATGTGAAGTATATAGTATTATTTTGCATAAACTAAGTACTTTTTGTCGTCCTTGACGTTTCATTTACACCGCAAATAATCAGATGACCACTTCACAACATTTTCACGCTATCGGTCACTGAAAGAAAGTGTTCTTTACCAGATTCACAACTGACAGTTCCAGAGCTCCTTTATGATAGCGCGGAAGCTGGAGTTGGTTCTTTCGTTCAAACACAACTTTCAGGTCGTGGAATGGTGCGCACCGTTTAGGGCGAAAGCCCGCTACGCGAAAAATCGTCTGGCGTTATTGTTCTCATAAAGATGGCATCTGCATACGGCATCACTAACGGGTCTCCATTTGGTACCAGATTTCGTTTGTTCTGTACCAAACTTTCGACGCAGCTAACCTTCATGCAAAGCTCCGGATAATGACATGCCATTTTGCTTCCCATTTATCACGAATCTTCTAGTCAAATTAGAGATTAGTTCGCAATAGAGATTAGGACCAGCGACGTATGTGCCTCGAATTTTACGCCTTAATCAGCTCAACACATCACGCGTCAGGGGATGAGTGGAGAGGGCGACGTCTGAGAAGCGATGAAAATACCGAGGACATGTGATGCCAGTCGCGTGGTATCGCGCGCCACAGGAGGAAGTACGGGGAGCGGCCGTCGCGGGAGCGAATCGCGCGAACAAGCTTTAGCCTTCATCCACTCAGGGGGTCTTCAGTGTTTCTACTGAATATTATTGGTTTGTATTGGAATAATGGCGCCATTACGTTATTCATAAGTCAATGCGGTTAATCGTTCAGAGTTGCCGCCGATTTTTGGCTGCTATAGTTCAGCATTATTTGGTGGCATTGCATGCTTCCACCCGCGCTGGTTTGTAAGGAAAAGTTCAAGCGTGACTCGTGCACGTGCTCATTTTTTCTTCTTGAGCGAGCCAAACCGTCTGTTTAAAGTTTGCCCTGGAGTGTGCTTCGGAACATAGCTTCAACTTTAAGCAAGTGATATGCAAGCGATATGCAAGTGGTTAGGGCGCTCCCGGTTGCGTCGAATGCTTTTCAATGGAGGCGATAAGTAAGGCGCCCGCGTACCGTGCAATGTCGGTGCACTTTGAAAAACGCGGAGGGGTCGATATTGCTGGAGCCCTCCGCTACGGTGCTTCTCATATCCTGAATCACTTTAATGTGAACGACTAACCAAAACAAAGTGAATCGTGTACTGGGTAGCACCCGCTTGTTCATGGAAGCTCGTGCTTCGTAATCCTTTCCTTCAACTCTCGGCGAAAAGAACAATACCACAAACTAGACGACATCGACAACCCGCTAAAGATATGGACACCAAAAGACTTAGCGCTAAAAGAAAATTCAGTTTCATCGTGGCCAATGCACTCTTCCTCCAGTTAGCTTCCTTTTTTTTCCGAAAAGCGCGCCTGAAGGCTTGCGATTAAAAACTCGAGCAGGGATGACGAAGAAAGTTGGAAGATGAATTCCGACGCGCTTTTGTATAGCATTTTTTTTGTGACAGTCCTGGAATAATTAACAATTCCGTCGCGAAATCAGTTTGTTCTTAATTACCTGTAAGGCAAACCAGATTGCAGATTGAAGGCTGAAGTGTCTCTGCAGGAACGAATAAAGAAAGCTTCCGCGCGACGATCTATTTTCGTGCACGTTTTTTCCCTCTTTCTTTCCCTTGAAAGACAACCAAAACGCCAGACCAGGTTTGTAGCCTTACACACATGGTCGATAGCACGCTCTAGAAGAGTGACGAAAGAGAACAATGAAAACGAATTGTTGTTAACAAAGGAAACGCAGCTGTAACAGCGCGTCCTGAGTTCGGTGGCGACGCCTCCCGTGCGGCCCCTTCCATTTTGCTGGCCATGGTTGCCCCCTGTCTGTCGTGGACCGCGGCGGGAGTAAAATGTCAGCCGGTGACCACGTCCGTCGCCGTGAACTCTCTGAATTAGTAATAATGGCCCCCAATTTCGCTCTCCTTTGGGGCCAGCCGCACGCCACGGAGGTGAGTGCGTGTGTGTGTATGGCCGAGGGCAGGTGTTTCACAAGGCCAGCCGCATTGTCGGTCGAGACGGCACAGCCGTGCGCGGCCTTCGTACCTGCTTTTCTCGGCTGCAGACTAGGAGCGAGTGAGCGGCGGGTCTGTGAGGTTCTGCCCTTCCTCCTCAAAGGATTCGCAGAGCGTACTTAAGAAACGGTCACCGACGAAATAATATTAAGAGTGAAATATGAAAAGAAGCGTCGCCATGACCCCCTTTGTTTTTCTACACACTGTTTCGAGAGCAGCTGCTGCGTTTAGCTGTTTACTGCAACAGTCACGTTCAGAGCGAAGTATAATGTTACCAAAGGGGTCGAGAATTTTCGAATGGCGAATGTTAATTTGGGCAGTGAGCGAATGTAAAGCGTAGAGTCGCTCAGATAGAGCCGATGAAGGCTCGGGTCACCTTGAAAGGGCACAGATGAGAAACACAAAATGGTTAACACTTATGGATTATTGCGTTCCAAAGACAAAGGTGCTACTTTCGCTGACTACAGAGTTCCTTATGCCAGAGAGGGCCAGAAAAATGAAACACGGCCTTCGCAACCTGCGGCGTTTTCCGAAGCAAACTTTGGTACGTGAGGCCGGTCTATTTTGCGCACTTCAGTGTGGCTACACCGTCATTAATCGCTTAAAAGCGGTAATCATGGATACATTTTCGGCCATGACGCCGCAAGCTTAAACCGAACGTGGGAGAAGTTTTCATCGAAGTTTCTCAACCTTAAATGGACCCTGCCAGCAAAACCGTGACATATATCCTGAAGCAGACATACAATCTATCAAGTCAGGAAGCTGGCCTGTTAGTGTTTCATGAATAACCTAAATACCAGCTTCTCGAACTGTCTTTTTATATTTATTCGCACCTGTTCTGTAGGCTAGTTTATTTTGTAATTGAGCATAACTTTTTTGCTTGTTACAAAACCTGAATGCAGGTGGCCTCGGTGTTCCTTCGAACTACTCATTGGTTTTAAAATTTATTCGATGTCAGATTAAACGATTCGCTATCGCTGCAATACGAAGGTATACTCTAGGTGACTGCAAGCTACGGTCTGCTGAAGATGCAGGCATGACGCTTTACTCTTGCACCGACGACAGAAGATGATAAATGCCATATTATCGCGAGCATGCCGGTTCCTTTGTTCCACCGCACGGGTCCTTAGGGAATTGATCGTTTTGTACAGTGAATTGTGCACTGTGCTTCCAACGATCGCGCTAGTGCGTTGCAACTTCGAAAAGATCAAGCGCTCGTTTTAATGGGCACGAGTAAACACTAATTCAAAAAGGAAGTTTCTCTGCATTTCACGCGAAAAAAACACCGGGCTACCCGAGCTTGCTGCAAGGGTTCGACCCCAACTGGAAATTTATAAATAAAGAAGGAGGATAGGGTTTAGTGAAAAATGTCGAATATTAAAGGGGATGTTATGCACGGTTAGATTCTCGGCGAATTCACGTAGACGACTTAAAACAAAATGGCACCGAAAAGTGCGATTTTCTTTTCACCAGGGAAACGTATATCCCATGGAGCGTAGCAATACTGATCATCGCCCGTTTCTCACAAGATCTCTTGGTCTCAAATACGTTATCTTTCAAGGCCTGGACAGAAGTATTGGGGCGACGGCAAAAAATAAAAATACAGTTTCAAAGCTCCGAGAGACAGAGAAATCACTGAAAACTATTTGCGGGATCGTTGCAGGCTTCCTATCAAAGATATGAGCTCAAAAACAGAAATAGGGTAGATAAAAAATTCTCAAGAAAAGCCACTGGGCGCTTACGCTAGCTGTGGCGATGATTCTTGAGACCAAAGTTTTCAGAGAGCACGTCTCGCCTTTATTTTTCCCCTCTCTCTTTCGCTGTCTCTCTCTCTGGAAGGGGGCACATAAGCGAGAGATGAGCGGGCTGGAACGAGATATTTCCCGGCGGTACCATGCAGAGGGTTGAGCCGCTTGCCCGACGAGGCTACTGAAGTTCATTCCAGCGCTGCGAACACCCCCATGACATGCGATAGAATTGCTGCGCGCCAATTTTTTGTTACAGCCCTGGAAGCTGTCCCCAGCCGACGCAGTAGTCATCGCTCGCCTGCCTTTATTTTTCCACCTTAAGCAGACTCAATTCCGAGAGTTGAGACGTGATGCGGCCCGAAGCGGTGGCGGCGCCTCCCTGGGCGCTAAAGGGAGGCACGAGCCGAGAGAACTGTGAAGAAATACGTGCTAAGGAAAAAAAAAAAAAGTGAACAGGCAAGGGCATTTCTACTATGCGTTAAAGAATGACTGAATAGACTGAGGGGGAGAAGAGGGAGTAAAATAGTAGGAAAAAATGAAAGCAGGGAAACCGAGCGACCGAATGGGGTCTACGTGTAGCTCCGGGGCAGGCTAGCAGCGATGGCCTCGAGTCGGTGGCGTCCGAGCTTGATTAGACCGCTGCAATGTTCCTACCTACTCGGGACGGCAGGAGGACTTGCGCGCCGGTCTCGCGACGATTCACCGGTGCCAAAAAGGAAAGGAACCGCCTCCTCGCGGCACGCTAAACAGGTTAAAAGCGGTGCGCCAAACAGGGAAGCTTTCTCTCCAACTGACCGAGAGGGGACCTGCTCATCTATAGGAGCTGGCCGTTTGGAATACTTCCTCCGTTGGTGGCTCAAAGGGAACCCCAAAGTCTTTTCCTTTGTAGATATTTTTTTTAGAGGTTAGTGGGCAGGGAAGCATTTTTTTTTTCTTTGCAGGCAACAGCCAGCAGGTCTGGCGCGATGCCCCGGTCACGTCGTGCATTAGCACTGCGGCTCTGAAGCCATGGCTGACGGGCAATATCGCCGGTCTGCAAATTACCTCGCAACTATGGCTTCCTCAGGGCATCCTTTTCAGGGGGCGAGCTGTCACTGCGGTTCCTGATGTTCGCTTTCAGCGCTGGGTAGAGCGGCCAGTAAACGCAGACCTTTCGCAATGACGCAGACACGGGTAAAGAAGGGCACGCAAACGAAGGCCAGCAGTGGCTGCCCGCGGAGAAATTAGAAGTGTTGACGGAAACATTATTGCGTTTTACGTCTCTACCTAACTGTGATTAGAAGTTCAGTGCAGAAAAAAGGCACATACCGATGAGGCGAGGGGAAAGAAGACGAACGCGGCGATCAGCTATCAGCATATGCAGTGCAAAGGAGTGCCATATATGGTTACATGTTCTTTTTTATTTTTCAATTCGAGCTCACTGACTTGCGCGGGCACCCAATGCTTCGAGCTTGAGCAAAATGCATAAAGACAACAAAATGCCAAAAACCAGCTCTTTTGAATGTAACATGAATACGTCTTGTTCAGCATGTACCATGAAAAGCCCATTACCATCGGTGCTATACAACACTGCTGAACACGTTGCTGTATTCGTAAATTTATCATCGCCGGGTTGAATGAATAAATGAATGAATGAATGAATGAATGAATGAATGAATGAATGAATGAATGAATGAATGAATGAATGAATGAATGAATGAATGAATGAATGAACTTTATTTTTCATTTGAAAGGGGATGGACCGCAGACGAAAAGGTACAACTCTGCAGCTTGAAAGCGTCTGTGACCCAGTACAAAAGCAACGTGATAATAAAAACACTTGTTTGCTTTCACAGCATCTCCCAGCACGAGAGGCATAAAATTACTATTTCAGTGCCTGAATACCTTTCCTTTCTAAGGAACAAAAAGTAATGTTTGTTCATTATTCTGCCTTTCCACACACCAAGATTTGCATCTAGTAATGGTAAGCTCGAGAAGAAAGCACATTGTCATTCCGAGTCACATGCGTCGTCAGTCTCCCTTTCCAGTTTACCAACTGCCGAGAAAAGCTTACCTGATCGGGCATAATACATTGCTTCAAAGCAATGCTCAGTAATACTGCTACAGATGGAGTAACAATGCGACTAGCGTATTGGATGTGCTCTCATTCCCATCCCCAGGAAATTGGTAGTTTAGTTCGGCTGCGAATGCTTACCCGTAGATTGCTACATATTCGAGCAACAACGAATAGGTGTATTTGCCTTTTAGCATAGTCCGGTGGAACAGGCGTCATACAACCCCCCCCCCCCCCCCCCCCCCAATTATGATGCGTGCGATGCGTAGTGCATGCAGGGCTCTGGGATGACTTGGAGCTGCTCAGGATTTACTGAAATCGGCGTCTATGCATTTCAGCTTCGTATAAATGCGGCCGCTAGGGTCATGATAGAAGCTTCGAACTGGAGCTCAGTAGCCGAACACCCACTGCGGTGGAAACCGCTCTGGACGCCCTCGTAGAAATTCCTATCCTAACAATGTATCTGCCCTATGCTGACGAATGCGCACTAGTAACTCTTGGCGCTCCGCTCTTCACTGTACAGTGAACGAAACCAAGAACGAAGGATATTCTTTCGGAACCTCGCAGATACATATGAGTTGGTACAGAAAAAAAAAAATGTACAGAACTTTCAACACGTGGGCTCAAAAGGCAACGCATATATTGTCGCGGGCTCAGGAACGGCGTGAGCGGGCAGGTCGTCGCAACAGGACGTCAGAAACAGATTGGCAACTCAGGCGGCGGTATCTGCACCGAGAGAGAAACTCGAGCGTGTACGAACCAGCGAGCTCGTCGTCGTCGATGTACGATGGGACGCCTATACAAGGTGGCCGCGTTCAGGCGTAAACTGTCGCACGTGCTAATTATTGTGCGGCATTTGCGGCTTAGAGTGTAACTAGGCGTTAAGCCTGCATTTCCACAGCTTTCCAGTCGTTCAGCTATTGCAGTGAGAGCTTGTAGTAAGAGGAAAGTTACTTCACGTGTTATCCACTGCTTGAAGTTGATTCGAGCCTTATCGCGTAAACTTTTGCAAGGCGGTCTTGTCCAATCGAGAAGCTGTTGATAAAATCCTAGCAGGCATTGTTTTCTCAGCAATGGAGACAACAGTGCCTTTAAGTTAAACGCTTAGGTTAGCTCAGTTAACGAACACCTTAGAGAATTATCGACTTTCTCTGTCCGCCAACTTTCAAAGCAATCAACTTTATATGGGCAAGCATAGCACCCATTATACTACCCTGTGTCGTGTTGTGGAAGAAGCTCGTTAAGGCCAAATAGCTGAATTTGAAGCCCCAATTACAAATATGGCAATCCTGCAGAAATAAATCAGCTCCGCAGAGATCGATAGGGTTCCCTGCAGAAGTGAGATTCCATGCCTCGGAGATGAATGGTTTGGCATTTATGGAATAGCATTTAGTCGAATGCGCAAAACTAACTGCAGTTCTGAGTCCGGCTGCGTTCGTACGCGTGGACACCTTTATAAACCTGGCGCTATTAGTAGCAGTACTTAACGAAATAATTTTTTTAAGTATAGGCTAGCACAAGAAACGTGCAAAGACAAAAACATAAGGGCACCTGAAGCAACAAACTGACGCGGCGTGCATACCTTTCTGGCACTGTAGGGAATTCAGAGGTGTCTAAGAGCGAATTTAATTGATCCTATACTTGTTATGGCTGTGCGAAGAAACGATCGATGAATGTTTTATACTCTACAATTTGGTCATTTGTGGCTCATTTAGCGTAGAAATGCATGATGTTGATGAAGTGGATCAATGAATGATCATTTTGCACAAGCACCCTCCAAAATGATGCACCCTCCCCCTCCCTAAAATTCTGTAAATCTATAGTGCATATTTGTCTCTCCAGATTTAAACACATCTGGTTGTCCGGATCACTGAAAACAAGTGACGGGGCACTTGACCGAGCAACACACCCGCAACATGTCATATAGAAAGTGGCGGTAACTTTGCGTGGACTGTTACTGCACGGTATAAAACATTACACCGGTTCTTGTCTGCGGTGGCTTTTGGTCTCACAGAAAGTGAAGCTGTTGTTATGCGCTATGGTCGGACGGAGAGTAACTTTTTCGCTCTTTCTCTATCCCCTCGAGGGCAAATATTTCTGGTTTAGAAATCCACGCGAACAGAGTCGAGCAGAGCGGGTACGCATACTATAAAAGCCATGCATGTCTCTCACACTCTCGTAGCCTGTGTTCGAGTGGCGCTTCGGCACGGGCCGTGGAGCCATCAACGAGGTGTCGAGTGCGTGCAGATGTATTCGTCTCCCATCCACTGGCATGTTCGACGCGACCTCATCGAAGGAGGAACAATGCACAAACCGACCCGCACCTTCGCCTCCTGTCGGGCGATCTTTTCTCTCTCTCTCTGTTCAATTTAGCGCCTTGGAAGAAGCAGCCAAACAGCAGGAAGCATCGGAGAAGCGATTAATCTTGCCCGACGTGTTTCGAGTGAATGTGCCTCGAGGCATAAAACGGTGCACTACGCGAGCCCCAGTCAGAGGGAATCTTAATGCGCTCTCACCGCGCCCCTTGTTCCAGACTGTGCCGGAGCAGCGAAAGCCGGTTTTGCCTTAATAGCCGCTCTAGCGGGCTCTCTGACTAACGGGCTATTAAATTTACTGCCTCTTCCTTTTTTCCACCCGTCTAATCACCGCTTCGTCGCGGCTGAGCCACTCGATCAAGCCAGTGACACTCGGGGCCAGTAGCTGTGCTCTTTTTGGCTTCGCGAGTTGCGTTTGACCGCTCGGGTCGCCCAGTTGTGCGCCCTGGGAGAAACATGCGTCGCATTCGACTACGGAGATATGCGCGCCTGCCCGTGCAGCGGAATGCTCGGAAGTAAAAGGAATGAGGCCGCTGCACGGCTTCCGTTGGATTCTACCTTACTGCAGCGTTAATGCGCTCGAAGCTCAACGTATAGCAGAGGACATTTCGCGGGGCAGTTACGCACGCAGTCACGAAACAAAGTATTCGAGAAAATTCTGACTGCGAATGGGTTAATGGTGTGTTCTTCGCGATAAGACAAACGTTGACTTGACTTTTATTTTCGGAAAATAACGTTAACGAGAGACTTTCGCACCTTGTCGAATGAGCCGCTGCGCTCATTACCGTGTGACGCCGTAGTCAAGGAGCCGCTACTATAACGAAAGAGAGAGCGCGAACTAAGGTTAACAGAGTCTATTAAGTTATCTGTAGTTTTGTACCGTCTAGTGTAAAGCATGCGCGAACTCAATGGGCGAAGAGCAGAAATTCAGACGTAGCGCCTTTGTACTGACAGCTTGGAAATGTTAAGTCGAGGTCGAAAAATTAGCTTTTGCGTTTGGAAGCGCGAAAGTCATGAAGGAGCAGAACTTCAGGGTACAGTAGGGATCATCTACCAGCCCGCGAGAACTTCATGCCTATAGACACTGTTAACAGACATATGTCACTGCGCTGGAGAACAGCTTAGCATAGTGACAGCGTCTGGAACAAAAGCAGCTTCAGCTGCAGAGAATATGCCACGATCATGACATTAAGACGTCGACCATTCCGTACGCTGTAAGCCTATAAGTGATTTGCTGATTAAGAAGATCTGCTACCACGTTTGTAGCAAATTTGTTTCAAGGCTGGCAAGTTTTGGTACAATAAAGCTTTCCTTGAGAAGTAGGCGATTTCATCAGTTTCTAGCTATTATTATCTAGCGATGATGTACTACTACAACTACGAATTCCTTACTCGATTTTGGGCTCTCGCCATTTTGAATGAAAGCGTCCTTTCATTGAGCCAGTAAAGCTGCCTACTCTGTCAAAGAGCAGCGAAATGGATGATGAACTAATTAGAGGATGTTTTCTTTTGACCGTTCGCCACCGGGAAGCCGTGGCTGCTCGACAAATGTATATCAAGTAGAAAGCTTAGTCGATAAAAACTCGGAGTACGTAACGTGCAACGGTAAACGCCTTCCATGGTCACTTTCTGCGTTAACCTCTAACTTATGACTACCAATAAAGCGGATACTGTGAACAATTCGGGCATTCGTTGAGCTAGTATTTTGCGATCTGTAGTGCTGTTTGTAGATAACGAGTAACGTCTTGTACTGGGAGTGAAGCAGGAGCATTTCGAACTGAGACAACGATGGTAGTCTTTGACGCTGAATTTGATGGCATCTCTGAACGTCTTCGATGTCTTATAAAGAACTGTAGACCTTGCGCCTTCGTTTTCAGTGTGCAGCGCCAGCTGGTGCGAAACACCTTCCGACGTTCTTGACTTCACGTGAACATATGCACAGTCTCTGTTCCTGCATTACAGCTGTGCTCTTGCCCTTCGTTATCCTTTCTGCTATGGTTTGGTCGCGCCATTCCGTAAGCCACTTTGAACCTTCACTATGAGGATACGAGATACTGGCTAGTGATTTCCCTATTGAGGCTCCAGTAAATTATTTTCCACAATGCCTGTCATGTCGAAGCACTTGATTGTCAATGACTTAGTGTGAGATGATTACGGTCGGATAAATATTACGCTTATTCGTAGCTTTTTGGGCGAGATTTTAAAGGAGGCAGCCGCACCATATGAGGTTTTTCATGATGATGGATTTTTTTGTTCAGCCACCTCCCAGAAGCTTGCCTTGGGAGAGCAGCAGCTCCTACATGATGTGCTGTAAATGATGTAGCTCTTTCGGCATCTTTTTGGGCGTCCTTTATTGCCTTAGGGCCATAATATACATGCTCACACCCAAATACGCGATTTCTGTGCATGTTCGGTCAATGATTCTGCCCAGCCTCCTCTCTGTACTGTCTATAATACACTTTGTCGCAGCTCCACCGTTTTAATGAACGCTTCGGAGCTGCGCCCAGTTCCATTGCTCAAAACAGCTGTCCATTCTTCGTTCGGCAGTTCGATTCCGAAGAAAATGTGTAAATGGCGAGACACAAAGGCAGCCGACGCCACTGACGACGCAGCGAAGAAGGGAATCCAAAAGTAAAGGTTCTCGAATCTTTCACGCGAATTTCCCGAGCCCTATGAGCTCTCGGGCGTAAACATTTGCGGGCTTTCAGGTTTTACGCGACTTAGACCGCGTAAAGAAAGGCTCGTGGCTTCATAAGAAATCAAAAGGACGCCTTTTCAGCGCGCCTTTCTTTTGTGGAAGGCACAGCCCGCAAAACGGAGCAGCCGGCAAAATTGTTCCTGTCGGCTCACCGTTCAGGCCAGGGTACAGGCACCAGACGTTTTTCTTTTCCCATCCCAGCCCTTCTCGTGAGAAGGGAGAGAAAGAAGAATGGCGAGAAAGAAAAGAAGCGGGAGGCATGAGCAAGGGCACAGCAGTGCAGTTTTCAGTCAGCTTCGAACCTAAAGGTAATAAACACATCGGGAAAGAATAAACAAAAAAACCGCTTAAGAACTCCATGAAAATATGATATTTTTCAACTTGCCGCTTTGAATGAAACTCGAGAGTTGAAATTCGTTTTCAGACAGACTCAAGCTAGCGAGCACCCTTTTTATGCTTACGTAAAGACAGTCGCTATTTCTCGTTTTTTTCTTCCGTTCTTGATTTCACCCGCTCGCGTCTGGAAGTCATTCACGCATCAGCAGCGCGGCACCAGCATGCGACGAAGCGGCGCTCCCGAGAGAACTTGGCACGCTCGAAATGCGCTCACTGATACGGTCACGGATTGCGCCGCCTGCACGAATTAGAGGGGGAATTTTCTCTTCCCCCGCCTTTCACTTTGGTCCATTCCGGTAAGTGTTGAATTCGCCGTCGCAGAGCGATGAACGTCCGATCACACCGCGCAATATACTGACGCTTGTGAGTGCATATTACAGGGCGGTAAAATAAACCCGATGATTGGGGAAGGGTGTCGCGTTTGGAACTATAAAACAGACGCAGGCACAGTGGGAAACAATGGCCTCACCACTGATCCCAAAGGAAAGCGTTGTCATTGTCAACGCGCAAAAGAAAGCGAGTGTTATGTTCTCATATTGTCTCCTGTTCACATCTTCTACACAATCTTAGATATTCCCACTGCATCACCCATGTATAAAAAGTCCGGCTAAACGTGTCGCTGATGTACGAAGACCAGAAATGATTGATTTGAAATAAAACTAAGTAGAACGGACTTTTTTCTTATATACAACTAAACAGCAATCAAGCTGGGGAACAACGACTGACACGCTATCTCTACATGGGGCTTTATTCTCCATCTCTTGAAACCTTTAACGCTCATCGCCACTCGTTGGTGGCATATCGAAGGTACGCCACATCAATGTCTATGTAAAAGTTGAACGCAAAACCATACTTCGCCCATATGCGCAATAGTTCCACACGACTAGCTTAATATATGCCAATATATTGTTTTATCACTTATAGTTTGGTTGCAGAACGGCTCAAATAAGGGCATTCCAGTGTTTCGATATCACCCAATCAAGCGGGCAGCAAGACGCGCCTTTACGCTCCGCTCAGCCCACGTTTAAAAGGTGTCGCCTAGCGTGTTTCAGAACGCTTGATAAAGTGGGAGAGCATGTCGGGAGGGCGGCATGGCAAGTCTTCCGATGCGCTGCCCTGTCAATGTGCTGTGATCAGCAGCTGGTCACTCACCCCGGACAAAGGAAGTGCGCGCCTACGCCTCGTCGCGGCGAATCTTCAGTGTTTTAAAACAGCACAGCTATCCAGAGTTTGGCAGCTGCGCAATGAACAAAGGACATTGGCCTTATTCTTTCTTTCTTTTTTTTTCTTTTTTTTTGTCCGGATGACGCCATCCACCTTCAGGCGTTATGCTTAGTCTTCGATGACGGACCGGGTTACTGTGACCGCAATGAGTCCTTTCGGTGTGCGGTGCGCAGCGAATCTCTCGCAGCGGGGCATATATACCTCGGCCCAGCTGTCCCCGGAAATGCACTTACAGTGAGCGCGGGAACAACTATTCTTATTTCGCAGAACGGTGCGGTGCTGGTAGGTCATTCCTGGCACCACAGCTTTTCGTTGTCGTTGCTGGGTGACTTACCAATCTCTGCGAAAGCTGTGAGAGAGCTTAGGTACTTCTCTTTTTGACAAAGCATTCAGCTGTTCAGCGTATGTGCTTTTCTCTGACATCTTCTGGTATACAACGTAAATTTTGATACTTGAATTTTCCGATACTTTCTGAAGCCAGAGAGCTTCAGTGAATCCTACGCTGTGGCAAGTGCTTGTACCACGCGTATCAATTTGAAGCAGCAAATCGTTAATTACTTCGATGAAGTTTATTTGTCCTAACCCTCGCCTTGGTTATTTTCACTCGGCTACCTTTATGCATAACCACGAATTATTATATTATTCTCTGGAGGTTACTTTAGTTTGTTTACCTATATGTACAAACACGTAGTTTAGAATTTTATCTGCTGCTTTGTCTCTTGACCCTTGCATTGCATTCGTTATCGTGAACATTCGTGCTTTGTTCGATTGAAAAAAGCCTTTCTGCTTATGACGTAAGTTCGATCCCCATCAGCAGAAAGCGCGCACTTTATTTTACGGAAATATTTATATTTTTAAAGTATACTTTATTACAGCAAACCTCGTCAGCAAATTTTATTTCAGTTTAAGATTCTCGATTTATCGTTTCCGATGGACGCCATCGCCGATAATCCTTGTTTTCAGCTGAACGGGCTACTTGATGCTGCAGCGTTAATACTTTATCGGTACGAAGTGGTTGAGATTCCGCGGCAGCTTGAACAAACCAGCTTCGCTGGCAACTCCATTCGGCCTCTAGACGCCATCACCACGGCCGAACGTCCCGCGTGCTTAAATAAATGCAAGTGTCTCGTGCTGCGCTTTCCATCCGGGCGCAGTGGACCCAGAGCACCACTGCTATCGCCCTCCCCTCTCAGGACGGCCGCATAATCTCGAACTGCGCTGGCACTAAGACCTTAGTTACCGGTTTTGCCGGTTTTTAAAGCCTGCATAACCTTGATAACCCAGCCTCCAACTGAAACCGAATCCGAGTGAGACAGGACGTGCTAGTGCATGTAATTCGCAAATGGCCTAACGACGCTGAATGAAGAGTATTTGTTTTGTTCTGTTGCTAGTTTCTTCGCGGAAAAGCGGAAACCCGCCCCCGCCAGCAGAATATGCTTACTCGACGCTGAACGTCATTAGCGCAGACACCTCTGTCAATGGCACTACTTGATAGTCACCATGGAAGCCTTGATTTCGCTTTCAACTGTCTATGACCTGTTAATCACAGGTTAAGAGCTAATGCGAACCCTTCAGCATTAGAGGAGAGCTTTCTGCACTTTCACGAGCCTCGGCGAAACCGGTTTCACTACATTGTGGGCCGGGGTTTTGGGGAAGATAATCTTCAGCCTTTCCTGCGCTACGGGCGCAGTCCAGTATCCAATATGGCAGTGCCTAAAACCACTTTTGTAAAACGTTATATAGTCTCCACCATGCGCATATATTTTGTCGCACATACTATCAGCGTCAAAATTATCTGCTTAGAATGACCATATTGCATTACATGCACGCTGTAGCTACATAATCTCGCTATTAATAGAAGGATAGGCTTTAAGGCGCGTTGCTGTTAAGAATATAAGTGCAGCTTTACACGCTGCGCCGGAGCGGAAGGTCGCTGCACGAAGGACAGGAAGTTAAGCTTAAGGCAAGATGAAGTAAACGACCCGCCACTTGAACTATAAAAAATTTCAAGCGACTTCAATATTCAGAACAACTTTGGCAGCGGGGAAGTTGTATCGCGCATTTCAGCAGCCATGTAGAGCGCCATCATAGTCGACCGGGTGCTATTTGTGCCGGTTAATGGTAACGTCCGTAATAATAGGGAGGCGTCATGAAGCTCCAGACACGAAGGAGCTTTCTTGCACGAACAGGCTCGTATAAGATGCGGGCCATCCACTGGAGGAAGCAAGACGGGGCGTTAGAAACGCCCTCTCCTGTCTCGGAGAAAGGAAAACATGCAGGTGCTTATTACAGAGCCGTGTGAAAGGAATGGCATCCTTCTCGATGCGTAGTGTTGCTTTGTCAGAGTTTATTGATTTTCATCACAATTAGGGTCGGGGGAGTCGCGAGTCGTGTGAAATCATCAGTTGCATGCCAATGAACGTGTTATCGTAAAGCTATAGCTCAATTCCGACTCTATTCGAGGAGGGTTGTGATTAGCGCTACGTAGGCAGGCCAAAAAGGAGATATATTTTCTTTTATTTTCTCTTTTCGCCGGGGCAGTGGATAGCGTAAGACCATTTTTAAAGCACCGCTTCTCATAGTAAACACACAACGAGTGCTCCGGGCGTATTGGTTTTTACTGTCCATTGATGCTTTTTTTATTTATAGGAGGATTGTGGGGGCGCAGAAGCCTGACGCTACACCGCCAAAAAGGCTCTGTTTGAAAGCTGTATAGTCTTAATTGAGGTACCCATTGAGCAGAACTTCCAGCGCTGTCCCGCTGACGTCTGGCTTCGTATCGTGATAATCCTTATCGGCTGTCCGCGTCTTGAGGTGATCAGGCAGATGATCTAGATCTGGAACGTCTCATAATTCTCATTCGAAATATGGTTGCTCGTGTACAGTGAGCAACGAAGGTGATGAAAACTCAATATGCGATGGGGAAAATATTGCTGTTTGATTCAAATGATTGCACGTTAAAACGGTATTTATTTCGCGTAAACGAAAATCTCAGGTGTCCTCCGTTTTAGGCGTGATTTGCAGCCGATATTCTTAGGTTGACCACCTAGACACGCTACCGACTATATCGACGCAAGGCCTTCTTTTGTATCTATGTACGTCTCCTAAAAAAAAAAAAAAAAAAAAAAAAAAAAACGGTATTTGATAGGTATGTCGTGTGGTCTTTCACGTAAGATAGTATATCACGACTGTGTTCCAATGGCTACTGTGCGTATTTAGAGAAAATGACAGTCCGCTGCTGCGTCAAAATCTAAACTCGGAGCTTAACTGTCTCAAATTTTCCCGACTCGCTGTGCTCATCTCCTAAATATTCTTTATTGGGACATAACAGCAGGAGTAGTACCATACCAGTCTGACTTTAAGGAAACAGTGCTATTGCTCGTAGTTACGCAGAGCTGTCGTCTCATCTTTATATCCGGCCTGTGAAAAGAGTCCGTAAGCATGCTCCCCGCGGAAAGTACAATTAAGCAGTTTTCGACGCACGGATCCTGCCGATGCGTTGACTATATATGTTCTATTCTCTTCAAGGATCGCAGAATATTGTTAGTTTATTTTAAACTGCGACGCCAAATCGAATAGGTCCGCATCAGTTCACGTGTTTATATTTCTCCCTACTCATGGGACATTACGTAGATGACTAAGGGATGCCGAGTAGCAGAGCTTGCCCAAGGCAAGCTCTGCTACTCGGCATTGCCCTCCCATTCCCGCCCCTTCTTCCTTCCCCTTTTCTTCTTCGGTACATACCGATTGGAACGGTCGCTCTTCTTGCACCGGACTCACAGGCCTCAAACCTGAGTGGCTTCTTTTTATTTGAGCTTAGTATAATTGAGTTAGATTTGCTTAATCATTACGCATGATACCCCAAAATAATGTGCACTGACATCAAAGTCAAAGACAGCAGAGTTGTAAAGCGGTGCGAAGAGTTCTATATATTCCTTATTCAAAAGTGTTTTTCTTTGTAATTGGAGGCAATTACTTATTAATGTCCATATTAATGTCCACTCAAACACAACCACTCGGCTGCCCGCGGGGGTGGCGCAGTGGTTATGGCGCTCGACTACTCTTCCCAAGGATGCGGAATCGAATCCCGACCTCGGCGGCCGCTTTTCGATGGAGGCGAAAAGCAAGGCGCCCATTTTCTGTGCGATGTCAGTGCACGTTAAAGAACCCCAGGTGGACCAAATTTCCGGAGTCCTCCACTACGGCGTCTCTCATAGCCCGAGTCGCGTTGGGACGTTAAACCCCAGAAACCAAACCAAACAACCACATGGCTAAGTAGAGAAGCTATAAAAATTTCATAACTTCCAAGTTAAAGAAAAATTCGCCTGAAGCCAGGATAAAAACGAGCTTTTTTTTCACTACGAAGTTTCTGACAAAGCTGTACAGCTTTCCTTTGTACCCGCATGATAGCCCTCGTGTGAGGGCGAATGACTCCTTTATTACGAACTGTACCTAAACTTCGGAAGTTTTCCTCGGCTTCAAGCTAAAATTGTTCCTTTTCTACCTATTTACCTCCGTCACTGCGTCAAAAGGAACCATGAATACAAACAGAATAGGAAAAATCCTATTTCGGGCCCGTACTGCATTTCAAAACTGAAATAAGTTTCTTGTTGTTAAGCGTGTTCAGATGTCAAAATTTGATAGAGTGAGATGCTCTATTGGTGCTGCAAAGAGCAGGAAGCAAAGTTTTCGTTTCTCTTCCAAGAGTTTCACGCTTGTTACATCGGGTTTACACAGGGAGTTGAAAAAAGAAGCTCGGGAAGCTTCTTTGCCGCAAACATCATTCTGAACGAAGTGTAAATCGAGCAGCGTTGTATCGAGGAATCAAATTGAGCTTCGAGAGAAGAACAAAAACAGAGTGGGCAAGCCGTCACTACGTGAGGAGGCAGGGGCTAGCTTTTTTTTTTTTATTTCTTCGAGAAAATTGAGGGGGATATGGAGCTGCGAAGAAATACTTTCCAAAGCTTTGCATAAGAAAAGAAAAGCAACGTTTTTCTAAGCGGGAAGCACAACATATACGGCTCGGTTTGAGAAACTTCGCCTGAAAGGCAAGGCCCCCCTGGGATGCGGGCAGTGTGAACCCCCCCCCCCCCCCCCCCAAAAATAAAATAAGATGCTTGGGAAGAAGTTGAAGCTGTCTATCTTATTTTGCGCAAAAACAAACAAACAAGAACACACGATGGTATCTCACACAAATCGAGGAACTACTAAATTCGTATGCGAACAAGAACTAATAGAACAACGCCAAGTGAAGTAACCGACTAGAAACGGATGGTATCCTGTGTTTACACTGAGATAACTGACGACACATATGCCTATGTTACCCCCCCCCCCCCTCTTCTCCCCCATCCCCATGTCACTATCTTTAAGAAAAAAGCCACAGCGACACCAGCATAATGTCATGTTTTAGCCTTGTGCTGTTCGTAGAGAATCGCCGTCAGCGTTTCGAAGACATACTACATGACCATGCTTTCCACCACTCAACTGGGGCAGAGCTCACAGGAACGCATGTGCACAACAGAGTGCGACTAGCGCAAGGATCACACGCGGGCCTAATGCTCCGCATAGTTGTCGTCACTCTTGATATTCTTGGTGTACTTGGTTGGTGTCAGGACACAAAGAGGGTTCCTTCCAAGGTTGCTGTGGGCGGATTTAGGGCATTCTCCTTATGAACAAACCTGGCATTATTCGCATTGTGGCAGTGCTGCCTAGCCAATAAATGATTAAGATAATGTTGCATATGCCCTAAAAGCTGCTTACCTCAGGGGTACATCGACCACAAATAAGCTTGCTCTAATTAGAAAGGGAATGTAAACCCCACGAAAAAAAGACGAAACACCAAATAGAAAGGTATGGCCATGGCAAAAAAAAAAAAACATCCCGGAGAAAACTTTATCCTTATGCTCGTATGACGGCTGCTATGATTTATAATCGATGGCGAAGCGCCACCACAACTACCACCACCAGTAAAACCAGAAGGTTTCTGCGGCCCAAGAAAGGCAAAGAAGAGAGCGTGCATCTTCATTACAGTTTCAGATCGTAGATCATACAAGCTGTGCAGTCTACGTGTTTGTGAACGTTGCGAGATATATAATTGAACTTATTCGCCTTAAGCTTAGAATAAAAGAGAGAAACCCAAAGTTATCGTCCGGCTCAGATATTCACAATCTCCTGGACAGCGGAAGGGACTGGAAACTACTCCAGAGTGATCCTCGACCGCCTCCGCGAAAGCGGCTCTGGACCAGTGGCGGCTTATTTGTCCGTCACATTTTCCTAATGCTGTCAGAGATTTCCAGAGTATATATGTCTTGACTTTAATTTCAAGGGTGCTCACTCTGCTTGCTCGTTTAAGCCATAGTGTTCCGAAACTCTCGCCTGAGTTAGACATTCCGGCTGGTCGACCCATATTTTCATTCTCTTCTTACCCTGCTTCTCTTGCTCCGGGCAGGGTGGATCAGGCAGCGAGCCGTGCAGAATTTCTCTCGCACTCTTACATCCTCCCAGTGAATTGGGAAGTTTCGTTGTACCGTGAAAAAAAGTGACAGTCAGTCACAACAGCTGTCACGAAAGACTGCATACACACGATATTGGCCAAATGTCGCTGATCTTTTCCCTTTATTTCTCTCTCTCTCGCTAATAGTAGAGGTTCGAGGGGCGGAAGGAAGAGACACTGCGCCTCAAGCGGCTGTAAAGCCTTCCTCCCCGTATGGTCATCGCACTTTTCCAGAAGGTCGGGCTGCACTGCCTGAAGTCACGCAGCCGCAGACTAATACGCTTATCCTTAAGCCACGCTTTCCTGTCGCTGCCGCTCAAAGACGCTTGTGTAGCCTATCCAGAAAATTATATACCGGCGCCAAAATATGCCGACCATGTTCCGCTTAAGCAGGCGGCTGGGGATATATAAGAAGAGCCTATGTTGGTGAACTGCAGCAGTTAAGGCCCGATGAGGAACGGCAACAAAATTGCAGTCGGGTTTGGGTCTAACTCGATCGCCTGTTTAGTGCAGCTTCGCCGGGTTGGCTTTTCTGGACCGCCAGTACTTTCTCTCTGCGCGTTCCCCCCCCCCCCCCCCCCCCCCTGTCTGCCTTTTCGTTCTATCAAAATTGTAGTTTATGTTCTTTTTTTTTTTTTCCGATGCTCGCATGGGTTTTCTGAAGTAGCAACTCGAAGATTGGATTGTCTGGTCTACTTTATAATTAATTTAAGGGCTGAGGTGACCCTGCGGTTCCGCTACGTAGTTCTGAACTGTAAGTCACAACAGAATTAAACCATAAAGCAAGCGAACGAAAATTTGTTAACGAGCTCGGCCACTGCTGCCACGTTAGGCACGACAGTACAATCGTGCAGGCAGGTTATTCGCAAAAGCAAAAATGTACATGCACACTCTATCGGGTGATATTTTTTGTTTTCCTCTTGCAGCTTGCTTTTATCTTAAGAACTCTGAGAATACGTCTGTTTGGTCTGCGCATTTCAATTTTTCATAAAGACAGACATTAGACACATGACAGAGGTCAATAATACGCATCACTTGGATAAAAAGTAATCAACTCTACATTTAGTTTAGGGTACAAGGTTATATTGCGAAATGACTCTCTTTATCTGCAATGGGATTTCAAACATTCAGCCTGAAATAGGGATTTGAAAGTTCGTTGAGTTGGCTTATGCGCATCGCTTAATAAGTAATGGCGTCGCTCGCGTTTCACATACGTCAGTTATGTATAGACGTCGTCTGTATATTTGGTAGTGTAGAAAAAGTTAACTTTCAACACACACACACACACACACACACACACACACACACACACACACACACACACACACACACACACACACACGCACGCACGCACGCACGCACGCACGCACGCACGCGCACGCACGCACGCACGCACGCACGCACGCACGCACGCACGCACGCACGCACGCACGCACGCACGCACGCACGCACGCACACACACACACACACACACACACACACACACACACACACACACACACACACACACACACACACACACACACACACACACACACACACACACACACACACACACACACACACACACACACACACACACACACACACACACACACACACACACACACACACACACACACACACACACACACACACACACACACACACACACACACACACACACACACACACACACACACACACACACACACACACACACACACACACACACACACACACACACACACACACACACACACACACACACACACACACACACACACACACACACACACACACACACACACACACACACACACACACACACACACACACACACACACACACACACACACACACACACACACACACACACACACACACACACACACACACACACACACACACACACACACACACACACACACACACACACACACACACACACACACACACACACACACACACACACACACACACACACTAAGGCGTGTTGTGTTGGTCTTCAGGAGAAGAGGTGGATTGCTTATAGTGCAAAGAAGATGATATCCGAAGTGTCTCGGCGTACATTGCATGTTTTCAGAAAGCATTTTTGTGCAACTTTCTTTTAGAACATTGTTTTGAACATTTCCTAGGGATAAGAACCATGCCGTAGAATTTTCTTCTGCATTGCTTTAAACAGCGGCATGTTTCAAAGAACGACTGTCTTGAATGCATTTACGTTGTGTCTCCAACTGCGGCGCTACGTACCGTATTTGCCGAAAGTAACCGCGCAGCGCAGCCAGTCGGCGGAGCAAGCGCTGGGCAGAGCAGCCAAGGCTCATTGTGGCGGTCGCCGTCGGTGGCCGCTGCTCCCTGCCTGCGACTGTAAAGTTTGCTGACGTAAGGCTGCCCCCTCGCTATCTTTCTTGGGATGATAAAATGTAGGTGGGTAGCATGCGCGGCATCCAATTACGCGATAGTAGAGCGCTGTGCTTGTCATGGATGGCGCTGTGCATAGCAAAACTCGCTCGACGATCGTTTTGGGCTGGCACCGGGAAGCTGCGCTCTCCGTTGAAATGCATGCGTGTTGAATCCCATTACACAGCTCCCGTAGATGAAGCGATTTGGAAATTCGTTCTTTTTGCCTCGTTTGGAATCTTAGCACTGGGAGGTAAGACACGATAGAAACCTCGGTGTGGTTTTCCCCTCGAATCGTAATCTTCGATAGTGACGATTTGTTCATCTAAAGAGGAACAAAAACGAGGCAATATTTTCCGCTCTTTCAAGTGCGGCTATTCTTGTCCATGTAATGAGGCGAATCCGTTAATTTCGCATTTGCCGCCGCTTGTTAACGCGCAGAAGTGCGCATTGGTTTTCTCGATTGTAAGGCCAAACTGAATGCCGGAAACCTGAGCACAGATTACAACGGGCTCAAAAATATTTGGCAATAACGAACGACTGATGCAAATATTCCCTAGCATATGATCCCCCAAGAGTGCCTTGCTATTGCGGAGGGTGCTTACGAAGTTTTCTTCTACTATAGTTCGCAGTCCAAATGTCGCGTGTCCGGTCCTCTCTTCGTTTCCAGAACATATTTAATTTAGGTTGGTTGCATGGTGTTAACCCGCAAAAAAAAAAAAAAAAAAAAAAAAAAACTTATTCAGCAAAATGGACGACGTATGTATGAGGTACGAGAATAACATTTTTAATGCAGTTCGCTAATTAAACGAAGAGATTGACTGCAGGCTAACGCATGACCGTAATTACCAACGTGGAAAACACTACGCACTTTTTTTACGTCACCAAATAGCGGGAATTATTGCATGAAGCCAGAGAGGCACTTGAAAGAGCTGAATATATTATATTTTTTCTCCTTCAGCTTAACGGAGTGTCACAGCAAATCCGGTCGTAGTCACAACGGACGAAGAAAAACCGCAAAAAAAAAAAAAAAAAAACGCATCGAGTTTTCGAAATTAATTCCCCGCCTTACTTTCCCGACAAACCAACCAGTAGAAAAAGCATGTATTTGTAAATTCATTGCAACTACGGCAGCATTGTACTGATATTAAACGCGAAGCATTCTAACGAAGAGCGCAGTTTCACAGCGCCAGCCGAAAAGAAATGTTGAGCGAGTGATGCTATGCCGAGCGCCCTTCCTCAGTAAAAAAAGTGTTCTGAAGGCGCCAAATCAGACACTGCACGTGATACTCGCTTACTTTTTGTCATCCCAAGAAGGACAGCGAGGGATCATTCTTACGGCAGTCAGCTTACAGTCACCGCCGGGGAGCAGCAGCTAGCGGCGGCAACGGTAATGCCGCACCTCAGCCCCGTGCCTGCTCCGCCGGCCGGCGGGACTGCTCGGTTACTTTTGGCAAAGACGGTACCTAAAATCATGCACTTTTTCACGTATTAAGTTAATAAATTAGGTTCAGGTAGAAAGGAAGGAGTGTGCAGAATGTCATAGATGTACAGAGACGAGAATTTCGAAAGCGCAAAAGAAGAGAAAGGAACTGTTCCGGCTCATCGTTATTCACATGGAGTCATAAAAGAGGGCTCTGCCGAGCGTGAAGAACTGTTGATGGTTGAACTGGTGCGCATTATTTCGTGAACGCTTCGTTGCGAGGTATGATAGAAGTTATTTGTTGCGCCGTGTTGACTCCGGAGAGTTAATAGGCGTCCTCCTGACCTGACTGATGGGAGCATTCCTGTAATTGTGAGAGGGAGACCACACTGGTCTTTTTTTAAAGAGAGGGGTAACAGACTTGGCGTGAAATAAACCTTCCGCTAGAGTTTAGCAGATTAAGGTCGTGATTAATGAGCATGGAAGTCAGGTTGTAAAGTTGGCGTCGGCGAGCACTGGTCTAACGCCGGTAGTCCTGCCTGACCAGTGTCAAACATTCGTGTTTTTAACGCGGTTTACAAGGTCGTTTGAGAGCTTGCTAGATTTTAGTCGCGGCATATTTTGTTTTATCAGTCTTGGAGTGCCTAATTGCGTAATAGCTGTGCTGCGGGTTTTGCCCGTGCATTCTGCCGCATTTCAAAGATAACGCAGAATATTCTTGATTTTCGCCACACTTTGACGTCTGTCGAAACTCGCCTGGTACCTATCCTATCATCCGTATTTAGCGGATATTAATAGGCAGATTTCCTGGAGCACATGCTGGCTGTTGTAGTGAAAACCCCTGCCAGTTGGTCGAGCAAAAAATGTGCGTAGATGAGGAGTAAGCAGCGTACATCACCGGCACTATTTTTATGCTACCAATGTACTGGAAGGAAGGAATATTTCGCCGCATCTCTTATTTGAAAGTTCCATTCTATACGCTTGAAAGAAATAAGTGAAAGAGAATGCTATAACTATGAGCTATATTGCTTGTTATTTTTATGCCTCACAGGGGACTCACGACATGTGAAGTACAAGGCTGAATGCAAAACTTGCCACATTTCTCACGCTCACTCTTCCAACCACTATTTGCCTCGAAATGTCCCTGCACGTATGTGTTAGCTGTGATGGGTTGCAGTTAGGGTGAGAACAATCGATTTAGCCTTCTTGAATTCAGATAATTTTATAAACGTATAAAAAAACTTAAAATTTTATAACGCAGACCATGCCGCTGCAGAGCGCCCTCAACAACGCACAGAGTTTAATGTTTTTATAAAGTGTCGCTGCTTTTAGAAGGCGAGCATGTTCAATTCTGCTCACATCGACGTCATAGTTTGGCCGTTCTGCTCTGTCTTATTTCTCAAACGACTAAGGGGAACGGCATCAGTGGCGTTATATCATCTAGTAAAGTCTACATGATCTCTTTTATATACTGCACTTTATCCGAATAAAACAAATGCTTGGATTCATGACGCTTCGTCGCCTGAACGACTCATCATGCTCTTCACTCTCGGCTACCATCAGCGTCCCTCCCGTTGTTACTTCCTTCGAGTTCTTTTTCTCCGCGCCACCTTGCCGGCGTTTCTAGAAGGAAAGTACACTAACAAGAAGCTATAACTCCTGCCTGCGATCTCCTTTATTTTGATTCCATGAGTCCCTTATCTCGCTTCCTGTGCTTTCTGCGAGGACCTTTCATTTAACTTGCCTTTGTTGTCACACGCGGTTGCCTTGCGGGGAAAGCCCACTTTGGCGCGGGACGAGGAAAGTAACGGGCTGCGCCGTTGGCTAGATGAAGGCGGCGACGAGGCGTCTCCTTGATTGCATTCCGCACGGGCCGCCGAGTGTGTAATGATAGTTCCTGCTCTGAGCGTGTGGGCCACAGCGTACGGCTCGGAAGGCCGTGATTCTACCGGACCGTTCTCAACTGCCTTAAGGAGCGCGACAGCAAAAGCTGGCGTGACACTAAAAATGAAATCTGCGACGTTTGTTGCTACCATAAAGTTACGAGCCACGTCCACAGATTCTTCTCAATCTGATTGTAATGAGATCGGGCCCAAAATTTTACTTGTGGCAACTCTTCATAATGTGGAAGCCATCCATGAAGAGTCAGTGAGTTCGAACATGACGGGGGTATGTAAGAAAATATTAGGCAACTGTGTTGGAAAATCAAGAAATTGCGGCAGGTAAAGGCTATTTTAAAGAAACTTTTCAGTTACTAAAATGGCTACGGTAGGAAAGTACAGCTGTCACGTCGCGGCGAAGTGACAAATCGCCAGGACGGGCAGGCGACCGAAGCATTAAATAACCAGTACCACCATCTCAGTTATCATCAGTATCACGAGCGCAGACAAGGAGCCTTCCTAAGAGTCGCCTGGAATCGCTAACGCAAATTCTGCATACTCAAGTCTAAGAGGCACCCTTATCTTCATTTTTGAACCGAATTTGGGCCGGATCTACGCTCTCTGTGATTTTGCTTAAAAAGAAAATGCTCGGAGTGAGATGTTGCAAACTAAAAGAAATTTAAATGTTGTTTATGCAATGAAACAGCATTTGTTTGCATTGCACTACACTGAAGGATATTTCGATGAAAATTTGAAAAATAAAAGAGAAATAAAGCAGCTTCGAAAACTAAAGGAAGCACAGTAGGCACCACGGGACATTTACATCGCGTCTTTGGTGTCAATATGAATTGCACCATGAGTATTACGACGAATGTTGTCACACTTTATATGCAACCAGTGCGCTACTGGAGACTTGTAAATTCAATTTTGATGTCATTTTGTTTCACCAAGACCTAATCAATACGCGGACTATTTTTCCCTTCCTGATTATCAACACTGCTATTTAAATGACAAAGAAAACAGAGGAGGGGGAGTGCCCATACTATCCTTATTATCACAGTGGGAAATTTTACATGATCATAGCCTTATTACCAAAGCCTAGGAAATAATTTTGCTTTAAATTTGGAGGTAATCGGTGCGAAGTGATATACTGACCTCCAAATGGATGCATTCTTTCTTTTTTTTTTTTTTTCCAATTCTTTGAGCACTTTCTCTTATATGCAAATGACTTCAAGGGCACATTAACTAGTGCAGGTGATTTCAATATAGGCCTAAAAGAAAAACGTCTTCCCAAGGAACAGAATTGCAATTCACGCTCAAATCTAGTTGTTTTTACAATGCTACTTCTGAACCAACACGCATCACTGCATCATTGTCATCGGTACTTGATGTTTGTATTACTGATTTTTCTAATGCAGACATACCATCTGGGTCATTAAGCAGCGATATAAGTGATCATCTCCACCTATTTTTTTCTAACAACGCAAAATTCCTCAGCATAAAAATATACATCAAAATGTGCATCCTTTTTGATCCTCTGCAACACTAGAACACTTCAGAGAAAGAATGGGCCAAACTGACTTGGCAGATATCTTTGACATATTGTGGTGGCGACAATGCTGTTGGCAGCAAATGAAGTGACAATATTCGCAGGAATCAACTCTTCTTTATTGAGCTGACTCGCGCTCGCAAAACAACTAAGCAATCGGCGGCGGCGATAGCAATAATTGTGCTCAGCGGTGTCCAATCTACGAATGCCAGTTTCACTCGTCAGCGCTGAATTTAAATGCGGCGAGGAAAGACATAGATAAAGCCGCAAACGGTGACTAGCATGACCTGGAGCATTGTAGAGACACACGCGAGTGGCTGGAATCTTCGAGACACATAAAACGACAAAGCGTCGGCGCGTGACAACGAGGTAAACAAGCACAGATGCGGAATCGATCCGCGCTCTAGAATCACAATTATAAGGCCGCATGCTAACGGCTGTAGAAAAAGAACAAATAAATATTTAAGTAGTTCGCGCCAATATAGATGTTATCGTTGCCTATGATATATTTATACCCTTGTTCCAAGCATTGCATTTTAGTTGAGTTCCTGTTAGAAGTTACCGCCAACCTAAAAAAGCTCAAAAGCCATGGATTACGCGGAAGCTAATAAGAAAATAGGCCAGAGCAACCAGATGTACCATGAGTTTCTTAAAGAACGCGACTCAAATAAATGCCTGAAGTATAAATATTTTCGTAATAAGCTGAACAGTGGAAAAAAAAAAATCTAATACGAAGTATTATCAGCGTATTTTTAATGCAAATTGCCTACAGGTCAGCGATACAGCATTAAAGAAACTAAAAGAAATACTGAACACCGTTGTCATAAACAACAAAATTACGCATGGCTCGTAGTTTTCAGACCAGTTTAACGACTTTTTCACTGCAATTGGAACTGACCAATGCTGTAATAGATCAACTGCTCGCATTAAAATAAAGCCTAATAGCATATTCCGTCAGCCAACCTTTGCGGCCGAAATAAGTATTACCTTCCGGAGTCTTAAAAACTGTCGCAAAAGTCAGGCTGGTTAGGCATGTGATTAACCTTATTTCAATTGTGCAAGCACAAGAATATAATTCGGCCCTATCGATTGATGTTTTCTCGAAGAATATGCAGTTAGCACGAGGCAAAGAAATACACAACTTAAGTTACTACCGTCCAATATGTGTTTTACCAGTTTTTTCTAAGGTCTATAATAATAATTCCTAACCGACTTAAAACATTTTCCCAAAAACGCAATTTAATTACTGAATACCAATATGATTTCAGAAAAAAATGGTTTACTGAAGGAGCTCTGCTGACCCAAAAGGAAATTATTTTAGAGAATTTAGAAAAAAAAAAAAAACTGATGACTTTGGGAGTCTACTTAGGTTTCAGTAAGGCATTTGATCGCGCTTAATCACGACCTACCAATAAACAAACTAGAACAATATGGATTCCGCGGAACATGTTCACAACTTATACGATCATATTTATCCTCGTATTCTTAATTTTTTTAGATAAATGAACACAAACCCCATATAAGGTTCCAGAAAATTTGCAGTACCACAATGTAGTATTCTGGGTCATGCAATTTTTTGTTTTACATTAATGATTTATGCTAATTGATAAATCTTGCAGCTTTGTAGATGTGTTTTTTCGTGGGAAGCGATCTGGGAAGTATTCCACCCCATGCAAGCTGAGTTCGCTTAATGTGCGAGAATGGGCCCAAAATAATAACCTTCTATTAAATGAGTCGAAAACGAAATGTGTTGTATTTAGTGCACCAGGTAAATCGTTTAAAGTCCCTGATAGCCTTATCATTGGTCCATACGTCATTAATACAGTGAAATGTGTTAACACACTTGGCGGTATATTTTGCTCCAAAGTGCAAAAACTCGTGGGTATCCTAAACAAAACTCGTCACTTATTCCCAGCAGAAACAAAAAAGCTCCTGTATAACGCGTCGCTTCCCTTCCAACTCATCTACTGCACCCTGGTATGGGGAAAGACCACTCGACAAAATTTGAACAGATTAAAAATGCTGCAAAATAAAGCAGTTCAAGCGATATAAAATCAACTGTTTTATGAACATATCATGTTTTTTTTTTTTTTTTTTTTGCAAACGAAATAATAAAAACCACTATCAACCACCATGGAAAGTTCCTTTCGTGCGCACTAACTATGGCCGTCAACGAATTGTTCACACACTCCTGAGCCCATTAAATGACTTCACAAACGATATGCAAAACTGTAATAGAACGAAGAAAAAAAAACCACCTTAGAAAAATTTCTGTCAGCAGCTTGCCTCAAAGATAGTGTTCTCACCTGTATTCTTCTTCATGTTGTCTTTCATAGCGGACAAGCGTGTGATATGTATTTTACTCATTGTGTGATATGCAATGTGCATTTCCAGCACAATTATGTTCTATCAATACTGTGCATTCTTTATGCGGAAGTGTAACGTGCATAAAAAAGAAACTGTTAAAGGACACTGCGCCACTGTTGCCTGGGCGGCTGGATCGTTGTCAAGCAGCTGCAGCTTTTCCTTGCGTTCCCTTTTTTTACCGTGTACTCTTTCTTCAGTGAAAATAAACATGTGTCGATTGATTGATTGATTGATTGATTGATTGATTGATTGATTGATTGATTGATTGATTGATTGATTGATTGAACCTGTCGCTTAATCTTGCTAGCTTTCACCGGAGCCGTACGGAATCGCAGGGGCAACGTCCTGCTATTCTGAACGATACTAAGTGAAGATGGGTGGGAAAAGGAAGGCAACAGCTGTTCGAGAACACCCTTTAGTTACCTGCAGAAGTAAAAGTGCTAAAAGTGAAACCCTTGCAGTGCTCTGGGAATAAAATAATAAGACATTAGGCATAGTCGTTAGGATACGCATGCGTTTTCGAGTGGATCCAACAAAAGCAGAAATAATGCGCAGGGGAATGTTTTTATTAATTCTTCCTTTACGGTGCTGTTAATTAGGGAAGGAAATTGAGTAATTATTTTAGATAGGAGGTATCCGTGCGTCTTCCATTAGGCTTCTTTTTTAGCAGACTCAGTCACGTCGCCCCCAGCTGGGTCCCCTTGTTCGCGCACCCATGCCAGATGTGCAGTCAACCACCGGCCGTTTCATTTTTTTTTTTTTCCACTCTTCCCACAGAAGCACGTCTGGTGCAGCCTGCCGAAGTTTTCCCTGCTCAAGTGTCTGCCGCCATTACGCCGCAATTATTTTGCACTGCAACGAATCGCTGCTGCGTCTCCTATCGCGAGCTCGTTCAAGTTCCACGCGCTGGAGTCTCGCGACTGCGGCATCCTCGGGCGCTACAGTTCCCCGCGGGCTTTGTTTGTGTGCGCAGCCAAACGCCCAGAGTGCGGCGCGTTTCTTGAACGGTGGCGCGTGTCCACCGCACGTAATACGCCATTTTCTCTAAATGGCCTCGTTAACATAATCTCGCAGGCTGCCGAGAGGGGACTGCGCCTTGTAGTCGCAATTACGCAGCCTCTAAGGCCGAACCATTAAAGGCTCATTGGGTTTTCAGACAGGGACGTTGCGCCAGTGCCATATTTGGTAGTCGCGCGTCGAGGACTCGAGCGGTTCCTTGTCGCCCAAACCGCGTTCTTCGGCCGTCCCACGCGCTCCCCATCTTCCTTCTTTTTACTCGCTGCCCGCGTACTGCGCTGGTTTGTCCATTTTCAGCCCAGTAATGGGAAACAAGCGTAATACGCGACTAAGGACCTGGGATAGGGAGGAGCCACTTTCCCCGGAGCCGCCTGTAATCCTATCGTTTATCGCAACGCCAGTTTCGCAAATGGAGCTGTTGTGGCTCCGGCGTTGGTTCTACGCGGTCGTTTTGCGGAGGAAAAGAAGGGCGCCGAACTCTGCCCAGCTCGAGCAGTGGTGCGCTTAGGGATTCTTCCGAGCGATTTGACTTGCAGATGCCCCTCAAGTCAGACTATTTAGTGGCTGAGGAATCGAGAGAATCGACTTATTAGAATATCTGCGGAGGCCCTTAGTCGCAGCGCATCTCATCTAGGGAAGTGCGCTCCCGCCGACGACCAAAGAAAAGATACCGGAAGAGGGAGGTACCGACACTACCTGGTACAAAGCAAACGAGACATGCTGTGAGGGCGATGGAGGAAAGACGTCTCTACATCGCCGGAAGCGAAACCCTGACAGCAATGTTTCTTTTATATCCCTGTGTTTTGCACTCTTTTCTTCGATTCGTCGTTCTGCTCATTGAGGTTTCCTGCTTTTGTACAATTTTTATTGTGCCTGCAAAGGTTGCAGCTTTAGCGGGTTACGAATTACGGAAGAAGTTTTAGTGGCTTCAGCTGCAAAAGTTGAAGAAACGGTCGAAAGTGTTCACCTGCAGAAAATAGCTCAAAAGTGTCGAACAGAAGAGCGAAAATTTGGTAACATGCTACAGTATCCGTATAGTTGAAGCTCATGTTTGTACTACCTAACTCTGTCGCATGTTTAGCCTCAAAGTAACTGGAACAACTGTTACTCGAAATTGTGATTTTTATTTCAGTACCAACATCCACGCTGTATGCGGGTTCTAAGGGAACATCAGCACAATGTAAACGTCGACGAGGGCGGAGACACACGTATTCGACCAAGCACGTTATATTGGCTTCTAATTGCTAACTGAATTGAAAAAGAAACATATAAAGAGTTGTTCATTTGATTTAGCTCCACAGATACGCGCAGGGGATTGTTATCTTAATTAAACGCAGTATTAAAGCAAGATTTATTGAGTGCGGCAGTGCTCGGCAAGTTTCAAGCTATGCGGATACTCCATGAAACTTAATAATGCTCACTTTTAGTAGCGTGTAATTTGTGTTTAAACATTTCACAAGTTTTCGAGAACGTTTTAGTTTGCTTAGTTATACAAAATGAACACTTTTCGTTGCATTTCACTTTAAATGCGGATTATCAATGCCTGCTCTCAGCATATCTGTGCAGACGCTCCACACTTTGCTATTTAATTTTTCCTGGAGAGTCCGCCTCAAGAAATTCACCCAGAGTTTCATAAATCCAAAATTAAGTCTCTTGTCCTCTGATAGGGTAAAAGAAAAGGTTACTATTTCAAGCGTCTTTGTGTGGAGCTTAGCAAGATTTAAGTGAAAAGGTGACCAATTTGCAATAAGAAATTTATTATTGATAATCATGTTGTTACGGCGGGATAGCGAACGCTGAAGAAATAAAAGCGAACTTTATTAATTCAATCTTTCCTACAGTTATTCAAGATTATTCCCAATTTAATTTCTTATTCTCGCTGGAAGTTGCGTATGCTATGTTTGCTTGACAGGTTTACAGGATTTCACCTTGCCAAAGCGACTCAGGCTATCTAAGACGCCGTACTGTAGGGCTCCAGAAATTTTAGCAACTTGGGATTCCTTAATGTTCTCTCATATCACATTGTACACGGACACCTTGCTATTCGCCTCCTCGAAAAAGCGGCCACCGCAGCCGGGATCGAACCCACGTTCTCGGGATAAGCAGTTGTGCTGTAACGACTGACAACCATGGCGGTATTGTGTGTGTTTGGTTCTAAGGCTCAACGTACAATTAAGCAAAACGCCAGTCCTTAAACACGCTCATTATCTTAATACAAAATACCGGCGCTAGGTTGTACGTTTCGATTATGTTTTTTCTTTTTTATTAAACTTACCATGATTTTGATTGTACATAAAGCGTTGAACGAGTTTCCCGCCTATGGCTCGTGCACTTGATTATTTTTCTAATCCGTGGTATATAAAACAATTAGAGTCTGATACTGACCTGCGCAACACACAAATAAAGCGTGGTTCTGTAAACTAATTTATATGTATTTCGCTATGACGTCATTGACACTATAAGATACGGAAAACTCCTATACTTGACGAATGACATTTATATCACAAAGCCGTCATAAATTTATGCTCTCGTAAATGCGACGAAGCAATTGAGGTCCGGCCCTCGCTAGGACGCCAAATACTTCAGATGCCGCACCCTCACATTTTAGAATATTAGCGGCTGTAGCGTACATACATGCCACCAGAATGGCCGTGTAAGTTCCGCATTACGAGAACCCAGATTTATCAATCGCTCTGCGCGTTTCCCTCAAGCACTTCCCACAATTGTCATGCATGTGCTCGCGGTGGGCAGTGCGCAGCAGGGCAGCTGCTTATGGCATTTGCACATTTTCTTGTTTTGTTACGTGATATGAAACCTGAAGCGACCTCAGTGAACTGTGCAGTACTCCGCGCCCTCTGGCGTACTGCGAGAGCGGATCGTTGAATGTCTTGAGAGCTCGGAGCCTTTCTCAAGGTGGGCACCTGCTTGAGCGACGCCATGAATTTCGTATGCGTAGCACAAATACAATGTCTGAGACAGATGTCCGACCACTGCTTCCATGGGGAAGGGAGGGAGGTGGGGGGGGGGGGGGGGGGGGATACGTGCGTCGTCTAGCGCCCAACCTCTTGTGCTAGCCAAACAAAAGATTTTACCTTTGACTAGCCTCGACCGCCGACTTGTCTTTATATTCTTTTTTCTGCTGCCGCAACTTTATTTCATTGTCCAGCGTAATCTTCTAGAAAGCAAGTCGCTGCAATGCAGGTGCCTTTTGAGTGCTTAATATTTAAAGGTTACTTTCAGCTTTCCATACATTATCTTTTGATACGCCGTTCCAAGTTCGCGCAAATCTTATGAGCTGGCCAGGATTGGGTGAAAGAAACAGCATGCGAGTGACTTCTAACCGTAACTTGTTCAGTGGCAGCAGTGGCAGCATGCAAACAGTTTTGACAACATAACGAGGTTATAGGACTCCGGGTTATTAATATGCAATTCAATTCCTCTCGAAAGCTACGCTATAGATAAAAAAGTTTCAGTGATCCATGTTCGCAGGCCAAGTCACGAACTATTACTGTACCTTTCACTCTTTCTCTCTTTCTTTTCTGGCTAAGCTCTTTTTGGTACAGTGGTAAGACGCCCGACTACTGTGCCAGAGTACCCGGGTTCGAATCCGACCTCGGCGGCTGCGTTTCGATGGAGGCGAAACGAAGAGGCGTCCGTGTGCTGTGCGATGTCAGCGCACGCTGAAGATCCCCAGGTGGTCGAAATTACTCCGTAGCCCTCCACTACGGCTCCTCTTTCTCTCTTTCCACTTTCACTCCCACTTTCCTTCCTTCCCTTACGGCGCGGTTAAGGTGTCCACAGGAAACAAGTGAGAGAGTTACCGTGCCTTTCCCTTCCTTAAATTAATCAGTTTTTAATCTACAGTGTTAGAAAAGCTGTAGAGAGGCAATGCGACAACTGCCATAAGAACTGCGCGCTATGTGCACGGTAATCAATATGGGCAGCATCTTCTTGTTTAACAAAAGTTTTTTTTTTTCCCAGCACAGGATGATCATGATTAGCGGTGGAGGTTTTCTTTGCCGGGTACTGCGTTAAACAAACCAGACATCGTGCATGAAAAACCAGGGAGTTGAACTAATTGTAGATTTGCACAAAAAGCACCGAATTTTGTTTCTCTTAGCCGAATATTTTTCATCGCATTCATCAAAGTGTCTTTCAAAAAGGTTTTAGAGCAGTGTTTTCTTTGTGCTATGTTCGTGAGGACGTTTTTTTCTTCTTTTTTTTTTAACTTTAGATTTTGCTGCCTCTCAGTATTCCAGCTACGCATTCCAAGCAATAACTTGCGTCCTTCTTTACCCGTTCCCTTTCGCGTTGAGCATGGCTTGAGTTCATAAGGAGTAAATCTTTGCCATTGTAGCATCCACGGTTTAAACAGATCCCACGGGAGGTATATATTTCTCCGTCGTGCCAAACAAGGCGGGGACAGCGCGTTCCCATCACTCACGCCGCCAAGTCAATATAAATAGCTTCTTCCCCTTACTGTTGTCTTTTTTTAGTTTTTCTGTTTTGCAGTCAGCTTCACTTTTTGGATTCCTTCCTTTGGCCCCAAGTGAAACTGAAACTTGCGAGGACTTGAAGCGAAGAAGTTGGCGAAGGTGACGAGTCCAAGAAGCGAGATTTTTATTCCGTACACGAAAAGGGAGGATCCACTCCTTCAGGCTCGTCGCACTGCGGAGACAGATTTTCGTCTGCCAAGGACAGAAATAATCCGGAGTCCACGGGCGGAGTTAGTGGAAGGCCAATTCCGCGCGCATTCTTCGTGCTTCGCAGTCCATCCGGCCGTTGCTTTTTTGTCTGGACTACGAGTTGCTTCTCTTTTTGCCTCAGTTGTTTGCTTGCGACAAGAAAAAGATTCTCAGGCTGCGAGGGCGTCCCCAATTGGCGCGTTCCTTCATCTATCTTCAACAGTATTATGCTTGATGTTCTCGCGAAAAGTCAGCATGGATGAACCAAGAAAAAAAAAAAGAAACTGAAAAGTCACGTGTTTTATGCAGCGTGTTATGTGAAGAAGCTAGGACGCCTCAAAAAGTAGACTCGTCAAGCTCACCAGAAGTATTTATCTTAAGTCTGTTGCGAGTGATTGAAGCCCTGAAGTGCGCCGGTTTGGCTTGTTGCTTAATTGCACAACTCTGGCGAGTATACGACAGCATCTCCGTTACCCTTCAGCGATTTTACTTGGCCGCTGTCGATACAGACGGCGCGGGTTACGTCCACAAAAAACTACAGCTACACTGCCGTGAACTCTAAATACAGAGAAAATGAAATGATCTTATGCTGAAAAGATTTTAAACTGGAGCAGGATCATCGACAAAAGCTGGTTGAATCTCCGTCATGATTAACACACTCATTGTTGCACGTTGGCATTTTATGCAATATCATTATTCGTACGTGATCAGTACCGTTTATCTGGATATTCTCATGATAAAATTGAACTGCCTGATTATCACCTCATTACTTTGGTCTTGATGACTCTAGCGAAAGTGATAGTCATGAGCGTGAAACTTGTTTGCGCACTTATTATGCATGCATTAAGAAGTTTTGATTCATTACTGAGCTGTGACATCTTCTTTCGGAAACATCACTTAGCCATTGTTATTGAACCCCGCGAGTTATTTACCTGTTTTCGAGGTGATTTCAGCAAACATTTTTATTGCTAGATTTGCACCTATAGAAGGCTTTTATACAAGGCTTTCATTTTATTAAGGGTTTTCTGATCATTGGGATTTGTCGGTTTCTGCTGGTTTGGCTCTAAAGCCTGCGTTGTATTATTGATTGGTTTCTAATTATTTTCCGGGAGAATTGAACACTCTTGTAAAAAACAATTTTGGCTTTCCTAATTAAGAGTCCTTGAGTTTGTATTTAGCTTAATAAAATTGATCACGGGGATTTTGCTTGTTTGCTTGTTTGTTTTATTTTCAGAATCGCACTAAGTACATATACCATCTCCACCCGGAGAAATTAACAGTTGCTTTTTCTTGTCCTGCTCTCCATCTCTTGCTTCTTTGTTCTCTTTCTCACAACTTCCCTACCATCTCCTTTCTTCTTGTGTTTTCGTTCATTCCTGGCAGCTGCAGGGGTTACCTTTGTGTAAGTAACTCATGGGTAAGTAACTCAAAGGGGCTCAGCATGTTTGGTTATAGTTGGTATGCCGTACTCCTGTGGCGGTTAAACAGGGGAACCCGGGTCCGAACCCAGCTGCTGAGGCCGCTTTTTCACGGAGGCAAAGCGCAATGCCTCGATATAGCGTGCGACGTCTGTTCACGTTAAAGAACCCCAGGTGATGAAAATTATTCCGGAAACCTCCACTATGGCTTCCCTAATAGCCTGGGTGGATTTCTGATGTTCAACCCCATAAACCAAAGCAAACCACAGTTGGGGCATACAGCTGACGTGGGCAGGAGTTTCTCTTTAATTTCCTCTTCCGACGATTTGTAGATTCCGTAGTGGGTAGATCCGTCCGGGGTTGAACAAAACACTCATTTATGGCAACCTCTTCCTTTTCAACTGATCGCCTTTCTTGTGCGGGGTGGACGGAAGGGAAATTTCAAATTTTCCCCAAAAGTCAGCTTCTCAGAAATACCGCGCAGTTTGTAGTAAAGTGGAAGAGGAACCATCTTGAACCTTACCTCATTCAGAAATGGCTAATAATAGTAAATTATAACTGAAGCTCCACCATAATCTGAAGTAATCAAAACCTCTAAACGTATCTATTCGGGGAAAATCTGTATCCATTGCTGGCCGCACATCACTCAACATAACGCACGAATCCAAGCAGGCTCCGAGGGGGCCCGGCCGTCCGAAATCAGGCTAAAACCTTACATCTTTCGTGGCAGTGTGCTCGTCGGGCATACATGCGCCACACCCGCCTCCCTCGCCTACCTATGAGATGTTAGTGTGGGTACCTACTGAGAAAAATAGTGGCTACGTGCCTGCTAAACGCAATCCTTAGTGTAATTTCAATTGATTGCCACCGTCTGACAAAGAAAGATATACTATATGGGATATCACTGACCAAGAAGTCATTAACCTTTGAAACGCCGTCCTATGAAGCAGTAGAAAACGACTAAAATTAACCTTGAATGCTCAAAAGTGGCGTTTAAATTATCCATGAAAAAGATAAGCCAAACTTATATAGGCATGCTTCTTGAATGCTCTATTTTAGAACATGGAAAAAAAAAACAACAACGTTGTTCTGAAACAACTTTTCTTAAATGTAAAGTCGGGAGTTTAGCAACCTACGCGCCCTTTGAAATGTATTAAAACTGAAAACAAAAAAAAAAATACCTGCAATTTCATTCTGCTGAGGTTCTGGGTGCTTCACAAGCCGTGGTAAGCTGTGAAGTATTTCTTTGGTATTGCTGATAGTGTTTTGGCTTCATCTTTGGGGATTCGGCATGCATTCTATGCGCGACTGGAAAATTTTATTGTTACCATCGCTGTTTATTTCTCCGTCTCTGGGATGAGCCAAAGATCCTGGTCGCATGGTGAGTTTCTGCTGCAGGTGCAGCAAGGACATAACGGCGTCCTTGCTCAATCGCTTTGTGCTGCTTGCAATGAAGGAGCCACCCGTCGATCATCTCCCTATTCAGACAATATGGATAAAACCTTCCACCAATACTTCTTACTCCTATAACGATTTAACGGTAACTGTCGAGTAGTTGGTGCATGACATTTACTTTACCTATGACCTCGTTTTTGGTTCGTTTTTGTGTTTTTTCATCACGCATGCTTGAGCAATAACCGTCGCTTTGTTGGAGCTCCATGAAAAGTGTTTTGCAGTGCCAACAGCCTCGTGGCTGAAATATATATATATATATATATATATATATATATATATATATATATATATATATATATATATATATATATATATATATATATATATATATATATATATATATATATATATATATATATATATATATATTGTAGCGGTGTGTTCAGTCAACCAACCCAGATGGATCCAGCCGCTCAGGATGAACTGGCAGCGGAGCATCAGGCGTAGCAAGATCACTAAGACAGCGACCAACTTCTTCGTCCTCGAGTGCGCAAGCACGCGATTCATGCCAGTAGCTATGATGACGAAGACTACCACACTACAGTTTCCCCCCGGGGAGAAAAGGAGCCATCCTGGCGACTTATGGCACCGAAAGGACAGACGGATCGTAGTAGGGCTTGATTCGGCTCACATGAACTGTTTCGCGTCCACGGCGACGCAAGTCCGCAGAGGGCGTAACAGGCTTAACTACGTAGCTGACAGGAGATGTTTGTTGTAGGACTCGGTATGGACCGTGATATCGAGCAAGAAGTTTCTTTGAAAGGCCGGCGGTTATGGCAGGGATCCAGAGCCACACCAGGGAGTTAGGTGCATATGAAGAAGCCTCGCCCGTGTCTCGGTGGTGTTTTTGTTGCCACTGGTTTGCCGTTGTAAGCGAACGAGCGAGCTGACGGCATTCTTCTGCGTATTGGGCTGCGTCCGTGAGTGGCGTCGATTCAGAGACATCAGGGTGGTAGGGAAAAAGCGCGTCCATTGCGCAGGTTGGTTCGCACCCGTAAAGAAGAAAGAAGGGAGAGAATCCAGTGGTGGTTCGTGTCGCAGTGTTGTACCGGTAGGTTACGAAGGGAAGAACCTGGTCCCAGTTGGAATGAGCGTCGTTGACGTACATGGCCAGCATTTCACTCAGAGTACGGTTGAAGCGTTCTGTCAGGCCATTCGTCTGAGGGTGGTAAGAAGTAGCGGTGCGGTCAATGATGCGGCATTCTTTCAGTATTGCCTCAAGAGCGTCGGACAAGAAAACGCATCCGCGGTCGCTGAGCAGTTCCGTCGGAGTCCCGTGGCGAAGAATCAAGTTGTTGAGAAGGAATAAAGCAACGTCTCTTGCGGAGGCAGAGGGTAACGGTGATGTTTCAGTGTAGCGAGTAAGATGGTCTACTGCCACGATAATCCACCGGTTTCCAGCGGGAGTAGTAGGAAGAGGGTCATAGAGATATATGCCAACGCGGTAAAATGGGCTAGCAGGACAGGATAACGGCTGCAACGAAACACGGGACGTCTGAGGAATGTTTCGGCGTTGACAAGATTCGCAAGCACGCACGAAATGTCGTACAAAAAGGTACATTCCACGCCAGTAAAAATGCAGACGTAGGCGTGTGTAGGTTTTCAATACGCCACCGTGGGCACTCTGTGGGTCACCATGGAACGCAGCGCAAATGCTGGCGCGGAGATGACCTGGGATGACTAGAAGCCATTTCCGTCCATCAAGAAAATAATTGCGGCGATAGAGAAGACCGTCACAAATGGAGAAGTGGTGGGCTTGCCGGACGAGTGCTTTGGATGAATGACCGCGAGTAGGACTTGAAAAAAATTCAAAAGTACACTGATCCACGGATCATTCCGCTGCTCGGTGGCCATGTCGACAGTGGCAAGAGTCGGCCATACACATAGGGACGAAATTTCCCGATGGCCCAAATAATGGCCAAACATTCCCTTTATGTTACTGAATAGTTAGACTCTGTTTTCGACAATGTTCGGCTGGCCTATGACACAACATACTCGCTGAAATCAGGCTTACGTTGGGTAAGGACGGCACCAAGCCCAATACCGCTGGCGTCAGTGTGAATCTCCGTAGGCGCAGTCGGATCAAAGTGGCGTAGAATGGGAGGCGAAACCAAAAGGCGGCGTAAAGTGTCGAAGGCTTTATCGCAGGCTGGAGTCCAGGCGGAAAGATCGAAGCTGCCGGCAAGGAGTTGGATCAGAGGAGCGATAATAGAGGCGAAGTTCAAAATGAAACGTCGAAAGTAGGAGCAAAGGCCGATAAAGCTCCGGAGCTGTTTCAGGGAGGTTGACTTCGGAAACTCTGCAACTGCGCGAAGTTCGGTGGGGTCGGGAAGAATGCCATCCTTAGAAACTAAGTGGCCTAAAATTGTGAGTTATCGAGCGGCAAAGTGGCACTTCTTCAAATTCAACTGAACCCCGGCGTCGGCGAGACACGCGAGGACATGCTTCAGGCGGAGAAGGTGAGAAAAAAAGTCGGCAGAAAAAACTACGATGTCATCCAGATAACAAAGACAGGTCTGCCACCTGAGTCCACGAAGAACAGTGTCCATCAGGCGCTCGAAAGTAGCCAGGGCATTGCAAAGGCCAAATGGCATAACGTGGAACTCGTATAAGCCGTCTGGTGTTGTAAAGGCAGTTTTCGAGCGGTCATTGTCAGCCACCGGCACCTGCCAGTAGCCAGAGCGCAAATCCAAAGCGGAGAAATACTCGGCTCCCTGTGAACTGTCCAAGACGTCGTCGGTTCGTGGCAGAGGATAGACGTCTTTGCGCGCGATCTTGTTTAGCCTACGGTAATCGACGCAAAACCGGATGAAACCATCTTTCTTAGTGACCTAAACAACCGGAGAAGCCCATGGACTGTAAGATGGCTGTATGACGCCCCGACGAAGCATATCATCCATGTTATCAGCAATGATTTGGCTCTCAGAGGCCGACACGCGATAAGGATGCTGTCGTAAAGGTGCGTTTGTACCAGTGTCGATTGTGTGCGTAACGACAGACGTGCGACCCAGAGCATTGTGAGGAAGGTAGAAGGCAGAAGTGAAGCTCTGTAGAAGAGCAGCGAGTTGATCGCGTTGCGCGGGTGGAAACTCTGCGTCAATAGCTTGTTGAAGAACATCGGGTGGCGTCGAAGCGGTCGCTATGTCGCAAGAGCTGAGAACATTAACGTCTAATGAAGTAGGCGTGGCAGGAAGAGTATTTACAAACGCGGGATCAAGTTCTTCAATACGACCGAGACACTCGCCGCGTAGCTGGACGGACAGGCACGAAAGTGAATTCGAGACGTAGTCATGAGCAAAAGTGGTATACAGCACTCAGCAGGTGGAGGAGCTCGATAAAGCTACCTTGCAACACCATATTACAATAGCTATCTGAGATAAAGACAATCGCGGCACTGCCCCATTTCATTGACATGCATGTGTCATTTTCTCTGTGCCTGTCGTTGTCGCTAGGTGGCTTTTCGATGGAGGTTTCCAGAGCTCATCACTGTACATTGCACAAAGGCCATCTTCGAACTTGAGAACAGCAAATGGAAGCAGGAGGCAGGGATGGCGTGAAGAAGACAGTCAAAGTAGTAACACTTGCACAGGAGAATGGGACGAAGGCAGCAGAAAATGGCGTCATTGGCGACAAGAAGTTTTGCAGACCGAGTAGGGACGTCACACAAGACAGTATCACAAACAGGAAAAAAGGCAACTTCAGCGCAGGCGCAGTAAATAACAGCACAATGAGTGGAAAGGAAATCGTAGCTCAGGATGTCGTATGAGCAGTGAGCTAGTACAATAAACTCGATGGTGTATAAGACGTCTCGGATGAGAACACGGGCAGTGCACGCCGCTGAGGGATTAATGCGCTGGGATGAGGCGTGGGAAGCGAAAAGTCGGACAGTGCGGTGGATCACGTTGCGAAGATGACGGCAAAAAGGTTCACTAATGACGGATATGGCAGCACCCGTGTGAACAAGAGCGGGTATTGCGACGCCGTCGACAAACATTTGTATTAAATTAGCGGGAGAAGACGGAGGACCTGAAGAGTTCGAACGAAGCGCAGTTCTTGCCCCGCGAACCGCGACTGTTAGTTTCCCTCAACAGCGCCGGTAGAACGTTGGAGAAGCGGGGACGGTGAACGGCGACGAGGGGAAGATGATCAGCGAGTGGTATTTGTTTGATTGTCCCGTGATACAAAGTCGGAACCGGGTGGAGTTCTCGGCGAGCGCTCGTCGGTGTCGTACGAGTAGTTCCAGAGGTCAGGCCGAGAAGGTGGAAGGCGTTGCGGCAAAGGCGTGCAACATGCCCTCGCAGCCCGCAAGAGTAGCAGATTGGCCGGTTGTCCGCGGTACGCCAAGGGTCCGTAGGGCGTTGGCGTACCCTTGGGGACATGGAATGCAGACCCAGACAAAGGCGAAGGATGGTTGAAAGGGGCGGCTTAGTAGGAAACAGAAGCGGTTGGCATTAGCGGCCCGGCCGCAACTTGGGCGTCCGTAAGTGGTGCCGTTACTTGGGCCTGCGCAGGGCTGGGCGGGAGCACGGGGCCGGGCGGAAGGACATCAGCGATGTGGTCTTGCACGACACGCCGTATATGGTAGGGGCAAAAGATGGAGCCATGTCAGGAACAAGGCGGCCAGTATCTTGTAATTGAGGGACCAGGGATCGCTGGCGGACGACCTCTTCTCGAACGAAGGCTTTAATCTGTTGAATCAAAGGGCTGTCCTCTGATGGAGTAGAACAGCCCAGTGCTAGTGTAGAGATGGTGTTGTCATCAACACCGGAGCGCCAGTTAGAAGCGCGCTGCTTACGAAGCTCGTCGTCGCTCTGGCAAAGTTGAGTCACGTCACTAACACTCTTTTATTACGACCGAAGGTGGCGCTACCATCGAACTATGTATTAGGGCTATGACATTGCGTCTCAGATAAAATAAACAACCGCTCGGTTATAACAAATGGGGAGATCAGGCGACTCGCCACCGCTGTCGATAGAGGCGCGCTTCCCGCCTGTGCGGAGACTTAAGAGCGTCTCTCAGGTCCCATACACCCTGCAACATAAAGAGTCGATCCTCACTTAAAACAATAAAATAGATTAGGCCGTATTGTAGCCCGGTTGGATAAAGAGTCAATTGCGGATGCAAAATGATGTCTCCGCCAGGAGCATATAATCAAACTGGAATGCTTAGAAATATGCTTGATGGTGTCCACTACGGAGAAACAGACGTCCACTAGTGATTTTTGAAGAAAGAAAGGCCAGTCTTGACGGACTTTGCATTTTTCGACGGAAATAAGCCAAGTCCACTTACTATGAACTTCCCATACCGCGAACGGAATCTATGTGACTGTGAAATTCGGTGTAAGATGGCTCGGCTGTATACCTTTGTGTAGCAAATAGACAAACGGAGGGACGGCCATCATCTTCAGTCGCAGCTCTCTCTGTCTTCTCTCTGTGAGTCACCAACCGCAATGGCATCTTAGCTGTATACATTAAATTTGACATTTTGCAGTCGAAGTGTGTAAGGGCGCGTAACAGGGTACGCAAAGATTAGATGAGCTTGTTCATCAACAAGAGCATCGTCGCCCCCCGTGCGCTGGCCAAGAATACTGATTCAAGAGAGGCAAACCCAAGGAGCGATAGGCAACTGATATTTTATCATTCGTGTGCACTCGCAGCTGCAGTCCTCATTTTCTGGCTACATACCATTCTTTGCGGCTTGGGAAAGGTTCAAGCAAGAAGTACACCCCTTTTCAAAACTTTTGAGGACAATACATGGTCTTACTTCTAACCCACACCTGTTGTTCGTAATGCATCCCCACAATTGTAAACCTCCTGAAGGTTAAATATTAAGGCGAAAACATTTATTGACTTATGCTGTCGGCGTTAGTTCGTCCGATGACACTACAGCTGTTACTCAAATAACGTCATCACCCGAAACCGAAACTAACGTCATTAGAAAAATAAAAATCCTGTCTCCACCGCGAATCAAACCTCCATCCCTCGGATCCCCAGCCAAGCAGTTTGACCAACTACGTCAATAAAAAAAAAAAATAATACACTATGCCTGCGATTATGAAACGCATGCCATAATTCTCCTTATCTACCGTGAGGATGACATTAAAATAGATAAATAAACCCTGTCTCCACAGGGAATCGAACCTCCATTCCTCGGATTTCAAGCCAAGCGCTTTAACCAACTGCACCGCGCCCGGAATTTTTTTTTTTCAGCATGGTATTTATTACACTGAAAACAATGTCCAATGTACATGGACTACGTAAAAATTATTAAGGAAAAAGCATCAAATCAACACGATGCGCAATAGGATACACCAAGTCAACAAAACCCTAAACAAGAGGCAATGTAGAGCACATCACAAAGAGTGAGTGACACAGCCCAGGTCAATGGTATCCTGGACTGAGGAAACCACCCACGCTATTCCGTTAAACAATTAAAGTTTACTCTCTCTCTCTCTCTCTCTCCGGTTCAAAGTCAGCCTGTGCATACAATTTCCTTCAATAGACAATCATCTTACAGAAGTGGTGTTTTGTAGAAATAACAGATTCACAACGTGGTGAAGCGCACATCATAATTCTCCTTCTCTACAATGAGGATGATAGCACCGATGACAATGGCGAAGCAGTTAGTGAAAACGAGAGTGATGGGATTAGCAATGATAACGACGGTGCATTTAGTTAATAATGGCAATGAGAGCAAACGTGGTGCACCGTGTGCACCAGCAACACTCAGGTTTGACATTTCTGCAGTGTATAGATTCCACAGTGGTCTCGGAATTGTTTTTCCTTCCTCCTGCAAGGGAAAGGCGTCCGCAAGGGCTGCAAGATCCCCATTACGCGGTTCAGAAGCAAACCCTATGGGCTCTTCACTTTTAACAAGACTTACATACGCGCGATATGTAATAAAGCTGGTTCTCTTATATCTCAAGTTGGTACATCCTCTTAAACGCGTTATGTATCGTTTTCTTCCTTCTTCGTCCCGTGTTTTGAGCTGGTTTACCTTTCTCTTAGGTCGTTTCTCAGGAAATATCAGGCACTGGCGCTTACCGAAAGCGTGTGCAACCTGTATTAAATGGAATATGAAGGAGTTTGTTTATATATGGATGAAATCGCTGGTGTCAAAGGGAAATTGTGTCCCATGCTTTATCTTGTATACTAAGAGCGCTTTGCGCTTTGAGAGCACAATATGCTAGCTTTGCTTAATGAGGGCAGTCATGCGAATTGAGAGCTGATTTCAGAGATGATATCATGTGCTCATGTGCCCTCAATATCGGCTGAGTGTGTTGTATTAACGAAGTATTCGGCATAGTTTGAACAGCTTTCTTTTGAAAGAGATGCAAGCGGTTGATATTAGTAAAAGACGTGGTACCCTGAACCAAAAATTAGCAGAAGAGAATATTACACTATGCAGCATTCGCTTGCTTGATATGTTTTGGTATTCGGTATCCCAGTCGACGCAAAAGGTCGGCAACCCTTGGCAGTTTGTTCATTATTACTTCAATGTGATAACTTCGCAACAAACTTCTCATCAAAAATGACACCTCGATAGTTGCCTCCAAATCATTAAAAAACGCACCGCATTGATTTTCAACACCAGTCTTGATTACTCGTTATGAACAGAGGACAAACTTCAGAACCTAAATTGTGTGACACATCGGAAGCTTACACCATTTCTATGAATATGTTCGTAAACGTATCGGACAGCATTCCATAATTGACTCACAAGCACCGGAAACAGTTTCAAAGCAAATATTTGTTACTGAACGGAAGCATGAATCATTCCTATCGATATGTTCATCACAGAATCTTACCATAGCCCAGAGTTGCCTCACAATTAAAATGTTTCCCAGAAGGTAGATTTGACATTCAACAAAACAAAATATGTAATGGCATTTCACGCACGTGAGCAAGAATACGTATCCACAAATCTGAACGCGCATGACTTAAAGGGTTCAAGAATTCGATTAGTTGAGCTAGCATATATACCGATGCGCATTTTAGGTTATTTCTCACTTGGTCATGATTGTAATTTTTTTTCAAGTTGTGAAAAACAACGCTTTCGCATTAAGTTTTTGTCCTAAGCAGGCTTTTCGTTTCACCAATTTACCAGTTGCTAGATGTAAATTGTTTTTTCATTACCATTTTAATGCATGTTTATATACGTTGCGTTTCGAAATAAAATTTCAGTTGTCAGCCAGCGCCTGTGTCCGTACTTTCTCCTGTGTGTCTCCGTATTGTTCCTTGCGCGGTTTTTTAGAATGCTATACCAACTAGTCTGACGTCTGGCATTTGTGTACCATTTTAAGGCGGTCAATTTTTTTTTTCACGACTTTCCCTTTCAATACATATATCCCCATTAGTGGCGACCGGTGGGCGTCTCAGATATGCACATGTTCCCGGCAGTGTATTGCAACTATGAGACTGCAAGGTACAAAGCCGCAAGACCGCCGCTTCGTATATTTTGCTTTCTAGAATGACACAAATCTAGGCCCTCTTTGCGGAAGTCCCCGGTCACGGTTGTTGCGGTTTTTCACCATTTACATAAGGGCCGCTAAGGGGACAACAAGATCCGCGGGAAGCGGAGAGCCTTCGCTCTCGCTCGAGCTTGGGAGCAAAGCGCACAGAGTCCGTGGGGCAGAATGTCGGCCTGTCTGCAGCCTAATCCTGACACGGCCCTCGCGTGCTCGACCAAACGGCTCTCTGCACTGCGGCGTCCCGACTGGCTCCACTTGCACTGTGTGCGCCTCGTTGGCATGCACTTGCCCTCGACGCAGCACTGGCAAGCAAACACAACTCTAGGCGCATACAAAAACCTCAAGACGTAAAAGTGAACGTCGCTCTCTTCATACTGGAGAGAACGACGCAAAGGTGAGGAAAACAGGGGAGAAGGCAGGGGGAAGGTGATCGGGGAAGCGCAAGAAAAAGGAAGAGCGAGAGCGGAAAAGAAGGATCGTTGCTCCGGATTAGTGCAGACCTCCGCGGGAATCTTGGACGGCGGCGGAGCGCCGTGCAACAGTTCGGCGCCAGCGAGGACTCGTGAAAGCCATGCGGCCTTCCAGCGCAGCGGAGGGAGTGCTTGGGGGAGGAAGGGCCAGAGGCCGGCGGCGGGATTTGCGTGAGCCTACACTTTGGGCGGCCGGCTAAGAGAACGGGAAAGCCGTTTGCGGGAAAAGAGCATTGATCGTGCCCCGGGGGTTCCGTATCCGAGGCCGCTGCTGCTGTTGCTGCTCGTGTTGCTGCAAGGGCTGCTGTTGCTGCGTGTTCTTGCCTCTGTGCCTGCCCAGCGTGCCGCCGATACCCCTCAGCGTGCCGTGAAACATCGTGAAAGAACGAGCCCCGGGCAGAGTTGTGCCCACCCACTGGCCTGCCACTTTATTTCTCCCCTCGTCGGCTTCGTGAAGTGCCGTTCGCTGTTATGCGCGCTTTTGCTGCTCTCCCTTCGGCGGTCCACGGCTCTCGTGGGCATCGTACTGTGGGCCTCGAACCACGAAGGACTGGCCGGCGCCGCTGACAGCTCGTTGGGCGCGCCCGGCCAGCCGCGAACGGCGAAGAGCGCCGATTGCGCGCATTGTCCCAAGGCATTTTCTGCGCTCGCCTTCCTTAATTTGGTTGCGGCGAAGACGCGTCGGGGGTCGTTATCGCGCCTCGGCATTTTGCAGGCGCTTTCTTTTCGGGAAAAAAGGGAGCGCAATGCATGGCTAAGGAGCCGATTCTCGACTAAGCAGCTTGCGACAGATGGTGCGCGAGAGCCTGCTTTCAGGCTCCGGGATAATGCGGCCTTATAAAGGCTCGTTGCGAGAGATGCCTTTGGGCCCAGCCGCGAGCAGAGACGGCGAGCGCGTAAGGTAAGTTGGGATCAGGTGCACACTCTGTCGCAATTGTGATTCGAAAATCTATAAAAGTGCTTTGTTTGCGGGCAACACGCAGTATTTGTATTTAAAAACAACGCAGAGTGTGTATGTCTTGTCTGCCTGCGAAGAGAAAGGAGCGGGGGGGTGGGGGGGGGGGGGGAGGACAGGAGGCACAGCGCAATGCTAAGAGCTGGGCAGGCAATGCATGCAAGAATAAGACATTCTTTAGCAGGTGATGCTTTTAAGAGAAGAAAAGCTGTATTGGGGAAGGGGGGGCTCGCGTACGCTTGGGCATCGCTAGAGAAGCGAAAAGCGCTGAAGTGCAATGTTTCAATAGCGACTTACAGATAAACCGTGAGAAGCGTATACCGGTACAGTCCTCGGATAATCTTTCTTACTTGCTGGCTGCACGTTGAATGTTACCTAATTGTTATCAAAATGCAAAAGCACTCACGCACGCGCATACACAGATAGAAGACACAAAGAGATGGTCACAATCGTATTTGCCGTGGAACCATCTAGAAATATCATCTTCAATGATATAGCAAAGTTGACACGAAGCACCACAGCACATCATTCTCGTGCGTGAGGGAGCAGTGGTTGAGCCTGGAGCCTGAAATTATCCTTGATGTACAGCGCAAAACGTGTGTCACGATTGGCAAAGGCCTAAAGAAACGAGCTTGCAGCAACATAACCGGCAGCAGTAACAGAAAGGCTTTCGCATTACTGCACCTAAACAGACTTAAGTGCACCCTTGGAAGGTTTAGCTTCAACAAAGGTATTGCGCACCCAAGATGTCTTAAGTGTCGGTCATCACATTGGTAAGAGACGGGATTGCAGTACCGTAAATGTTAATGGTGTTTCATTGACGATCGCTGCTTTCTCTTTACGTGGAAAGTGTGCCCTTAAAGTTTTACGACCTTCCTGCCAAAAACTGAATCGGTAGGACGTGTGCCTTATTCCAACCCAAAAATTCATCGTTAGAGAATGGGTGCATTCTTTATAATAGATTCTCGACACATGATCCCATCACATGGTCTGTCGTGGAGTTTCCCAATAATCTTACTTGGGAAACTCAGAAAATCAAATAAAATTTTATCCACTCTGCCATAATAATATTTTCCTGTACAGCCTAAGCGCAGAAGGCCTGCTGGCTATCCATGCAGCCAGTTCTTACATCAGAGGTGTAATAACAGTTCGCTACAAATTGATGAAAAAATATATCAGTGTACACTCACTCATAAAAATGCAGGTAAAGGAACGCAGAATTCAACATCCCGTGGACTTTCAGTTATACGTGCGCAGAGATAAGCACAATACTTTTATTTCTTTAACCAGTTAGCGTTTTGTTGTGCAGCTGCAAAAATCTTCGTCTAGTGCATTAAATATGCATGGCACCCTTTGTGTTTTTTCCCGTAATTTGTATAGCGTCGGGGTTGAACGTAACGTATTTTGCTGCCTTCCTCAGGGCACTTTTTCTTCTCAACTGGTGTTTTTAGAAAATGCTATCACAAATTACCACAAATTAAGGGATTAGTGATTACACCACACCATGTATACGCGAACAAAAATGCGCAAGGAGAACTAGCAGACGGGCTTCTTTAGGACTGTCGTGTCATGCCTTCATTGGCGTAGCTTAAGAGTCCTCTGAATTTTGTTTAGTAGGATTTGCGACGTGCAATTTCGGTCGCGGGTACAGGTATTCGTCTGAGAACAACCAAGTCCGCAAACGAATAGCTTCTTTGTATATCTTGTCTAAACGAAGTGCTTTATTTGCTTGCATTAGGGCGAAAAATCTGTATTACACCCATCACGCTTAGTAGGTAACTGGCTTTATGAAGAACTCCAGAAAACGTCTAAGCGTACTCATCAACCTGTGAATTTGAAGCAGAGAGTCGAAATAAAGTGACCCGTCTATACCGCCATCGTTTCCTTTTTTTTTTTTTTTTCATTGCATCGCACAACAGTAAATGCCAAAAAGGAAAAAAAAAAGAAAATCATTTTAGAAGACAGGTCACTATAACGTCGTAGGATTATCAGCTACCGAGAATGCGTCACTGCAAGTGAAGAAAAATTAGTATTGAATTTCAGGAGGATATGGACAAGCTGAACGCATCGAACCGTGGTAACAATATTGCCGAGATGGCGGAGGCAGCGGCTGCTCAGAAGTGTGATGAGTTGGGCATAATTGTTCACGATCATGTTGCAGCTGAAAACTAAAAAAAAATATCTGGCAGCTAGATTATCTCTTTTTCGCACTTTCATAAAAAAAAAAAAAACTGCATGATCATGACCTTAACTCTGTACATTCGCTTTCAAGTTGCCGTTCTTTTCTCCAGCAAGAGCAGGTGAAACAAACGACGCCTTTTGAACTTTCGCAAGCGATCGCATCTCTTTCTCAGTGCACTTTTTCCTTGAAGTAGCATCAGAAGCGGGCATTGTTCCAAATCGATCTCCCAGCAAGAAGCGAGCGTCCACTAGCGCTCGAGAAACAAGTATAGCGACAGTCACCCCGAAGAGATCGCGCCGATGTAAAATGACCTTACAATGATTAATAACTCGGCCAAAAAGGGGTGGGCTGGCCCGTCGTTAGTCCAGCGGCACGTTTATCGGTCTCGGCAAATATGGGCCCGGCTGAATACATTGAAGAGGGCCCGCGGCGTGTGGCCACCTCGAGGTGCGGCGCGTTTAATACATCATCACCGAGAGACGTGGAGTCTCGTTCTTTCCAGCCTCACGCCCAGGCCATGTGACAAGCGGCCTAATCGGGTGCGGATCATTTGAATTCCACCGCAATGAGGCCACAGGCTTTACTTAATTATTAGTAAGGGCGGGCCCTATGGTGACGTGTTCGTGGCCTCATGGAGACTTTGCCAATTCGGCTGGCAGTACTCTGACACTATGCTTCGCAGTCACTGCGGGTGGGGCGTCTGCCTGCATCCGCGGCAATACGTTCTCTGCAAACTGCTTCTTTTATTTATTTTTTAATTAAACCAAGCAGGACGGAAGGACCAATGCATGGATAATTCCTGGAATGTCTCGCTGTCCACTATCCAGTTGCATATGTAGATTCGGCTACGTTTATTGCCATGTACGATCTATGCTCTGAAGGGGAGTAGAGATGCCAGTTTATTCTTGTGGCATCGTCAGACCCTCTTAAAATGCCACAATGCATGCGTTCATTTGGTATGTAAAAAAAAAAAAAAAAGGTCTACTAAAACATTTAACAAATATCTTCGAAACATCACCGGCTCCTGAAGCTCCATTCTTGTGACTCTGTGTGGGCGACGAAGGAAAAGTTGAAAACAGAAATTTTCAAGTAAAAAAAAAAAAGAAGCCACCTGTTTGGTCCGATGCATTCCACGCGTGCCTGTGTGTTTCCGGTTCTTTTTTACGGGCTTTTGTAAGAGAGGCCGGCACTGACGGCGGCCTCTCTTCAATTACAAGCATTGTTGCGTCGTTAAGAGGGCTCAGACAGGAAGGCCTCTCATGGCTCATTTTTGCACTTTCACTCTTGTATTTTCCCCTGCTGTAATAAGACGGCGTCGTGGGGCACAGGCTGTTGAGCGTGCGTTTGAAAATGTTGAGTCTGAAAACAGATTGCAGCGGCTGGAACAAAGGGCCGCCAATTACCACCGGTAGTGGGCGTCTAACATTTCGTGTAGGTGTAAAATCACCGTTTTAGAGAGGGAATTCTCCTGCCAAATATGCTAGTGACTTTGTGTGGTGGCCTATAGCTAAGGTCTATCTGTTCTTCTCTATTCAGAATTTCTAGCAGTATTGAAGTTCGTTTTTTCTTTTATTGTCCGCCGAAGGATTCTATTGCAGGCTTCGTTATTTCGAGTGAAACGAACCTGCCATTAACATACAAATGCGTTCTCATCAGTATCTGAGAACGGAAACATTCGCAACGTTTTTCGTTAAATTGTAGAGAACAGGAACTCAGGTCTCAGCCGGTGTGCGCGAGTTCCTTTGGAGCAGTGAAATAGGAGTCCCGAGAGCCCTGCTGATAACTATCATCCATGCAACTATTCAAACGTTCCTGACAGTAGATTTTCTTCAAGGAATGCCTATGACACACATTTTCGAAACAAAGCCAAATAAAATAAATGACCTTATACAGAACTGACGCTGATGATCTTTCAGAAGTTAAAATCAAAATACGTTTTTTTTTTTTTTTTGTGAGCCCTGTATTTATTTTCGACATATAGGTAAAACCATGTGGCTGTCGGCTTTGTAGTGCGCCCTGCCCTCCGACTTACTTAAGTGCACCGGTATAGAGCAATGTATTTATCATATACAAGAGCTAATGCATCAAGAATAAATTTCAGTAATTCAACTCAATAATAAACCTTTGTGGCACTGTTCCAAGACTAAGTAATATAGCTCTTTAAATGAAAGTTTGGAGAGCAGAAGCCATTATATATGTACGAAGATAAATTTCTATATGTCCCTCAAATGAAGTGAAACTGAATAGTATGCAGTGTTTAGCACTGCACTGGGAATCAGTTTCATGAAACAGACACCGTAATTTAGGCCCGAGAGCCGCACGATGCATGTGCGTAATGGAGATTAGTGTGCCCGCATAGACAGCTTCATCATAGGAGCAGCGCTTTGCTATGTCTTGTATTTAAAGGAATTAAAAATTATAGCTGTCCGATTTTTGAATAATATGCGTCACTCTCCACATGGGAAGCGAAACCCGAGTGTTTCCAGGATAAATGGTAGTATTTCAAACTACATTTGCATATTCATGCTACGTAAATTTTCTTTTCGGATTTTGCACGTCCTTGTTCAACCGTCGCTTCCCTGGCAAGTATATTTCCAAATCGATAATTAGAACCAGCCCTGAGTATAAGCTCCTCACATCATCTCTCTGCTTGCTTCCAGCAGCTATTATCTCTACATATCTGACAGTAAGGTAGAATTGTTACTGGGGTCGCACCGCATCCCAGTAGGATTTGTAGGATTTGTAGGATTTGTACGATTTGTTTCAGGCTAGCTAAATAGGGGACTGCACTGTTTGGATTTCTGGTTCAGTTAAGTTTGACCCTGGTTTCGCCGATTCATTAATCAATTACAGGCAACAAACAGCTGAAGTGTTTAACCTAAATAGCCATATTTATGCCTATACTCCATCTGTGTGCAGAATAGTTTGTATCATCACACTTGGCGAAAAACAATTGACACAAATATTGAACGGAGAATGAACTAACATTATTTTTTAGCTACAATTTATTGATAATTTGAAATATATTGAGCTACGATAACTGATTGCAAGAAACTCAGCTCAGTCTTTACTCTGACTTTTATGGTTTATAAGATTTAGTATGCCAAGGTGACTCAGGCTATAAGGGACGCTGTCGTGGAGGGCTCTGGATAATTTAGACCACCTGGCGGTCTCTAACGTGCGCTGACATCGCAGAGTACACGGCCGTCTTGCTATTCGCCTCCAATCTAAAGCGTGTGCCGCGGCCGTACTCTTTTATTGAAATTAAGTGCAATAGCTCATAACTTGCTCAAACGTCATCCTTTTAGCAGATTTCACCTTAATCGAAAGCTTCGAAATAGACATGGTTGTTACTGCATTGGGTGAGGTTGATCAATTATTCTGGTGCACGCGGCGTCAATGCGTTGCATTCAATCGTGAACCGAAATACCGAAACAGTAGCTCTTACAGTTTAGAACCAAATGACTGGAGGTCATTTGGTTCTACCAAACGACTGGAGGTCCTTGAAAATTATGTAATCACTAAGAGGCAATAAGCGCAATACAGAGAGAGTAGACATAGCGTTTACCTGGTCGCATATATAGCTATTTTGTTCAAAAAGTTTACATCCTTCCGACAGGTCATTTTATGCGCTATAGAGGTGTTTCAGTATCTCATAGTCTCTGCGTCTAAGTATTACCGCGACTGTAGAGTTCAACCACATTGGCAGAAAATCTGGGATGGATTTCTCAACACTCTAAACGCAAAACATAGACTGCTTTACTTAGAGGGGCCATCGTAAAAGCTTTGGTCATTAAATCTTGCTTAACCATTAAAGATCTCGAATGTTTTTCGTATTTCCGCGCCACGTGTGCAATTACGGTTCGGCCAGTGAAGAAAGTAGTCCGAAAAAAATAACTGCATATAAACAATGTGATCGAACGTTTTGCTAACGTGCGAGATTTTTAATTACCACCTTTAACCGCGCATCTGTTCGAATCACTGGTCCTAGCAAGGGCAGAGACGCAAGAAAACGAGCTCCGCCGCTGGTCCAATCGCGAGAAGGCCTCCGCTGTTCTTATCGGATGATCCCTCTGCTGCACTCATTAGCGCCTCAATCCGCGAACTTTATCTACATTTTTGTTTTAAATTTCACCGCTAAGTTTCGGGCGAACACTCGAGTTTCTTCGTTATATTTCCTCGTTTGGGAATCTTCGGCGCGCGCAGTCTCGATTAGCTTAACTTTTTGCGCCTTTTTCTTATTTCTTTCCTCATGCAGCCTTTTATTATTCTTATTACTATCTCGAGGTGTATTCACGGTATTATCCGACAATTTCTCCATCACCTTTCTTGTTTCTTTCGGTTGTTTCGTCCTAACGATGGCCTTTATTAGAGTGACAGGGCTGCCTCTTCGCCTCTTTTTATCCCCCACCGGGCTTACTCTGCTCTTCACCGAAGGATGTTTGCACGACACTGGCACTGCGCTGACGGTGTCGGCCGATAAACGGAGAGAGCGCAGATGAAGATTAATTGCGCTGCGCAGCCGAGCAGCGTTCACCGCGACCCTGGTTGCACGATACTGGAAAAAGACGCCGTTCGACCCTGACCGAACCAAACTGCTCACTGTCACGAAGCCCACCGCGAGGCGGTAACAATTGAAGCAGGAAAAAAAAAAAAAAAAAACGAAGCTTATCATTTTCAAAACGCCACTGTGATGCAGGGGAGCTTTCAAAGAAAAACGAGTGACGTTTAGAACCTTGTATGATGGGGCATAAAGCACATGTCACCATGGGTGCGTTTCCACAACGTTATTGTCAGGCACACATGTTTTGGTTCTAGTAACAGAAAACACTGTGCCCAGTTACCGTGCAGACCCATTCAGGGCAGATGCCGCGTCGTTGTTATGAAAAGGGCGCGAACACTGGCGTATTGTAACGTAACAAGCTGCTGCTAACTTCAATCCTCTCGCCACAAATGAAAAGCTTCACTTAGGAAGGACGTATGCAAGTGCCCCGAAATTAGTACACCTTGAAGTTTAAGCGCGCCAGCAAAATCAAGCTCATCGCGCTTGCGAGATGCATCTTTAACAATAGCAAACCAAACCCTTTACGAATATTAACTCGCCAAACAGCTTGCTTTTCTCACCAGACGTCACGTTATAAAACAGTGGATTGCATCTGCGTTAAAACAGAGCACCTCATTGGCAAAATGACTGCTGTGCGTGCGAAGCGTTAATTTTCGCGAATAATGGCATAAAAAGCGGGCCCAAACTGTCCAATATTGTTTTTTTTTCTTTTTTTTTTTTTGACGACGCTGGTTGGCCCTCACTTTGGAGAACCGACGTAGTGTGGAGGTTCTGTTAACGTCAGGTCACCGCACACTTCTTGTAATCCGGGGCAACGTGAAGAATTGCTGAACTAAGCTACTCTTGGGTAATGAGGCTCGTGTAAGTGCAAGGTTCGTTCCCCGCCAAGTGACCTATAGTCTTTTGGACAATCACGGATTTTATTTAAAAAAAAATGTAACATACATGTTCACCACAATTGAAGGTTTCACCGCTTTTCGATGGAGGCGAAAAGCAAAAGCGCCCGTGTGCTGTGCGATGTCAGTGCACGTTAAAGAACCCCAGGTGGTCGAAATTTCCGGAGTCCTCCACTACGGCGTCTCTCATAGCCTGAGTTGCTTTGGGACGTTAAACCCCACAAACCAACCAACCAACATATCAGCTTAATCTTTTTATATACCTCAATGTCTTGACAACATAATAGGATGACGTAGCAATAGAAGCTATTCTTATAAATATTTTAAATTACTCAATGCTCTTACCGTTGTTTAGGGAAGGCCACAGGATTGCAGAGACGGCAGAAAAATAGCTTGCCTTAATTTTACTCCAAAAGCTGAAAACAGAACGCACAAAGAACCACGCAAAAAAAAAAAACAAAACTGATCTGTTTTGTCTGAAAAATCGTAAAGAGAACCCGCAAAATATTTACACAATCTTAAGAGCACACAAAACTTAAGCGCAGCCACATAGACGCGCTAAAGTGTACGCCAATTAGTAATTACTCTCTTATTGCAAATTCTACTCCACACTGGGGGTTTGCCTTGAAAATAGGAGAACTAAAAAAAAATCTTCTTGTACAAAAATATTTACCATAGCCACGGCAAGTAAATGCCAAATCGACTAAGTTTAGAAAAAAACATCGCTTTTGAGTAGAAAGGAAACTTTCAGGGGTCGAAGCAAATATGCATAAGCACATTTTCAAACCTTGGACCCTGGCAGACATGAAAGAGGAGGAGGAGGAAAAGCACGGAGGTTAACCGGTAAAAGAAACCGGTTTGCTACTCTGCAATGGGAGAAGGGGAAGAGTGGATATAAGAGTGGTAGGTAAGAGAGGGATGGGTGAAGTCAGTAAAGTCACATCAAAGCCATATCACGTCGCATCACATCACGTCACATAACAGCAAAATCACAGCCTATTGATCAGGCCCGTGCTTTTCATGAAGCGCAGCAGTGCCTGGAACTCCTTCACCGCCGACGATCGCCACTGCCAGTGACCTAGAATCTTGATTTCAGTCAGTTGGGGTCCACTTAGACGCTCCAGCACACGGCAGAGATACAGTCTTTCCGAACCGTATACGGGGCACTCACAAAGAATGTGGCCCATAATCTGGTCGCACCCGCAGTTTGCACTTGCAGGGCTATTTGTCACACCTATCACAAAATAATAAGAGTTTGTGAATGCTACACCGACCCACAGGCGGCACAGTAAAGTTTCTTCACATCGGGGTAGGCCAGGTGGAAGCTGGAGCTTCAGGTCACGGTCCAAGGATTTTAAGCGACAGTTCGCAAACTGGCCAGAATTCCACAAGGCGAGAGTGTGTTCCCGTGCAAGTGCGCGAAGCCTGCCCGCGCGTCTGCCCTGGAAAAGGGGATCAACACACAATCGCCATCTTGGTGGGCTGTTCGCGCGACCTCGTCCGCACGGATATTGCCCGCTATGCCGTTGTGTCCTGGAAGCCATAGGTAGATTGTCATGTCGGTCACTTATGGCATAGTGATGAAGTTCTTGTATTTCCGCGACGATTTCCTCAAGGACTCCGCGGCGAAGAGCCGCGTTTAAGGCTTGCAGGACTGCTTTTGAATCTGTGAAAATAGACCGCCGCTGAGGGCTCTGCCGAGTGATATGCCTAATTGCGACACGAAGAGCGGTTAGCTCTGCGGCTGTCAAAAAGTCAGGTGAATTTTTCTAACATTTTTAGTAGTTGCGGGGATGATCATGGAGCCTGAAGGACTCACGGCATTCACTGAACCGTCGGTGTAGACGTGCAAATTATTTGCATGGTGCTCATGAAAGTATTCGAGAGTGACTTGTTTTAGTTCTGTCGGCGATAGCTCGACTTTCTTCCTGATGCCGGGCATTGAAAGAAGCACGTGTGGTTGATGCAGGCTCCATAGGGGAGCTAACATGAAAGAGAACTTGCAAAATGCGGGACATTGTTTTTAAAGTAGAGAATTTTTTTTTTTAATCTTGCAAAACCACCACACGCACAGCATGTCACAAGCAGCCGGCGCTGTGGAAACCGCGGGCGATAGGAGGCGGATGAGTTCGTCGTCTGCGTCGTATTTGTATGTTTCAATCGCAAACGATGAGTGAAAAAGAGGCACTTAAATCCAACAAATACCTTCAAAAACCTGGGCCCCTGGCCTAGAAATTATGTGAGCTTCAAAGGCACATTTTTGTAGACCAGAAGGTATGCTTTTGGAATTATGGCGCAACTGCTACTCCAGCCAGAACATGCAGCTAACAGACGGCCCTGCGGAGGCTGGTGGTCGTCTGCTTGCGGCGTGCTGTGCCGAAGGTTGTGCGTGCGGTAGGGTTGCAAAAGCTTAATATGTGACTTCTTGCCAATAAACAAATACATTCGCGAAACCTTCCTCGCATGTTGAGAAAGCTTCATGTTTACGAATGCATTTATTGTATAAATTTGCTGGAATGCGAAGAGGAGCTTTTTTTTTTTACTCAGAAGACTCCATTATTGCTCAGGTTACGCTGCCTGGAACCTTGTCCTCGCGACTATGTCGAACCGTGCCGTCTTAAAATATGCTTTTTTTTATGTTCTGTCCTAAACATTGTAAGCGTATCTAAACATTTCCCTGTCTATATCAGGTGTTTTTAAGCGAAATTTTGCAATTCTTAGGTTTTTCGCGCTTTTCTGTAATCTATCTTTTCACTATTATGTGTAATACGGAATAAAGTTTTCTGGAAGTTTTAATATTCTGGTCTTTCATTGGCACTTATGAATATAATTAGCAATTTAAAAGGCTTTGCAAAAAGTGTTCATTGCAACCTCTGGCAGCTATTATCAAAAAATGAAAAGGCTGTCAGGACGTGAAAGTATATTTTGCAAAAAGAAAATCAAGCCATATAATGTAATTTTTATATTCGCAGAAGACGTTGATTCTTTTTTTTTGCAATTTTGTTATATGCATCGTTGCTTAAGTTCAAGCTCGGCTTAGTCGGCAATTCGTCACAATGGCCGTAGTCGCAAGAAGTGTTCGGTGACTTGACATTGTCTGTAATAAGCACACCGCTTACTTGCCAGAGTGTGGGTCAACCGGCTGCATTGTGGAAGAAACAAAATAAGTTCGCACAATTACCGTTGGGTGTAGAATTTATGACATGATCCGCATAAAAGAGAACATCAAACGCTTTGCAGTCAATTCGCCGACTGGATGCGCTGTAGATGCATCCCTGTGTGGTGAGAAAAGCGGGCTGCTTCGCGGATTAATTTTCCTAAAGCAAAGGGCCTGGTATTCTTCAAAAGATAACACGGAGGCCTGTGTCTCGAGAGCCCTGTGAAGACGATTTAGCTGACTTGTTTAAACTGGAAGGTGTACTAATTGTGAGCACTTGCGTACGCTTTGAGTGGTTGTGAGAGCTCTTAAGTTAACACCGCTTGGTCACGTTTGCAGAGACGTCACTACTGCGGCACTTACTTTTAAGAGCAATCGCCAATTTGGAGTCCTCCTTTGTCGTTAATTGCCTGACAGTTAAGAAAGAGAACTAAAGGCCTCTACACTGCTTTCTTTTTTTCACACACTCTCGCAATCAGTTAACACCCGGTAACTGCACGTAGATTTAACAAGCGTGGTCACACAAGCAAAGCGGCTTTCTAACAAAATGCGCAAATGGTAATGACCGCAAACTATGGAGAACCACACATTCCGACAAAGAAATAAAGCAGAAATAATTTTCAATGTGACCAAAAAAATCTCACACTATTCAATATTCTGGCTATAAATTGCAGCAAACGAGCAGAAAAGCGTGTAGGGCAAAATTTCTCTAAATGAGGGATGGCCTTCTATTCTATTGGCTAGATATAGCACACTTTTTTTGCGCTCTTTAGGCACGCTTTTCTGAACAAGATTGAAAAAATATGCATTATCGTTCAAACCCACTATAAGAGCTTTTTATTGGCATTTCGACAAACAGAAACGTTTAATTGATGTTGTCTGCTGTTGCGTTTTTGCCACTATGGTTTTTGCGCCCTATGTTCGCGTCTCGGACAAGTCGTCTGTTCGCGCCAAGGACCGGCTCTCACCAAGTCCTCACGCGGCACGCATGAAGTTCTCAATGAAAAAAATACGTAAGAAACGAAAACGTGTCCTGCTACAAGTACATGACGGTAATATTTATGTTTACTACCGCAAGATGCGGATATTTGCCACTAACGAATTCATAAAGTCTCTTCCGCATGCAATACAGATGACTGGCTGGCTTCGGAGTCTGCAGTGTAACGTAACTGTCGCTTGACAAACGACCGTAAACACCGGACTATAGATTGAGCCCCAAATCATCAGTTCTCACCAATTGCCAGTCAGTAGAAAAAAAAAAAAAACTCTGACTAGCTAAAGTGCTAAAAAACATCTTTAGGTAGAAAAAGCAAATGCAGTCAACCGAGTCTAAGCAGTGACGGCACGATTTGTGCCGACAGGGTCGTCGACATTTAGGGTGAACACCCGAGTACGCGGCCTCTCTCTTCAGAGCATCAGTGTGCCCGACCCGATTGCGTCTAGAAGCAAAGTGGTCGCCCATGTGAAGCACCACCTCCAGGCACACCTGTATCCTCGCTATTTTGCTGGGATGTGTGGCCGTATAGCGTTCAGCACAGGGCTGAGAAAGATACTTCGAAAAAGTATCTTCGATACCGATACTCGATACCCTGAAAAATTGTATTTCCGATACCGATACAAGATACAGGATCGAAATCGATTTTCGATACAGATACTCGGTACTGTATCGTCGACACTTCGATACATCACTGAAATCCTAACCTAATAAAGGCAGTAATGCAATTAGCGGCATTAGAAAATTTTACAGCGCTTTCTGGAATCTTTAGAGCATTCCTAAAGCGTAGGTTTTCTGAAAGAACTTAACGAATACGCCAGCACGGCATTATTGTTTGGGCAGCTGTCCTTGTCAGAACTTCACATTGAATTAAAGCCATGATTGCTTCCATAAGCAGCCTAGCGAAATATCTCTTTAAACCAATGCTCTTCATGCGAACTGACCTGTGAGCATTTGGCCATGCATATAAATAAAAAAGTGCTACCTGCGTACGTTTGCAGAACTGAGCAGTTATATCGCCATTTGTGAGATAATAAACATTTGAAGCTCTGCTTATTGTTAAAAGCTAGAAAGAAAACAAAATAAAATGGCTGAACGTTATTTAGTCCGGATAGAGCGCGATGAGGGCGTGCTAAAAGCGACGAAAATGAGAAAAGCCTCTCTACATATGCACACGAGCACACCGCAGTGTAGTATTCGAAGAATATGCCTGTTATCAGCGTGTAAGAGTGAACCATAGCCGCGTTGACTCAAGCACCCTCGAGGTAGTTAGGAAACTCGAGGTTCACTAGCGTCCCTGGAGAACTAAGGCTGGTTGTAGATAAGATAGAAGTATCGTTTTTTAACAGAAAGTGGCTAATATGATGTCAATCCGATCGCATATTTCAAAAATTTAATTTTTTTTTTATGATAGAGATATTATTACAAGTTCTATTCAAGCTTTGTCAAATGTTTTTCACTAAAAAATTGTTTGACAACGCATAATTTGTTATTTGAACTTTGCCGGAAAATTGCATTCATAGCTTTTATGTCGTGCATTTCATAAAATTTTGGACGTTATATTTTTTCCAGAAAAAAAAAAAAAAACTCTGGTTGAAGCCTGTTTCCTGTGCAGTTACAGAGGATGGATTTGTTTTCTGTCAAACGCCGTAGCTACAAGAACGTGGTTAGTCGACTGCATCGTGGTGGACTGAGGCCTTAGAAGCTTGTGTTCTCGCCGCCAAGCAGAGCTGGCACCCAGCCAGAAATTGTCGGCAATGCCGGAAGCCGCATTCTTCGATTAATAAGTTAACACCCGCAAGGTCCGCGTTGTTAGCGTCTCCACAGCGTCTCCGATGGTGATGAAGGCGTTTGACGTCAGCCACTGATTGTTGCGAAACTCCCGTAGTTTTTTTAACCAATAACCCATTTTATTTGGCAGGGGGCATACGTTTTAGCGCCATGTTTTTTAAAAAAAAGAACAACTTATATTCCGGTTTTCATGGCATCTTGGTGTTTTATATTTTGCTTCATCAACGACCACGACAGGCACTGAAGAATGCAACCCTTTCTGACCAAGGCGAAATCAAGCATGCCTGTATCATTTCAGAAATGAAGCGAAGTTTTGCACCAGCTATCCTCCTTCCCGTCTTGTTCACAACTGAGGAATTTTGCAATGCAATGTCGATGCACAAACGCAAACAGAAACAGCGTTTTTAAAGTGAGGAACCTTAGTAATGCTACTCTGTGTGCCTGTAAAAGCCTGACTGTCCCGCACCAGGCTATGTACCTACCCATGATGTCTGGAGCGTCCATGATGGCTTAAATGCAGTGCCACCAATTGTCCATCTAGGTAATGCTACAAAATTATATGCCCGTTTATTGACCGAAGTCCTATTTGCGTATCGATTCGCAGACTCTGACACTGCTTTCTTGACTATTTTCACTTTCTTACTGTTTTTTTTTTTATTTCCCAGGAAACAAAAAAAAAAAAAAAAGGACTCATTTAGCCAAGTCGAACTAAGGACTGTGCCTGACTCACGACCCAGGGACCAAAGGTCGACTTCCCCCCTTATTACCACAGTTTTTTTTCCAGTGGAACTAATTTACAATCTTACATGTCATGATGGCATTTAAGTCGTATCGCTACCTCATAATTGCAATTTACCTTACATTATAGCAACTCTCATTTGCATGTGACGTCATGACGTTTTCAGCCACTCAAAGATTTCTCGACACAACAAAGCCAACGGCAATTGCGCCGACTTTTCCGCTCAACACAAAGTTAACGTTACGGCGTTAAGACTGCCAAACATACGTGTACCTCTTACACTGGCCTATGTTGTAGCGGCATCCTCTGGGTCGATCTGGATCGCAGTGTATTAGTACATAAATATTCTCGGTCGCGCTTCTAGAGAGAGAGAGAGAGCGTAAAGTTACTCGTCAAAACGCAGCCTATGGCGTCGAAGCATCGTGAAACATGGTTTTCGGGTCTGCTTCCCGAGAGAAAAGATTTGCGTGCCCATATTACGGTCATTGAAATATTCTTTCCACCTCTACCAAACTATAGCATGGGTCCTCGAAGATGAAGGCTTGCAGTGACGCGCTAATATACGGAATAGGTCCTGCGGTAGATCCTCACTGAACTTTAGTACATTTTCATTACATATACAGCTGCGGAGGGCGCTTTATAGACGACTAAGCGGCGTTGTACGCCGTAATCAGAAACTTTTGCTTTCACCCGTTGGCCGATAAGAGTTGGAGCTAGGTGCGAAACCGCTTCGAAGTGGGCTGTCTTTTGAGCTGTCTCGTGGCCAGACTGGTGGGCAGTCTCATGGGTAGCCTCGCAGGCAATGAAATTTAGCTATTCCTGATTATTTTTAGCAGCGGATCGCGGCGAAAATGTTGGGACCTTTCGTGAGATACTCTCGCTCTTAATGCCGAAGGAACCTGAGCCCCGATAAACATCCGTGTAATAGAAAGAAGCAAGCTCTCTTCTACACCTGCTGTTCGGCCATTGGAAAAGGTGCGTGCCAGCACGCTCGTTTCACGGTGCCTCAGCTTTAACTGCTCTACTATTGTCGTCGTCACGGCGGCAGGGGAGCGAGCCATCCTAGAGGTGTGTTAACCTTAATTTCAGTGACGTGAGCTCACGCTCCTATTGCATTTGCGTTTTCTGATCCCTAAACACTCTTCAACACGCTGCTGTAAGCAATAAAAGACTTAGCGTAATGAGATTTGACAGTCCGTTATAATTTAAAGCTGCGAAGATAAATGCCGTATAAAGCGTTCCTTGAGCCGAGTGGAAAATGAAAGAACGCACTGGAAGGAACGCGAATAAATTAGGAGAAAAGGAGACAACTAGTATGATTAATGCGCCGAGCACATAACTTAATTTACCAGTCGACGGGAACGGCAGGTTCCTGCTCGAGTTTCCCCCGAGTACGCGGTGAATCCGCCTGGCTCTAATTTGCATGTTGAGACGCGTCGTGGCGTCTCATTAGCTAAGATGACAGCTATAACTGTGACGTCTGTTTAGCAAGCAAGACGGCCTAGTGCATTTTGTTTGAGTTCGAGCGGTGTTGGTTGGGCCGCCAAGGGCGTTAACACCCTGTTCACTGCAACTGTATTTCCGGGCATGTTTTTGTCTTTTTTTGCCCTAAAATTCACAAACTTTCACCTTAATTAGTTATATGCCCCCTCCCCCCCCCCCCTCCCATCCCCCGTTCCTCGCCCTTTTCATGCTTGCGGAATCTCTGTAACCACTTCACAGCTCCCTGCTTTTGTACCTGCTGGAGTCTCTGAAGTCGAGGGATTTTGCTTCTGAGCATCGAGTCGTTGGATGGAATCCCTGGTGTGGCGGCAGCATTTTGATAAGGAAGAAATGTGAAAGCGTCGTCTGGTGCACATTAAACAACTCTGTGTTGTCAGATTTATTCCCATACCTCCTCTACGGAACCTCTCACAGGCTGCTTGCTCGCTAAACCAGACATATACTGCACCGTAACTCGTTTCTGTACGCAAATTGAGGTTCTTGCCTCATTAGCCGCGGCAATATCCTAAATAAAGTGTTAAAAAAGGGCTGTTAGCTTCAATGACTGGATGAAAGCATTATTTATCCGCCGATTTTTCCATTTGTGTTCCTTTATACGGAATTAGGCCAGTTTCTACTGGGAGGTGTATACTAGCTCTCGTCAATTAGTATATTAAGTCACGTAGACCCCTGATGTAATTTCATGAACTTTTTCTGCATTGATGACATCATACACGGATGTTTCCCTGAACATATCTTTTGCCCTCCAGACGATATTCGTATGCGAACACTCGCTTTTACTTTGAAGCTTAACCTTTGAACCCAGCAGATGTTGCTCCCAAAGGTACGAAATTTATTTTCCTAGCAATTATTTTCTTAGCACTCTTATGTCTCGGCGTTCGCTTAGCAACGTTTGTTCCTGCTAAGCATGCCATTTAGACCTAGCACATGCACACGCCGCGAAGCATTAAGTACAGTCCAGCACTCCATTTCTTTTCTGTTGAGAACGCTCTGCGCCATGTCCTAAAAGAGCAGCGTATTACTACAAATCTGGTTTTATCTTCCATGCTTTCCCTTATTCGTTTGTGCTTCGCCCGGAGATGTTACACACGGACCCTGGGAACAAGGGAGTACATGCCGCGCGCCCTTTTTGAATATTAAATAAGGCGAAAGTGTTTCTAAAAGTCCATTATAAAGCTTATTAAATGAACTGCCCGTAACTTCAAACTCGGGGCACAGAAGAAAAGTAAAGAGAGAGACAGTAAGCGCAATGCATTATATACCAACGTAATTTGCAGCGCTGCGCACTCTCCCTCTTTGCGTGTGATTTTTGTCTTGCTTCGTATCGTATATGACAGCAACGACGGGCAGAGAGAAATGAAGATCCGCTCGCTCGTCCAGCCGCGCACGCACACACGAAGAGACATCCACGATTCTTTTCTGGAAATGATCGGGTCGCAAAACTTGGTCGCAACCTTCTCCCTCCCTATCTCTCTTCCTCTCTCCCACTCGTATTTATTCCTCTCTGCACCTTCTTTTGTTTTTCTAATACCGCGATATGTTTGTTCATTCGCGCAAAAGAGAAATGAAGGCACAAAGAGAATTCAATCGCGAACTTTTCGCTTCGCCGTCGCACTATGGAAATTTGTTTATGAATCGATCCGGCGTGCCGCCGTCATCCGCTCGGTCCATGTTTACCGCCGCCAGCGCCAAAAATGTGGAGAGAAAACGAGGGGCAAAAGGAGAACCCGAGTGCTCGCGGGGCTTCCGGAGGGTCCCACATAAAGGGAAAGGTGGTGTCGGTGGACGGGTGAAGGGGGTCGCGAGGAGCGGATCGTCGAAATTAAACAAGTTTGAGGAAGGCCGACGTAAAGTGGAAAGAGGGCTCGAAGGTGCCACCGCGGGTGATGGGAGCACGTAGTACGTCGCTGAAAAAGGGCACAGAAAAAGCATGAAGAGAAAATATTACGAAAGAAGAAAAAAACAGAGAGGAAAAAAAAAAAAAGAGACTCCTTATTACCACGATGCTCAGCTCGATAATGCGATCGATGCGGCGTGGTTGCCGGAGACATGGCCCTGGCGGCCCCGCGACGCTTTCGTAACGAGATGAGGCGCTCTAAAAACAGTGTCTCTCTATCGAGCGCAAAATTTGTCTCCGTGATTTCCGCAGGTCGTGCGTTCGACGTGCGCGCATCCAGCCGCGAGGTCTATCGGCGCATGCTGAAGACGGCCGCCGCCACCGCCGCATACCGCGGGGAAGCGGAAAGCTCGACACGGCCGCCGCGCTCTCAGCGCAGGTCGTGCCTATTGTTCACGTCTCGCCGCTCATCATCCGTACAAGAATTGCGACGGAGTGGAACGCTTGGCTGGCGCAGTTCTATTTTTTTTTTTTTTTTTTAAGCTACGGGAATCAGCGCGCCGGGACCGGGTACTCATTGCTGGCTCAGCTGATCGGCTCTGTCGAAGTCTTTTTTTCCCCCGGCAAAGTGTCAGAGGTTGCCTCTATTTATCTATTTGTTTTGGATTATGTTCTATTTTAGTCCTTCAGCTGACTTCGTTCAAATCGACTTTCAGTGTGAGTATACTCGCCTTACTTCAGCTCATGAAACTGGCTTTAACAGAGCTGTTTTCTCGGCATTTCTCGGGCTCGAAACAATTTAAGCTTTTGAGGGAAGTGACCCTGCGTCGAAAGCACGTTATTATGCGTTGGCATTAAAAAAGCCATGACAACGAAAACTGAGCGTCCGCATATCGCTGTAGAAAACAAGAAAAAGAGAAGAGTTCAGAGAACTTACCAAGCCGGGAAGCGAGCCAACATCTAAGAAGCAGCAGACTACCGATAGCTAACGCTCGTGAAACTGTTCAACGACACTTCAGCAATGTTTTTATTTCCTTTCTTTTTTACATGAAAGTACGACTACGTTCACTAACCCTTACTTAACCAGGCTGCATACTGCGAGCTGTCATTCATGTTCACACCAGCATCCTGATAACACTCTGTCCATACGTCAAACATTTCGAGAGACACACACATGCATCAAGTGTTCCGCCGGGGTGGCGCAGTGGTTACGGCGCTCGACTAGCTGCTCCCAAGGATGCGCGATCGAGTCCCGGCCTCGGCGGGCGCTTTTTGATGGAGGCGAAAAGCAAGGCTCCCGTGTGCTGTGCGATGTGAGTGCACGTTAAAGAACCCCAGGTGGTCGAAATTTCCGAAGTCCTCCACTACGGCGTCTATCATAGCCTGAGTTGCTTTGGGATGTGAAACCCCACAAACCAAACCAAACAAAACATGCATCAAGTAAAGGCAACCACACAAAAGGTGAACCTTGCGCAGCACGAAAGCACACTCCAATAACAGAGCACACTGCTCTCTTGACGCATACTTCGTGGAACGCAAGGCTGTGCGTGCAGGTCCGTCATGTGGCTCTTCCGCAGGCTTAAGAGCCCTATGAGGACAAAACATTCACATGGAACCCTAGAACCCCCAAGTGCAGGGAAAAAATCTAGTCTAGGGAGCGGCCTAAATTCCCCGTTTCAGCGTCTGCTGAACAGTGTCCTAGAAAAACGGGGATCCCGACAGAACACCAAGACAATGGTCTCTGGCTGTTATTTGCCTGTTTCACGACCTATAGAAGACACCACCAGGCGTGCAATATGGCGGGCAACTGGATGATCGCGGCTGCCCCCCAGCTCCCACGAATCCATTTTTGACAGGTTTTCTGGCTTGGTATGAAATGCCTGGGCGTTTATTTTTTATATTTGCGATGTGCATCGAAAACGCTGACAATAATAATGTGCACCGCTACTCGAAGAAACCGATAGGGCTCGAAGAAAGTAAATTTAATGCAAAAGCCGTATAGACAACATATCGCAGTGTAGGTAATGGCAGTCGAGCGGTAGAAAGACCTTGCTGCAATCTTGATGTTTAATTTAATTAATATTGCACATTACCTGCAGCGTCAATCTGTTATTATAAATGTTGTGCAGCTCAGGACGGGGGCAGTTGTTTCTTTTTTTTTCCTTCTTTTCAGCCACGTCGACCGCATTTAAGAGGGGTAAATAGCGGCGAACACATAAGCGTAGCGTACGGTCCAAGGCCAACCTCGCAAATCATATTTCCTTAAAAACAAAATTTATCATTTAATTGCACTTCGAGCTACCAACTGTATTAACTCAAGCTAAGGTAACAAATTAGAAAACGGAGTATATGACTTTTAAACTCACCTACATGATGTTTTCACCAACGCTCAAAGTAATTAAGAATTCGCAGGTGTACTCTATTAGCGCCGCGAACCCCGCTGATGTTTGATCCCCATGTAATCAGCATTTTATTTATAATTGCCGATCACTCCAAATAATCTTTGGGATAGAAAACTGAACGTGCTCAATCATCATCTCATCGAGCTAGAACCTCCTAATAGAAGCACAAGACATAATATTGTCCGAACAAAGCTCTACTGAAAAGGCTGCGGTGCGTGAAGGTGAGGTGTTCCTTGCCAGATAATATATCTACGCACTGGGCAGTGACTTCTATAATTTATAAAAGGAGAAACAATGCAGCGTGTGCCATAATCACTAGAACATATTTCAGTCTGTAAGAAAAGTTTGCTTATATGTGTTAAAACAATAATTTTTTCAATTGCACTATTCACGTCTTTCATCTTGAACGCTGAGTTGGCATAATTTACTCTCAAAAATGCAAAAGAAAGGGGCATGACGCTGTGAGGTTAAAACAAAAGCTCACCACTCGCCACTGGTAAAGCATCGCACTCAACCAAAGACGACGCCTCGCTAACGACTTGCGCGATAGAGTGCTTCCCTACAGAGCAAAGGTCTTATTTTCGTCCGCGCCAAGTTTCTTTTCACGCACGAAGTAGCTCTAATGGTAGTCTGGCTGGTAAATCAATTGAAAAATTCTTCACAAGCACTACACATAACAAGAGAACAGAACGCCGAAAGCCGTCGCCGCCGCTACAGCCGATCATCACGGAGACAGGGACAGTTTTCGCCGCGTGGCAGCGCGTCAGTCTGTTAAACACAGCAAGAGGCCCCGTTCTGACACGTAACGTTGGTGCTTCATTGCGAAAGCTCAGGCAGCGGCTTCAGCCAATCAAGTCCCGTGCTGTAAGCCGGACCGACCCCGCCCCTAACCTCTAAACATATTTTATGAAATAAATGCTTTTACACTGCTCATACTTCATGACGTGTTAAATGCCAGTTTCTCGAGCAGTGTTTTTGATATTGCCGCGTGCCTCTCGGGACCGAGGAAAAAAGAAGACAACGCTGAGTGTAGTGCGTGCAACGGATCCCTTCAGTGTTCGCTGCCTTGTACTCGTTACAATATGGTTACAATACTCTTTACAATACCTGGGCGGTGCACATTCCTAATGTCAGTGCATGCGGACATTTGCACGTGCGCGTCAAAGTTCGAACGCATTGCCTATTTCAAACCTGCGCTTGATCGGTATTGGACATTTTTACAGGAATGGAACAAGATCTTAAATAATTTCGAATAGTTTGGAAAGCAAGGAAATAAACAACTTGACAATGGGAAACTTTATTCGCCATTGGTGTAGACAAGTTCGTTTTCTCAGCTCAAATCGTTCACAAAACCGAAGGCCAAAGCTTAAGGCGTTTCCCTCTAAAACAATCGAATAAACAACCACCCATGAATTTCTTCCGTTGCATAAACATATTTGTTTTTTTCTTCAAGATCCCGTGTGTGGTGTTATGACTGGGATCCCAGCCGAGGTTCACGCGGCCGGAACATAGGAACCAAGCGGGTCTGGTGAGCGGCAGCCATCGAAGACGCCCAGTCCGCGGCGACAACGACGGGTTCCATCGCCACCACGTGCTGGCGGTCGACCACCTCGCCGGGTCGGTCGGAAGGATGGGGGTGACCCATTCATATATGGGCTCGCACGGATGCCTATGAGGAACTTTTCCTATTGTTGGCGAAAGCAAACATTCGAGCCGACTTGCATAGTTAGTAAAATTTCGCGGTAGGTGCGTAGCACTTATCCCTTCTTGTGCTTCTAGGTTCTTGCGCCGTTTAGCTGCAGTATCAGCATCAGCAGATTCACGTTTCCGCTGTACTTCAGCACGTCGAGCCCGGCGAACCTGCGCCGACGGGAAGCCAACGAGCGGCGCTGCCGCGTCCTGGGCTCTCCTTACACCATCTTCAGTGGTTCTTTTTGACAAGTGAACAAAACTAGGCACAGTGTATTACATCCCTCTTTGTAATGCACAGCTATGCGCCCGAAAGGTCTGGGGTGGGATCATAGGGAAGAGAAAGAGATTTGAGGAGAATGCAGGGAATGAGCAAAGCAGATGCTCCAGAGTTTTGGCATCCACACATTCCGAGCATTGAAAGAAGGTGTTTCTAGGACGAAGAAGGGTAATACAGGAACAGAGGAATTCGCTTGAAGGCGAGCGCCATTTAATGCGCGGAGGTAAACACAAGTTGCTTCACGACGCGGCGAGAGGCTCGGAGCCGAGGTCGAGGAAGCACCACGCGTTCACGTCTGCTGCGCGTGAAGGCTGAGGAGTGACTGATGCGAGGGGAGAGATGTCGTGCTTAATGACGTGCGAGCGACGCACGACCGCTCAGTCCGGAGAAACACGCTTGTAGAACCTGCCCGGTAGCGGCCGCGACGTCTGCAACTGTTACACGCCCTACTCTCTCAACAGGTGCATCTGTGCGGTAGCTCCGCCCCCTCTCTGTTAAGTCGCGTGATGCGGGCGTCGCCACCTTCTCTTTCGCCTCTTAAGTTCACGAAGAGACGGACAGAAAGAGACAGAGAGAGCGGCTTCTGCTGCAGCGGTGCGGCCGCTCCGCCTCTTCAATGCTGAAGCGCGCGCGGCCAACTTCTCTTTCTCCACTTCAAATTCATGAAGAGAGAGAGTGAGAGGCTTCGGAAAAACATCCGCGAAATCCGTGATTGCGGCTAGCAGTGCTAAGCACTGAAAACGCACGCAGCTTTTCGCCGGATGGGAGTGCCTGCGACATTCCGAGAATCAGGTACCGCGGGAAAGTGACCTTTGCCAGGGGCGGACATCCCGGACTGCCTCGACTTGGTGCTGCATTTCCACTGCCAGCTCAATATCGCCATCGCCACCAAGGAAGACCACCCTGGCCACAAGAAGGTGTGCAAGGAAGCTTAAGTACTACAGTCGGCAGTGGGCGGCACCTCGAATGCTCGTGTCTCCCTGACTGGACTGCCGGTCATAAACTCTATTTCCCCAGCTCCCTACCTGGGGAAGCAGTATTTAAGAGGTGCAATTGCATCTGCCAGCAGTTCAGCTCTGTTCTCATCTCTCGGCTTGTACATACTTCGCTATGTAGAAAGTGTGTACATAAACTTCTTTTCTTTGCTCTCCTCCCTGGCTACTCCTGTCTCGATATCTCGTTTACTCCTGATCAGTCTGCGGTGAAGCCTAGGCTCCTGAACCCTGCTCACATCAGCGGTGGCCAAATGTGTCAGTGGGCGGCAGAGAACAGGGTGGCAATATGAGAATTTAGCGCCCAAGCAAGGTGACGTCGTTGTGAAGTTAAGATGCTCTCGGCCTATCTGGAGTTCATTCCAGTACATCGGGGCATGCTCCGAACGTTGACTCTAACCCTACTGCGTTTTGCCCAAACGTATACTGTTTGATAGAGGTAGCGAAGACTTTCTGGAAGAATGGAGCCTGCCTTTTGTACGACCATATCCGCAGCGTCCTTGCAGTTCACTTGCACTTCTTGTCTCTTTCCTGTGGCATCATTATTGGAGCTGCATACATTTCTTTTATCGTGTTTTTATCGTTTTATCGTTGTCTTTATCGTGTATAGGCAGTGCTTGGAGGATACACATGTGGCCCTCAGCGCACTCATTTCGATACAAACGTTTGATAGGAGAGTTACAGACTGCAAGATTCTTCCTTCATTTTGACGCGCCATATATGAGACCCTTAGGAAAACGATGTCAAACAAAACAAAACGGAAAAATCTTGCAGCACAGCACGAGACAGCTTTATACACGGGGAGGAGTTACTTTTTATCAAGGGAAACAGCGCAAGGATCAAGCAGTTTCTTCTTATCACTCTTTAAATTAAAATATATTAATTAGGCCGACCTCTGAAGGTTCCTTCCTTCGCTCGTTTCTTTCAAGCATTGCAGCGAAGAATAAGGAACTCTTTTTGTTACCTGCGCCGGGTACAGACGCGGGAGCACCCATAAGACGCTGTTGATTCAAGGACCACGGATGCTTTCAAAGAAGCTTCCAAACAAATCTCGCTATTTTTACTTCCTTATATTCCTTTACCTCTTCGACTTTTAGTTTTTCTTTTGGCGCTGTTTTCGCCTTGGGTAACGGTCCGTATAGCTTTGCTTGTTTTTAACGCAGTCGCTTTTTGTCCGGGCTGCTTGTGTTTTAGCCTGATGGTTGCCGACAGCGGCCGTGATCTCAATCTTGGGCGCTCTGAGGCGCCGGCAGCTCTCGCGGTACTTACGAGGGCTGCAGACAAAGCGCGGCTCTTGCCGCATCCCTCCCTTCCCAGCCGCCTTCCTTCTACCTTTCCCCACCGGCGTTTCTGGAGCCGTGCAGTAGGAATGTGAGGCGCGCCTAATGAGCCGTGCTAATTAGCAGCCTGTCACGGCGTTACTCCAGTTGCTGGCGCTGCCTGGTGCTAACGTTTCGACTTCCGGGACAATCAAACGTCACGCCTGCTCGCGGAGCGCCTGGAGCACAGCGGCCGAGTTAAGGACGCGCACTCCTTACTGCGGAACAGCTGCCCCTATTACAGGATTTCCCTAGATGGTTCCCTGAAGGGACGCGCGCTCCTTGCTCCCCATTTCGCGCGCGCTCCGCCGTTTTTGGACACGCGGTCACGGCGAGCGCCGCCAGCAACCAACGAAAGAGTCAATGGCGACACCACAAGGCAGCAGTGGTCGAACGAGAGCGCACCTCCCCTTTTTCCCTCGTTTCTCTCCGTTTCCCCAAAGTGACAGCGCGTGCAGTGCCCGTCACGCAAGACAGCCGCTTGCGAAGCAGTGCAAAGGGAAGTTAAAAAGAAATATCAACTAGCAAAAAGTGCTTTGGCGATGGAAGGCAGGCGCACATATTTCGAGAACTCATCTCGAGCACAGTGCAACTGAAAATGGGCAGTGGCATCATCTTTTGACGCGCTTGGTGACTCTGTAATGAAGCGCTTATGCAAGAGCCGTGAAGGCTGGAAAGGCAACGAGGAATATGCCGCTTGCTATAAATGCAAGAGAAATGCACTCGCGTGCACTGTTTCGCTAGATTCGGCGCTCGGGCCAAGGACGCTCTTCACGAGGCTCCGCGGCCGCTTCGTGAAACTCTTTCCGCAGGCCGCGATAAAATGGTGTACTCAGTACACCGGCTGGCAGAGTAGCTTTCTGCTCGCTCCGACCTTCATAACCGAGCCATCACTGTGTGGTCCTCGAGGTCGGTACCGTTTTGCGCACCTCCTTTAAAAACACGCTAAGAAATCGCCAGCTAACTTAGGCGGCGAGCGCTGTGCGAGCCACCTTCAATTTGTCAGTGGTGCATTGTGGTGGAGGAGAAAGGAAGAACCTATTACGGACGCATCCCAACGGCACAGGCGCCGCAAACGCCCTCGAAAAATGGTAATCCCAGGCCACATTCTCTTTCATATTCAACTATGTGGACATGGATCGTGGAGTAGAAGGGGAAATGGGTGAATAGGGCAGCGGAACATTTGCAACAGAAGTAATGGCTTGAAGTCTATTTTGTAAAGCGCAGTCTGAAATGAAACGTATAGACAAGGTCATCGCAGTCCTCTGCAGGTGCATGCAAGAAAAGAAGAACAGTCACGCACGCACACATAAAAAAGAAGAGAAGAAAAACGCCGGGCTGCATTTATAAAGTTCATTATGCTCTCAGTCTCATTTGTATGCATTGAAAAAAGTGCTTTTCCACTACTCGGCTTCAGAGAGCTACGAAGTTGACAACGGCTTCTCATTTGGAATTCCGCTGCATATGTATACTGCTAAATCTGCAAGGACCGTTCAATAGCCTGTATATTGCGAATGTTTTATCACCGAAAGCTATTTGCTCTTGATTCTGTTTGTCTTCGCGAAGTAAGACTTCGCTTCGGGAATGCCACCGCATGGAGAAGTACGTCACGTAAATTACGTTACGGAGTAATTACGTCAGAGCTGAGCAGTTGAGAGCAGATGCACAAATATCCGTCTGCAGGCTTTCAGCAAAGTTTCCTCATTTAGAAGGTCAACCTCCCAACAAGAAGCATACAGTGTGGCTTCCGAGACCTTGCGCGCCCTTTGACCGAGTGCCCTACAATCATTTGCTTTTGTGGATTTGAACAGAAATACGATGGTGAGAAAAGGCGCCATATATTAGCCAAGTTAGGATCATTCATCGCGCTATCTGGGACGTATGAGATAAAGTCCTGTCATCAATATTTTGCCACAGATGCCTCAATTAAATTATATGGGTAGACGAGCTCTGTTGTTTCAATCGCGTGCTTGACATGTTCTTTATGAATTTCATGCTTCGTAAAACAAGGTTACCTATACTCTGAATTCAAGAAGCTGTTCCCGCTGGTGTAATATCGAAAAGTCTTTAGGACTTACAGCATCGCTCCTGGGCTGTTAGTGCGATGTGAACGTATGACTTGTCGCCCTCCGAGCTTTCCAGCACAGATGAAAGAACTAAGTCCAACTTTCACATGCATAAGTTACGTCTGAAAATACCGGTCGACGAGAAAGCCGTCCTATTTGGTTGCCACTTGCTCGTACTAGGGACGTTTGTTATATACGTCTTTCTTCATCCACCAAAGAGGTCCCTTAATCAGCTTGTTTAACGGTGCTCCGGAAGTCTCACTGCCGTTGCCCAACGGCTAAGTGCTGGCGAACTTGCCGCTGTAACTCTTCGAAATGGTAACGCTCTTCGTGACCTTGCGCTTTTTCCTCAAGCTTTTGACACGTTGTCCAAGTATTACCAAGTTTACCCGTTCAGCATGTATGCAGAAAAAAAAAAGAATTTACCTCAGATCCCGTGCTGTCACCTTTCTATGCAGCGTTTATTCGGCAGAATTTAATGACTAGTTCCGACGCTTACCTCACATCATCCGGGTTATCCGACTTCTAAGAGTGTCAAAACATTTTACCTAACCACTGCGAAAATTCCGTTGCCCGCGACTATCTAGGTACATTCAATATATGTTCAAGCGCACCATAGTACGCGTGCAAACTTTCTTCCGAAACGTCATTCAAGGTTTAGACTTCGAATTGATATTTTCCGACAGCTACCACATCTAACAAAAAAAAAAAAAAAAAAAAGTAGCCTTCCGCACAATGGAACTGCTACCTCATAATTCTTCTCACTCAAATCCGACTGAGAGAGTAATTGCCACGCCGTATTTTATTAAAGTCGTTATCCTCTCTTTCGCTTTCTTTTCTGTCGTTTGCCTTGGTATATACTGACTTTTATTCGTAATGTTATGTGCCACAGCAGCATTACGGTATACAGAGAGCTTTAATTACATTTTTTTAACGAAGGAAATGACTCATAATCTAAAGTACTAAGCTTTATGTGGGCTATTCTGACAGGCGTGCAACCATTTTTGTGACGCAAAAGCCTTTTCTTTTTCTGGATTACGCTCGAGGTACTTTAATCAGTGGGCATTAGTAATAAAGCACTCATACCTTCTGCCGCCAACCAAGTACCTTGTCCGATCTTGTGTCGTTGCTGTGATTGCCAAGCTGTTTCGTCAGGTCACAACCACGCCGCCTCGAGCGGATAAATCAAATTGAACCCGGTAAAGCAGCTCCAATGCACCAGTCTCCCCGAATGCTCTTTCAAGTTCGCCAGCCAACAGAGAAAGTGATGGAGCCTATGAATAAACAGAGACCGTGACCTCTTCTAGTGCTTTCACACTAAAATTAAGTGTCATCGAGAGCGGGTTAGAACAGGTTGGGCTCGATCCCGGATACTCTGGTTCACTAGCCGAACGCATTTACCACTCGGCCACCGTGACGCGTTCTTTCACTCATGATAGCCACGTTTAAGTATGAAAAACGTAAGCCATTTGACGCGGCGGCACATAGATGAAGCCACATGAACAGCTTAAACTGCAGCTTTTCGTTCTTTGCACTATAATCGGTTTAACAGTGATAACCTCTGCCAACTTTCTTTGCACGCAGTCTGTAGGGCTGTTCTTTTTTTTTTTTTTTTTTTACACAAAGGAAAAGTGTCTATAATACCTTATCGATCTCAAATCGCTCACTATCTCGGCGTGATTCTGCGAAGAAATGGGATACGGCAGGCCCTACTTAAGTGCGACGAAAGTATCGCCAGTGAGACATTCCATTCTGCTGGCGCGGCCTGCCGGTCATCGTCGCATGCAGAGATGGTAGACGGTTTGGGGCTCTAGGTGCGCACCTCGCTCTCTGTATAAATATCGACGCCTAGTGGCGGCCTCCGATAATAATACTTACTAGTTATGATTGGCTGGATAAGACGGATGTTTCTGCAGTAGAGATATTAAGTTGTGATGGCTGTCTCCTGACTGTTCCGCACAGGGCTAAGTATTAAATAGTTTGTGCATTACGCCACCAAACACCGCCAGTTTCGCAAGCATTCACAGAATCTGCTTCAAAGGCAACGTATTTCTTAAAAGCGCTTGGGTTGAAAGCCTTTCTCAATTTTTCTCTTTTCTGCTTCCTTTTTTTTTTTTTTTTTGAGGGGGGGGGGGTGTTTTTTTCTGTTTTGCGGTCGCGTCAAAAAAAAAATTCACTCTCGAGCCATGCTCTTCACATTGACAGGCAGCTTCGAATTGTGTCAAGATATAACACAGAGGATTCCGCGTTGAAGGATTGAATAATACAGAATAAACTTGAACTAGTTTTATGTTTCGGCTTGTTTACATATCCTGGGGCCGATAGAAGCGTTGCTCAAGGGGCCGCTGGTAACTACCTAGTGTAGCCGGATTTTATGTTTTCTTTATAGGATCATTAAGCATTTGCGTTCAAATTTTAATATTGCGCTACGCGCCGCGAGCAGCAAGAAAAAAAAAAATGGTGCACATAGAGGCCGACCCTGCTGAATTTCATGACTTCAAGGAAAACACTACGCTCTTTATCGCAAAAATAAAACAAAATAAAACTTGTTGTCTGTTAGTCAGGTTATTTTTCTAAAAATATTTGTAACTTTAGAACACAGGCGAATTTCTGAAGAAAAAACAACGTCCAACGCCTACCATGAAGCAGTCATTCCTTTAAATCCCACTCACGGTGGACAATGACAGCTTAAACCTTGTCTAGGGTATATTCAGGCCTAGCGGCTCTCAGATTCAGGGCCCTGCTTTCAAAAGAAATACAAGTTACCGCTAGTTTTACTCCAGGCAATAAAATCGCGACTATCGTCACTTATCACTGAAGCTGGACAGCCCAATGGCTCCAAGAAAGTCGATACGGGTAGTCTCAAGCTGGCCGCTACCGTTTTGGACTGAGCTGCCTTGCTTTTGTTTATTTCTTTTTCCCCGCGGGGAATATCCTGTGTCTGCCACTGCGCGTCGCACTGAATTCCTAGAGTTGTTCGCTTTACCCTGCGCTGCAGTAAAGTTCAACGATTGGTAATGCGGTAAAATTGGCTGCGAAAGGTGCTGTTTCACTGGAGCGCCGACAACTACCACGTGCCGTTGAAAATGCTGGAAAGCATGGTTTCTTCTGGTGCGCGATTTTGCAGAAAAGAATGGCTTTGGTGGCTGTCTTGAGCGTACTCGCCAACTAGCGGCTCTGGTGAGCGCGTATCTTCGAAAACAAGCGTTTTCGCTCAGCAGAGTCTCATTGGAAGTGGCAATGACTGGAAACCATAGCCACCATTTCAGAGTTGGAGCATTTTGCGGCGGCGGAGCCTTTTTACAACTTATAAATCGTGCCGTGGGCCACCAATGCCTCAATATCAAATCGCAAGTATTTATCTGATGCGTTTCGATTCCGTTTCAAAAGGAGTTTCGAGCAAGGCCTTGATCAAGCTTACCGGTTTCTCCGTTACTGCTGAGCGTTTTCTTGTTTTTTTTTTTTTTCTTTCCTCTTAGGAATAACTCAATATTTAAAAATATTTATTCCAACATAATTCGTAGAGCTTGCCAGGTAGCTGTATTATATCTAATTTTACACATTCTACTGCTTGATGAGAAAAACATTTAATAATTCGCTTAACGTTCCCTCAGCTTTTCACTATAAGCAGCAGGTGTGCGATAGCAGCCTGTGAGAACCTCTCATAGGCTTTATGAAATTGACAAATTGCCTCTCACTAAGTTCACGGTAATTTTCGCCCTTCAACGTCTTGTTAAATGACACGATTGTATTCATTTTGTTGTTTTCATTTTTTTTTTTTATTTAAAGGTGGAAATAGTCCTGGTAGCCAGCGCGTCAGCTCTATTCTCTGTCATCGTTCGTAATGTGCACGGCTTTCCGCCCATTGTTATCAGAGGGCGTGCGCAGAGGGGGCACACCGGGGCGCTACAACGCTGAGCTTGACCTAGGGGTCACGCTTCCCTTCCCCCATCGCGTCGTGAGCCTAAAGAGAGCAGTGTGCCGCATCACTTTCCTGTTGCCTCTCCGAGGCACGGCTGCGTAGTGGTGCCACTGTCACCACGATCTCGGTCAGATGCCTGCCTGGCACTCTTCTTCAGACTGGGGAGATGCACTCATTCTTCCTCAGGTAGGAAGAAGAAAGAAAGCACTCAGAACGAGTATGTCTTTCGTTAAACAGCGTCGCGCGAAGCCAGCTCCTTCTCGTGTGCAGAGAGGGACAGAGAAGGGAAAAGCGTTTCATAGCTTCGGGCAACCGATTCGTGCACCCATTACGGCCTGCTCGAAAATAAGAGGGACGCGCAGGAAAGGGGAAGGCTGCTCAGACCGCTTAGGTATAACCGAAAAACGGCGAGCGCTGAAGGGAAAAGGGGCAGCGAGAGCACTTGGACGAGGATGCGCTCTCCGCTGCCGGCGGGGAGCTACTTACACTTCGATCCCGCACAGCTGCCTTGGCTCGAGCTAATAGCCCGCTGGTCGCCGCCGCCACCGCTGCTCCGTTCTTTCTCTTTGCTCTGGTGGCCCCCTTTCCTGTCCTCGCTTTTTGGCCCTCGTAATTAAAACGTTAAACGAAGCGGACGCGCAGGCGCCTGGGTCGTGGGCGTCCCCGCAACCAAGACGACGCACACAATGCAAGAGCAGCAGAAGCAGCTCGACCGCGATTTGGGCAGAGTTAATTCGGCGCGCCGGCCAGCCGCTTTTTCGCACTCTCCATCCTCTATTGTAGCCAGGTCGGGCCCTCCCTTCCCGCTCCAGCCTCCGGCTCTTCGCATTTGGTTTCTTTCTGCTTCAGGCTGATCACTTCCGAGCTCTGTGTGCGTTCTCTCTGCCCCAGCTGCACTTTTTGTTTTTTTATTTGAATTTTTAATCGAAGGAAACCTATTAAGGAGCGAGAATTCTCATTAATTAGTCGCGAGAAATTTTAAAGGGAGCGATTGCGGTAACAAACATCTGCCGACCGAGTAAAAAGAAATCAGAGGATCGGCATGCGGTGCAGTATGAGGGTAGTCGTCGCCAGCAGAGAAGAATGTGCGGAATGCTGTTGCTCGGAGAAAGCGGCTTTTTAAAATCTTCTTGCTCCTAATTATTTCACGTTTCTTTTGTGAGCCGCGCAGGTGGGTGCAAGTGCAAAGTAGTCTGATTCATAGTGTCCCTGTCGCGACGTTCATTATCCAAGGCTTTATTGAAATGTCCTCAAATCTGTCTCAGTCGTCACTCGCGAAAACAGGTTCACAATTCGTTATTTCTTCCTGCCTTTTTCTTTTTTAAGCTGCGAGCACGAGAGAAAGAGATAAACGCTCTAATGAAGATATGAAACAATCAGCGCAATCATGAACGGCCAACTCAAGCTACATATACTTTGCCCGTCAGAAGCGAGCAGGCTTTCTTTAATGGTGATTAAGCGTCAGTTGTAAGCTGTCATTACGAGCAATTGTGATGCAAAGATGGCTTTCAGGCGGCAACGACCTAACCAAACTGTAGTCATTTTTGCCATTATCGCCAACTTGCAAACCTTGAAACATAAAAAAAATAAAGAATTCACTATTAAACAGAAATACAGGCTACGATTGAAATGCAGGCTTTTTGGTATGGTACTGGTAAAGCGTGCAGTCCAAATTGCATGCTGATAGAATTCAGACGCAGCGAGCTATAATGCTCGCCTAATGTCCGTTCGAAACAGGCAAGAAAAGCCATCAATCAAGTTAGAGTGAGTGGCAGCTGCCGATTTTTTACCGCGCGAAAAATCCCACGCATGATTGCTGATTCGGATTGTAAACATTATTTTTGTTTCTCCGGCAAAGTAACGGAAGTGCATTCGAAACATGAGAACCAACTGAGGTTCCCCGAGCAGAAAGAATGGCGGGCTGTGCGCGAACACAGTTCCCAGGAACGATGTAAAAAGAGGCTTTCAAACCATGTATTCGTCATTCTTTTACATCTTGAATCCACTTTTACGGGTAGTCGTTTTGCAAGGCTCTGGAGTAGCGTCGGCCCCCTGAGGTTCGTTAAGGTCGCAGGGTTGGCTTGAGGCGAAAAATATACATGTTTTTCGCTTCATTAATGTATCTGGTGCTTAAAGCTTCTGGAACATTATACACTGAGTTGCATGCTTTTCCATTCTTTAGTTGAGTCAGAAACGATCCGTTTGCAAAGCAATGTGGCAGCCTGGCGCACCTGATTTACTTGGGATTATCCGCCTCTCGCATTTACACAGTAAATAGAGATATCGGAAAGAAAACTACGATTTTTTTTCCTAAGCTAGGCTGATTCTTTAAAGCCAGTAACAACAACAAAAAAAAAATGATGCATGGAATAACTTATCGAAGGCTCGCGCATTTTCAATTTATTGTTCCGCATTTCTTAAACCAAAATTTGCAAATTTTTGTCTGTGTGAACCCTTAGTTTGGGGCTATATCCGGGTCCAAAAACAGCAAATAAATAACTATATATTGAAAAGCACAACAGGCGCAGATACTTGTGGAAAAAATGTATAAAAAAGAATACACAACATTAAAATTGAAGCGGTTGCACATTATTCAGTATACAGCACTAGGCGTGAGCGCAAATTTAGTGAGTAGCAAAACTTCTGCATTAAAAAAAAAAACAAAATCAAACATCAAGTGTAAACGCTACTCCTCTCTCCTTGTGTAAGGCGCGTGCTATTTTGTAGTGCGTTGCGCTTATATTGAGTGTTGTTTTTTTTTTTTTTCGCTTTTGGTCGGAGGCTGAATAAGCATCTGGAAGGCAGTTAGCGTCACGCATTCTCACATGTTGACTACGAATGCAGGCTTCTATTACTGACTGAATTCAAAACATTCTGGCACCTGGGTCCTTTTTCTGTAAAGAGCCATTACCATTTTCCGTCGCATTTGGCGTGGCGTCAGCACAAAGGAACATGAGACGAAAGCAGTGAGTGGCAGTGAGAGAAATCACTAGGTAGCTGCTCCCGCCGTCAAAGCCTGCTATTGCCATTCGCTATATGAATTGACAAACCACAGGCAGCGTCATGAAGCCAACGCTGAGGTTTAGTTATGAGCTAATTGTCCGGTCGCTTCCTTGAACGGACGTTTGAAACCCACGGTTTAGTCACCCAGTCACACTGGCTGATACTATAGAAGACCGAACGCATCCTCTGTATGGATACTGCATCCTTATAGAATGCTGTCCCTGGTATAGGTGCAAGTGCTACTTGACGAACTACCATTTAATGCGTCAAATACTCGCACAGATAAATACTCGCACAGTCCGTGTATATAGACTGTTTTCCTACAAGTAGCTTAGCCAGACGTTTTAACAACTCGGTGATTCCACGAGATATCAAACTGCTTAATGATTTGATATATTTAATTTCTTTTCTTTTTGGATGTGTTGTGCACGTAGTAGTCAATATGCCAACAGAGCAGTAATTTCCTTTTGTGACAATAATATTAAGGGAGAAAAAAATACGAACGATTGAACGCCGCAGGCACAATTTTCGCACACAACGCTGTGTCCGAATTTTGCATCGACGTAAACAAGGGAAGTCATTCGACCCATACCTAATGAAATTTGTGCACTCAAACTACAGGCTGCAAAGAGTAAGTTAGGCTTCTTTCCGACATTATGTGGAAGTTACTGGCTCCAAAGCAGAACATTCAATATGTACACTTACGAGAAATTGGGCCTCGTTTACGAATTATTTTCTCAGCGACTAGAATTCGCACCTTCTTCAAATTTTCCGAACTAATATGCACTTGTACAGTAGAGAAGAGCACTAACTTTAATTCTTTTAAATTAGGGCGAGGCACAAGAAATTTTATGCCAAATATTGCATTTTTTACTGTATGAGGTCTTCTCAAAAATTAATTACTAAAAACCGCATTTCTTATTTTGCTAAATATTCATCGAACAATGCTCAAGACATACGCAAGAAAAGATATGAGAAGATTTGTTGCATTATTTTGTTCCTTATCAAGTTACGAGAGGTCAAGCTTGTCACTTCTCCAGCATTAGCAAGAACACCTCAGTGGCGGTCGTGTAGCAGCGGCTACTCCGTACCTTGCTTTAAATTTCCCGTAATTGTTATGCTAGACATTTTGCCTCAGTGGGGGGTGGAAAGAAATTTATTTTTAATGGGCCGCATCCATCCGAGACATAAGCGCGATGAAGTGGCGCTGCTGTCGCCTAATGAAAGTAACAGCGGAACGGAGCATAATAATTCATGCAGAGAAAAGTTTGTCTTTTTGCATTGCTGTGCACCAGTGTTGTCGTCGTTTCTTAATAAGAGCCCTGAGCATCACAATATAATACACGATTACAAGGGAAGTATTTCTGAAACGTCCATCATGTCTCTCACGTGGAATATGTAGGCCATTGCAGACGCATGTTAATATACTTTCCAATATATTGTTCTCTCTTCACATTCAACCATTGAAGACAGCTTGCACTTGGTTTATGGGCAGTAGATTTAAGAACGTCATAAGAAGTATCCAAGGTGAAAATACATTAAATTATCATTAAAAATGTGTGTACAAAATGCAACCCCTTCCTCTTCCTAACGTGTATACTGATACAGCCGTGTGTTACTCCGAATCAGAATGGCTTGGTTTGGTTTGGTTTGTGGGGTTTAACGTCCCAAAGCGGCTCAGGCTATGAGATACACCGCTTGGAAATCTCCAGAAATTTCAACCACCTGGGGTTCTTTGGCGTGCTCTGACATCACACAGCACACGGACGTCTTGCTTTTCGCCTCCATCGAAGAGCGACCGCCGCGGCCGAGATTCGATCTCGCATCCTTGGGCCCATTAGTCGAGCGCCCTAACCACTGCACCACCACGGCGGGGAAGATTCGGAATCGTGTCTCGTGTATTCACACATGCTGCTTTCTGCTCTACATTTGGTTGCAGATAAAGTCGCACAAACTCTACAGCCTACAAAACTTGAGTCTAAGGCAGTTCCCAACAGCTTCATAGGCTAACGGCACATCGTAGCAGACCGCGTCGTCAATGTTTCCTGCTAATTCCGGTGACTGCGAGCTCCACCTGCAGATCTTTTGGGCAATGACTAGTGCACATAGCCACTGCCCAGAGCAAAGCATTTTATGCGCTGTGGTTTCAGCTTTATAAGACCCAAAATGCGCCTCATGCAAAAGCACTCGTCCTATCTGAATCATGACGCGGCACATGCCTGCTTTGTGTTTGGCAAAATTCACGATCGTGCGAAATCAAAGACCTCCTTCTTTAAGATCACATTACATGCGGGACCAACAAGGCTGCAAGGCATTTAAAAACAAATATCGATTGCACGAAGTGTGGCCAAACTACTATGCGTCCATTGAGTGCTGTTCTCTGTAACAGGAGATGGGAAAAACTGCAATGGCATTTGCAGATTATTAAGACACCAGTCATCCCTTAACAACCAGGCAACAGACAGCCCGAATGTGATGTAATCACCGTCTGAAACGGTCTTTCATCATAAAGGCTGAAGAATGTACAAGTGTTCCTTAATCTTGTGAAAAAACTTCAATTACTTGACCAGGAAAAAAAAATTGAGTGTAAAGACTTGCCACCAGTTGCATCAATACATTCATGCACATGAAGTTATCTGCACAAGGCACCATAGATGCCAAAAAGGTTCATCTTTTACCACAAAGGAAATAAAATAATTTTGAAATCGTTTCGCGTTTTCGTCTCGGTTTCTGCGCTCCCAATAGTCATTATACATCTCAGCTCGCATTGCTTTTGAAATAAATTATTTATTTTTCCACAAAAAGAAAGTTACATCCTGGGAATGTTCAAGGAACAAAAACTGCTAGGAACAGATTGTCAGGTGCCCAAGAACCTCTGAAACTGGCAGTTAGTTACAGAACGCGCACGGGCTGTTTTACACAGGTACAAAAAGAGTATGCTGAAATTATCAGCGGATGTCAACAGTACAATTACAGATCCAAAACAAGGGTGATACAATCAATTACAAGAATAACAAGCTGGAAGAATCATCATCATAAGTCGTGCTGAACCTCTATACCGTCGAAATGAGATCAAAATCTACATTTGGAAAGCATTTACTAATGCATATCCTGGCCCATTTATGATACCAATTCGTTGATAGCAAAAATCAACCACGAGAATGTCTGAATTTCTTTATTGAAACTGTTTTGTGCTTATGCTTTAATTTCATGTCATTTCGTTTCGTATGTCAAATTTCTCAGTATGCGCAGCGCAAAAAAACAACAACGAAAAAGTAGCAGCTGCGTCACGACCTCCAAGATACTTTTGCCGATGCTGGAGAAGTGACAAGTTTGAGCTCTCGCAACTTGAGAAGGAACATAATAATGCAATATGTCTTTTCATATCCTTTCTTGCTTACGTCTTGAGCATTATTTGAAGGGTTTTGAGCAAAATTAAGAACCCGGTTATTCTATAATTGGCTATTGAAAACAATTCGTACAGTCAAAATGCAATATATGGCATAAGATTTCTTATGCTTCCCCTCAATATAAAACAATTAAAATTAGTATGAGTGATTGTTGCATAAGCGCCTATTTGTTCGAAGAATTTGGAAAAGGTAAGCTACTAGTCACGGAGAAAATAATTCTTATCAAGGACTAATTTCTCATAAATGTAGGTTTTGAATTTTGTTTCCTTAGAAGCACTAACTTCCTCAGAATAGCGGGAAGATGCCTAACCTACTGTTTGCCACCTATAGTGAGACTGTTCAAAATATATTAACCGTACCTAGAATGTATCCACTTGTTCACGGCATTGCAAAATCCGGACACAGCAATGCGTGCGAAAAGCTTGCCTGTGGCTTGACATCGTATTTTGTTTCTGCCTTAATATTGACGTTAGGACAGAAATAACTGCTTGGTTGACATAGTGAGCACTACTTAAAAAATATACCCAAAAACAAAATAAATTAAAAGTATCAAATAATTCGCCAGTTTGGCCTCTCGTGGAATCACCCAACTGCTTCAGCGGGCAATTTCAACATGCTTAGGAGGCGTTTAAACATGTCATATGGGAGCTTGTATAAAAGAATACAGCCTTTAGAATACGCGTCTTGCAATTAAAATCTCGGACATACCGCATAGTTTACTGAAGTTAGAACGGGCCGAGTTAACAGCACGTTACATCACAGCATGCACCAAGATATCCGAAATATCACCGGGTGCTGCACTGTAACACGCCTGCGTGAGGTGGACCATCAATGAATGCAGTTGAATGCTAATCATAAAGGAGGCCGAGGAAACTAACAAAATGGCTTGGCACACAAGCATAGAGTTGACACTTGTGCAGACTACAGTACTTTTAGTTAAACAGATGTTCCAGTAACAGCTGAATTTGCATGTTTATTTTGCGCGTTAAAAATGTTTGCTTTACGGTTTGGCTTAGAGGCTTTCAAGCCCCAAACTAACATCGGCTATGACAGACGCTGTATTTGAAGCTCGGCTACTTACTGTTCTTTACCGCGCACTGATATCTCAAAGTAAACCGGAGCTTTGCGTTTCTGCTCCATCAAATGCGGCTTCCGCGGACCTCTGTAGGCAATATAGATTTCGCACGAAAATTGATAATTATGTCTTATTTTTGCCCTTAACTATCTTGGTCACTAATTGTTATATTGATTATTTGATTATTATATTGTTACGACCATGCATCCGCATTTGCGCGCTCTATTGTTCGCCTGTGGGCATGGAAAAGTATTGTGAATATGTGGTGATGGTCCAATGGCTCTAAGTGAGCCTGTTTCCAGGAATCCTGTTTTGTAAGCCTGTTTTGCTTTGTGGACACTCTGCAAATGCCAAATTGACCCTGCCAAGAGAACGTCTGGAAAAACACAAAGAAACGTCCCCCTGCGGGAAATGCAGGAAATGCTTTCTTTCTTTTGTTCACCCTTCCAGTCGAGAAGGGCTATCCTCCAGTGATGAATGCCTCCTATCCAAGGGAGACGACAGAGTGACATGTCCGCTGACGTGCAGGACAAGAAAGGAGCATGACTCATACGGCCATTAAGTGATTTCCCGGGAATGCAGGAAAGATTTGCAATTGTCGAAAAGGGACCATGTTGGGAGCCCTATGCGGCGCCACGTGCACTCGGGTTTCTGAGAAGTAAAACCCCTTGTCAGAACCAGCCTGTGGTTTCTTTGCTGAAGAATAGAAATGTACCTCCTCTCCTCGCCGTTCCCAAGCTTTTCCCGCCAACAAGTGATCACGCCCAACGAATGAATGCCGGACCAGTCAGTGCTTCAGACCATCAGTGCAGTGATGTGTTCGATTGGATGCCGATACCTGAGGGGCGTGCCCTGGATTTGGTTGGTCAGCATCTTCAGAGAGGGGCTGGACATAGGGGGTTTTTAAGGACGCTGCAGAGCACGAAATGTCGCTCTGGGCCCTGGGTAAACGGCTCATCCAGTCGCTTCTCGCTATGAACTCTTAACGCTTGCCATTTTGCTGATGTACCCTTCTTTTTCGTGTAAATAATCTTGTAAATAAGTTTCTCAAAGTGCCATTAAACCTGCTTGTACATATTTCACCAACTTCGAAGATTCAATCCTACTTCAACCCCGAGTCTCTGCACGCTACCAAGTGAAGGCCGGGTCGACGTAGCCCCAGCGTCACGACAACTGGTGGCAGCGGTGGGGTAAAGCCCCAACACTGGTGACCAGCGTTGGGATCTGAATCTACAAGCCACAACATCTGGTGATTGGAGGTGGATCTGAATCTACAAGCCACAACATCTGATGACTGGAGGTGGGATCTGAATCTACAAGCCACAACATCTGGTGATTGGAGGTGGATCAGAATCTGCAAGCCACAACATCTAGTGATCGGAGGTGGCATCTCAAGCAACAAGCAGGAGCAACAATCGGCCAACAAGAAAGCAGCTCGGAACATCGATCGCATGTGTGGGTGAGTGCTTGGCTTTTCTTCTGATGTGGACCAGGTTCTAGAACAGGGTTAGATTTTAGAACTGGTAAAAAGTGTTGAAACGCCTTTAGGTTTGGTAGTTTGCACTGTTGTTTTGGAAGTAGCCGACACTCGGAGCGATCATGGACCTCCAAAAGCTGCAGAAACCGGAACTGTTGCAATTGTGTGAGGAATTGGGAATTGATACAAATGGTTTGGCACGAAAACCCTTGATTATAAAGGCAATCACTAATCTGGGAACCGATGATGAGGAGCTCAGTGAAGCATGGAACCTCATCGGTCAAAAAAAGGAGCAGCTCAGACAGCAGAAAGAGCGGGAAAAAGAGGAAAAGAGGCGTGAGCGTGAACTTGAGAGGGAAAAAGAGGAAAGGGAGCGCGAACGTGAGTGGGAAAAAGAGGAAAAGAAGCGTGAAAGAGAAGCAAAAAAGCTGGACCAAGAAATTGAGCTCCGGAAATTAGAACTAGAGTTGAGCAAGAGGTCGGGCAATTGTCCCCAGCTAGCGGTACCTCTTCTCAACAAGGAGGCAGATTTCAAGATGTCAAAGTACATGCAGCCATATGTGATATCAGGGGATATCGGTCTGTATCTGGCTAACTTTGAGCGAACCTGCGAAAAACTGTCCTTCCAGCGAGACACTTGGTCTCAGAGATTATTGACGGTTCTGCCCTGCGAGGCAGCGGAGGTTGTCGCGCGGCTAAGCAAGGAGGACGCGGACAACTACGAGAAGGTCAAAGCTTGCCTTCTGAGAAAGTATAGGCTTAGCGCCGAGGCGTTCAGACAACGTTTTCGGAACGCTACTAAGTCCAGAGACGAGAGTTACCCTGAATTCCTATACAATTTAAGAGTTAATTTGGGCGAGTGGCTAAAGAGCACTGATTCCTACAGTGATAGGGACGCTGTAGTCGAGCGAATTCTTTTGGAGCAGTTTTATAGCTGCCTCCCAGAAAAAGAAAGAAATTGGTTACAGGACCGAGGCGACATTAAGTCGGCAACTGAAGCTGCCGAACTCATTGAGGACTATGCTTCGCGCCGACAATTCAGCAACCCAGTAGTGGTTAGGCCCCGCAATTCCAAGTCGAGTGTGAATAACCGTCAGAAAAGGCACTTTGCTAGATTTGCAAACGAAGAAAGGAAGGCTTCTTCAGGCAAACGCCCTAGAAAGGACGGCAGTGAGAAAGGTGGGGAAGTGACCAACGCGCAGAACACAAAGAAAAAGTTTGAGGCTAGGAAGCCGCTCACATGCTTTAGGTGTAATGAGCAGGGTCACATTGCCGTCAACTGCCGGAAAGAAAAGTTTGTTTTCTCGTATGTCAGTGACTGCGATGAAAATATGCAGCTTTTGGAACCTTACATGCATGACCTAGTAGTCAACGGGAAGCCTTGCAAGGTACTGCGCGATTCGGCCGCAACGATGGATGTTGTCCATCCGGCGTATGTATCGCCTTCCGACTATACAGGACAGTGTGCATGGATCCGACAGGTAGTTGAGGAACAGAGTGTGTGCTTGCCGATCGCGAACGTGGTCATCGAGGGCCCTTTCGGCGAATTAACAACCGAGGCTGCCGTTTCAGGAAAGCTTCCTAAGTGCTATCCGTATTTGTTCTCCAACAAATCGGACATGCTGCTGCGAAAGAGGGGCATCCTTTTCGGAGACAGAGTTGTGCAAGCCTTAACACGTTCAAAGGCGCGAGAACTAGCTACACTGCTCATTCCAGAAAAATCCACAGCGGAGGAAACGGCAGTTAAAACAGTGGTAAATGCGGAAGATAGCAGGTCAGAAAACTTTGAGAGCGAGGCATCTCAGATATGTCAACTTGAAAGTGAGCTTGATGAGACGCGGAATGAGGACGTTCTTGAGAGTAACCTCTTGCCGCCAGTGTCTAGCAATCTCACGAGACTTCTAAGTGGAACCCGAGAGGACTTAGCTATGGAGCAAGCCAATGATCTCAGGAATAAGCTCGAAGTACAGTGGGAAGGACCTGATGAAGTCGTTGCAAAGCTTTCTAACACTAACTACGAAGTGAAATTCCCCGGTAGGCGTAAAGCAGTGCGCATTTATCATTGCAATCTTATGAAGCCTTATGTGCAGAGGGAAGCCGTGGTAAATCTAACGTTAAACCTTCCCGAGGAGATGGGGGACAACTTGATTTGCCTCAGCGGAAAAGGAAGCAACGCTCAGGAGCTTCTCAAAAAGACGGAGCAGAGAGGAGAACTAAAGAAATCCCAGCTGTCCGATCTGGGCGAGATAATAACAGAGTTTGAGGCCTGCTTCGTGGACAGGCCAGGCAGAACTGATTTGACTGAGCACGATATTGAGCTGACTTCAGACGTGCCAGTGCGATCAAGGTGCTACCGATTTTCTCCAAGGCAAAGAGAAATTCTGGATAGGGAAGTAACTCGCATGCTGGAATTAGGAGTAATAAAACCCTCGGAAAGCGATTATGCTTCGCCTATGATCTTAGTAGAAGCTCCAGGTAAAGACCCTAGGCCTGTGGTAGACTACCGAAAGCTAAATTCTCTCACCAGGGATCAAGTGTATCCTATTCCGAATATTGAGGAGAGAGTAGAACAGGTCAGTAGAGCGGCATATGTGACTACGCTGGACCTTACTCGAGGATACTGGCAAGTACCGCTCACTGAACGCGCCAGCAGATACGCGGCTTTCGTCACTCCGACGGGCAGCTACCAGCCAACAATGATGAGTTTCGGGCTCAAAAATGCTCCATTTTGTTTTTCCCGACTCATGGATAGGGTTTTAAATGGGTGTGAAACATTCGCGGTGCCTTATTTAGATGACATTGCGGTTTTTTCCGACTCATGGGCGGACCATATGGTACATCTAAGAGCTGTACTGAGCCTTTTGCGTCAAGCTGGACTAACCGTAAAGGCCGAGAAATGTTGCCTGGCAAGGGCGACCGTGGACTACTTGGGTCACAATGTAGGTCAAGGTTTCAGGAAACCCAGCGAGATTAAGATTTCTGCGGTAGCAGACTACCCGCGGCCGAGCACGAAGACGGAAATTCGGGCATTCTTAGGGCTGACGGGATACTACAACCACTACATCCCTCACTATTCAGCTTTGGCTAGCCCTCTGACCGACGCTCTCCGCAAGACAGAACCGACAAATGTAGTCTGGGACGAACAAAAGGAAGCCTCCTTCGTAAACCTGAAGGCTGTGCTGATTAGCCGTCCGGTATTGCGAGCTCCAGACTATGGCCGAGAATTCACGGTCCAGTGTGATGCCAGTGATCGAGGGTTAGGTGCTGTTCTTTGCCAGAGAGATGACGACGGTAATGAGCACCCCGTGCTCTACTTGAGCAGAAAGCTGAGTTCTAGAGAGAGGGCTTATTGCGCGTCAGAGAAAGAGTGCGCTTGCATTGTATGGGCCATTCAAAAATTGCAGTGCTATCTTGGAGGGGCCAAATTCACCGTAGAGACGGACCATTGTCCCCTGGCTTGGCTGCAAACTGCGACATCGAAGAACAGTCGCCTTCTTAGGTGGAGCTTGATTTTACAGCAGTACAATTTTGAAATAAGATACAAAAAGGGGAAGTTAAATGGGAATGCGGACGCGCTTAGCCGCTCTTTCTAAGCGGTCCGAGATGTTCCTCACCATGTATCCAAATTGATAATCAGGTTTTTTTTTTTTTTTCGTGCGCTTGTATATGTGTGGCTATGTAAAGCAGCACGTTTGGTTTTCTAGGAATACGTGGGTCCCGAACGTCTTGAGAGTGGGCTTTTCTCGAACAACAATGGCAGTTTTCTTTTAACCTGGTCTCTTCAGACGGGAGCCGAGTGCTTGCTTCGACATGTGGTTGAGTTTCAGACAGCTCGAGCAATTTGGCCTACAACAATCGAGACAACGCGACAAGCAACAGCGAGCTTCAAGCGTTCACGTGCAGGCCATTAAGTCGTCTCTTCATGCAGCAGCGGCGACTGCTGCCCTCCGAGACTCTTCTGGTGGGGGAGGAGGCTGTTACGACCATGCATCCGCATTTGCGCGCTCTATTGTTCGCCTGTGGGCATGGAAAAGTATTGTGAATATGTGGTGATGGTCCAATGGCTCTAAGTGAGCCTGTTTCCAGGAATCCTGTTTTGTAAGCCTGTTTTGCTTTGTGGACACTCTGCAAATGCCAAATTGACCCTGCCAAGAGAACGTCTGGAAAAACACAAAGAAACGTCCCCCTGCGGGAAATGCAGGAAATGCTTTCTTTCTTTTGTTCACCCTTCCAGTCGAGAAGGGCTATCCTCCAGTGATGAATGCCTCCTATCCAAGGGAGACGACAGAGTGACATGTCCGCTGACGTGCAGGACAAGAAAGGAGCATGACTCATACGGCCATTAAGTGATTTCCCGGGAATGCAGGAAAGATTTGCAATTGTCGAAAAGGGACCATGTTGGGAGCCCTATGCGGCGCCACGTGCACTCGGGTTTCTGAGAAGTAAAACCCCTTGTCAGAACCAGCCTGTGGTTTCTTTGCTGAAGAATAGAAATGTACCTCCTCTCCTCGCCGTTCCCAAGGTTTTCCCGCCAACAAGTGATCACGCCCAACGAATGAATGCCGGACCAGTCAGTGCTTCAGACCATCAGTGCAGTGATGTGTTCGATTGGATGCCGATACCTGAGGGGCGTGCCCTGGATTTGGTTGGTCAGCATCTTCAGAGAGGGGCTGGACATAGGGGGTTTTTAAGGACGCTGCAGAGCACGAAATGTCGCTCTGGGCCCTGGGTAAACGGCTCATCCAGTCGCTTCTCGCTATGAACTCTTAACGCTTGCCATTTTGCTGATGTACCCTTCTTTTTCGTGTAAATAATCTTGTAAATAAGTTTCTCAAAGTGCCATTAAACCTGCTTGTACATATTTCACCAACTTCGAAGATTCAATCCTACTTCAACCCCGAGTCTCTGCACGCTACCAAGTGAAGGCCGGGTCGACGTAGCCCCAGCGTCACGACAATATTGATATATTGATTATTGATAATTGTTAATTGAATATATAATCTTAATATTATTCATTGCTAGCTATAGTTAGGCAGAACGAAATCACTGCTGTAGAATGGTGCACACCTGCAAAATGGGTTTGTTTTCAGACAGGAATTAGTGTATGAAAAGGATGAGAAAACTACGGTATCAGAAAATAAATAAGTAAACGGTAATATCTGCTACAAAAAAAAATAATAATACTTGCGCACTTAATGCAGGACAAAGTGGGGAATAAAGCAAGATAGACTAAAATCAGACATGTGGTAGTTGATTGAAAAACTGGTTCTCTAATTATCCCTGAAATTTTATGGGATGCAGCGTTCGGTGCCCTTAATGTAGAACCGAATTTTACTAAGCGTCACATTTGTTTTTTCTCTTTCATTCTACTAATCGAATGATACAACAATTCAGCCAGTGCCGAGGAAACTTTCAGGTTAGGCTGCAATGCCGAAATAGCTTATCGTTTACTGCGATTGAGATATGAGTCAACTTTACCTGCATTCACATCTGTCGTTGTCGCTGCTCGTTGCGACTTCATAGGTATCTACATACATCAAGGCCACTAAATCTAGACAAACGCTTCTAGTTTTACCCCGCGCGGTGGTTTCATGTTTGGAGAATTTGGCTGCTGCCGCTCTTCTATAGAGGCTAGCGCAAGACGTCCGTCTACTGTACGTTGCAAGGACATGTAATAACGCTATAGTTGTCGAAAAGTCCGGAGCCCCTCTCTACGGCGTCCTTTATATGTATATCCTGATACGCTATGGGATTTTAAAGCGTGCGAACGAACTCAAACCAGCTTCTAATTTGCGCGACTGTCGCGACATGCCTCATAGCCCCGAACATTCAAGGCAGTCACGGGAATGCCGAGTGTTCGGCACATTTCCCTGATTTCCTATGCCAATGCGAATAAGTTGTTGTTATCCTAAGAAGTATTTCATTGTAGGACGAATATTGTAGCCAGGAGGAATAATTGCCACTATAATCGCTGCCTTTGCGAAGCATCTCTAAGGGCTATCTAAGGTTTCCGAAGAATAACGCAAAATTTTCAGATAACTCCTTTATGTGATTCGGTGTCTGCTACTGGCCCCCATCAGATGACGCTTGTTTCTGAATATAACCCTCAGCCCCAGAAAATTTGGGCCTGCTCTTATTCTACCCTAGTTACGCGGCCGGTTAAATTGCGGTTGTGCTTAATAGCGTTGCGGAACTTAAACGCAGTTCCCGCGAATTCCGGATCCCCGTTGTTACACAGGTCTCCTCCGTTCCTGGTCATGACAATAAAAAAGCCTCGGGTGTATAGTGAGCAAAGAGAAGCGCTAATAGGCAGGGTGAAGCTGTCCATGCAGAACACTCATGCCTTATTAATACAAACCTCTTTGATGGTATACACGACTCCAATTATAGGTACTTTTTGCAGTGGGAACAAAGTTTTTTCATCTATTTCAGCAGCGTTAAACATGACGTTAAGCCGATTGGGGTAGCTGTAATCTTGTCACCTTAATATGAACAGCGACGGTATGTAAAATGTAATGAAATCTCGTGTTTCCAAATCAGACATTTCTTCTCTTGTATTTGGTATACTGGACGCCAGGGATCAGCAGCGCGGACGTTCAAATGACATAAATGATGCTTTTTTTTTGTAATTTCATGCGTTTTATTATGCTAGTGCCCAAGTGAAGCGCTTAACCATTTGTGGCATTGCATGAATGGCTGCTAACAATGGCATCTGTGTAGCATGTGTTGCGCTGACAGCTGCATTCAGCAGCTGATTTTCGACATATTTCAGCTATATACTAGCACTTCGTAGTGTATTCAGTTGCAACAGGAGGTAGCTACGTCGCCACTATATGAGACGTCATCTTGCATCTTGTAGACCGCAATGGGCTTCATTCTCACATTGTATTTTACCTTATGGTACCCAGAACAATGCCCTTGGCGTTTCCAATAATTAATGTAATTGCCAGTTCAATTCCTAGCAGTGTGAAAAGCAGGCATTAACCACCAGGCTGGCCCCCTGATTTTGTATGTATGTATGTATGTATGTATGTATGTATGTATGTATGTATGTATGTATGTATGTATGTATGTATGTATGTATGTATGTATGTATGTATGTATGTATGTATGTATGTATGTATGTATGTATGTATGTACATATGTATATATATATATATATATATATATATATATATATATATATATATATATATATATATATATATATATATATGCGTGCGTGGTGCGCGCGCGAGTGTTTGTGTGTGTGTGTGTGCGCGCGTGCGTGCGTGCGTACATACATACATACATACATATTGACACTTAAAATTTAGAATTTGAACGAAAGAATGAAAAAAAAATCATTTGCCCAAATATATTTCTTTAATGCTATTGTGTTTGGGGTGTAACAGGTAGGAAGGATATCTTGCGGAAGAGAATTCCATGCTTTCACACCTGTGCATATCAGGCGCCGCTGGCCATAGTCGTTGTAACAAGTCAGCCCTAAAACTTTTCTCCCAGAAGCAGCACGTGACTTACTAAGGGGAGAGGTCAACATGGCTGAAGGGAAGGGAGTCTGATTATGTATTATTCAGTAAACAAGTAAAGTGTCGCGATAATCACGCAGGGTAGATGAGGTCATTACTTTTATTATGCGACAATGAGGTGGACACTGAGGCAGTTGTGCCTCAAATAGGCCATTTACTATGGCGCTGGTCAGCCCCAAAGGTTTGCTGTGTCTTCGATGCAAAACCTAAGCCTATAGCGACGACCGGGTACAGGTTCACTGCTAGAATACCATCGTTCGCCGTGCGCTCGCTGCCGGCACCAATACTGTGTAAGCTCAGGACATCACGTGCTGGCGCGCTGTGACATTGCCGTCTTCTTTCGTGATGCGGCAGGTACTTGACCGTTTTTTTTTTATTTACGGCTATAAAATGCGCAGTTTGAACAGAGGTAGTCAGCCCCATGAAGTTAGGTTGAAACCTCGTGGGGTGTAGCGCATCTCTTTTCAAAACTATATCGGGGTTCCCGATACTATGTCGCTATAATTGTAGTTCTAAGGCTCCTTTCTTTATTCGCCAATAAAGACTGCAGTTGAGCAGCAGACTGACAGACATTGAATGTCGTTCTGTTGCTGCAGCGCCGTACGTCGCAGAATGACTAATTTGATTTGTAGCCAACCTCATGCGGTTAGGTTGTAATCTCATGAGGTTACTTCTGAGTTAGAACACTGTGCGACGGTGCTGCGGTATACTGCTGCTGCGCTGTCGGACAGGACTCGAAGGATCTATAAAATCGTCGGACGGCACTCTAAAACTACCTATTTTAATGTGCTGATCTTGAGGCAGGATTTCGTAACTGCGCGTTATTGAAGCGAGCCAGTGCGGGTCCTATCGGCACTCGGGCGCCTACACTCCCCCTCCGTGCACAGATGCCGCCATTTTCTCAGTAAACGACGCAAAGGAAGGAGTGCCCGTGTGATAGGCGTGGATAATGCTGCTCATGTAATACGCAGCCGAAGAGGCCCCTTATAAATCCACAGCTCCACGAGACCCAAAAATCGTCCCTGCTGTCTGGGGACTTTTGACCGAAGTTAAGGATTTTCTGCAGAGCGCGCTCTAAGCTTCGGCCTCTGCGAAATTCTCAACCACTTTTTCTTAATTCGTGACGCACCAGTAGTTTAAACTCAGACGTACACCGGAAAAGGTTCAATATTCATAATCTAGTAGCAGCATAGAGATCCGCTGATTAGTGGTCGGCAACGGTATGACAGTAGTATTCGTAGGTGGTTCACATTTATTAGAAACGATCCCGGTTCAGTGTGCGGCATATATTAATGCTTGATTTTGGAAATTTTTCATTTTTCATGAACTTTGAGGAGTAAAACTTGCCGACAAGGCAATCTTTTCTGAGCTCGAGAGGAATTAAGAACCGCCGTTAGATAATAATTTCCAGTTACGTTGGATTTTTTCAGCTGCTACTGGAAAAAAAAACAGAGAAATAAAGCTTATTGGGTATATTTTATTGATCTTCCGTTTGCTGAACGAAACATCAATTGTATCAACGTCAAGCATGCAGCTATGCGCACGCGTCGTCATACATTGTCGTTCTTCCATGCATTCTATCATGCATGGGCTCATGCAAGCTATGGCCGAACGCTTCTTGATGCCATGTATCGCAGCTCTGGCAGGCTACCAGTGCTATGCGGAAGACGATTTATGCACTGTCTCCCGAATCTCACTTGTGTAACCCCATAGGAGAGTCCCCATCAGGAAAAGGCGTCAATGCGAAAATGTCACCAATCAGCACTTGGAAGGGACTCAGCGTCGCTCCCTGTTTGCTTTGAAGCTTGGTAACATGGAGGGGGAATGACAGGCGCTACGTAGCGTTTCGTTAAATGTAACCAGCCGAAGAGTTTGCTTCTGAGTCTGGTTACCTATATCGCGAACGTTCCAGACGTCCAGAATGTTAGGTCAACTCTTGTCGTCACCTTCCATGAATTGTGACCTGTACTGACGCTACAAGAGCTTCATGCCCTAAAGGGAAGTCTATTGGGATATTTACCTTATGAGGGACGATATTGCAGGTGCCTATAATATTTTTTTTTTCGAAACACCGAAACCACGAAACAATTGGGGACACTTAAGCTCTTTCATTAAGCATATGGCGCTGCAGGTTTAATGGCTCCCGCCTGCGGGTCCCCTTGCGGATATTCGTTCGCGTACATGCACTATGCGACCTGCTTAATCACTAATACTTAATATTCTGCCTCTATAGCCTCCCACAGACTCATTAACCGTAAGTAGACGTAATGTGGCACATTACGCGAAAGATCACTTGATTCCCCTCTCATCCTCCTATCTCAAGGAGCTACTCGACTGGGAAGCTCCTACCAACTCAGTCATGTCATGTGCTTTTGTTATGAAAGAGCACTGAGCAAGAGTAGAGGGGACTCCTCAGTTCGCAGGTCGAGCCAACGTTTCGACAAGTAGACTGGTCTTCGCTTGGCCCAGACGAAGACAAGTCCACTTGTCGAAACGTTGGCCCGACCTGCGAATTGAGGCTTCCCCTTTCATCCCTTGTTCAGTGCTCTTTCATACCGTGTAGCGATCTTTTTCTTCTCGTTCTACCTGACTGAAATTGGTATGTCACATAACCCATTTACCAATCACTTATGTCACCTGCCATTCCCCACCTGCAGTCGGTATGATTGTGATTTTTCGCTCACAACTCCACAACGCCGACGTCAATGACAAAGCCCACGCCAACGCCATAATTTCAGCAGAGCGAGGCCTTTAACGCTGTTTCGTTAAAAGCTGAGTTTGTTCGCTGCTACAAGACCATTGCTATCAATATGGGATGCACTTTGTGGCTTATTTTTTAAATATTTGTACGCGCCTGCCCATTGAGAAATTAATTAGTCAGGCAAAATTGAGTGCAACTCATTTAGACTGCATTTAAGGATGGAGAATTTCTGTCCACAACAGAGCCCTTAGATGCGCGCTTTCTTCTATGCTTGAGGAGCGAAGGTGCTGCATACGCCAAAGCACAAGCTGTCGAATGCCGGTCACATATGCTCAAGTCATCTGCTTTTGACACGACTGATAAGCTACCCCCGGTCATGCAAAATGCGTCGTCTATTTTTTCCCCCGAGGTGTTTGTGTTCATAATAGCACTGAGAGCACTAGATAAAAAATTGGTTTGGTTTGGTTTTGGGGTTTAACGTCCCAAAGCGACTCAGGCTATGAGAGACGCCATAGTGGATGACTCCGGGAATTTCGACCACCTGGGGTTCTTTAGCGTGCACTGACATCGCACAGCACACGGGCATCTAGCTTTTCGCCTCCATCGAAAAGCAGCCGCCTGAGGCCGAGATTCGATCCCGCGTCCTTGGGCACAATAGTCGAGCGCCCTAACCACTGCGCCACCCCAGCGGGGTCTAGATAAGAAATTAGCTTATAGGTATGAGATTCAGATTCAGTTAACAACACCGTTGCCGATGAGGCGACAAAATGGCAAGCAAAAGTTGACTGGCAAAGTAACAGAATTCTCACTCCGAGCAGTGGGCAAACTTAAAAAAAAAAAAGGAAGAAGAAGAAGAACAAAACAAAAATATATATCCAATGGTACACTGACGAAAAACCAATGGTACAATGCGCTGCGCACAGCACATACATTAATATCTCAGTGTTCGTTAACGTGCAGACAAAGGATTAGAATCACATTTTTAGTACCATCAAAGCGTTTATATACGGTTTCTAAACTCGAGCGTGCTTTTTTTTTTTTTCTGCCGTCCGGAAAGATTTAAGTACCTCGTCGATTATCTTATCATAACTATCTTAGCGTCAGATTGTACTACGTCTACAGACATGTTGCCCTAAAGATCACAGCCTCAGCAGAATAAGAGCTGCTGTGCCGATTCACCACTGAAAAGCACTTCTTGAAGCAGTAAATTTCGCTTCCTCGCCTGTTTGCACGCCCCTTTAATTGTTTAAACCTGTTTCTTATAAGCTACTTCATCATTCGCGGGGCAAAACCCAAGGGCAAGATTAGTCCTTCCGAGCTAGTAAACGATTCCACCGCTGCTTATTTTATCTTGCTTTTGTGGGCTAAACGCTCCCTGCGTTTAGCTGACGACGCAAGGAAAGCAATCGATTTTCTGCTTAACAAGGCGCCACCACGCTGCTATGAGTGAGCAGAGCGCAAGAAAGTAGCGAGTAAAAAAAAATAAGTAACTGCAAGAGCTTTTCGCGGGACATGCTTCGTGAGGGTGCTCGAGTATCGCCTATCGAAGACAAAAAAAGCGAACCACGCGTAATTGGGCTGTGTGTGCTTATTCAGAGCGGCTTACTAAAAGCTGCGGCTCGCGAGAGGGAAGAAAATGCTAAGACAAACGAAAGCCGTGGACATCGAGTACCCGGGAATTTATTACTTTTCAAGCACTAAGAAACGGAATCAAGCTCACGCATGTCGTCGCACAAATCCTCTCGTTACAGCGTATTGCCTGACACTTTTTGTTTCGTTAAAACGTGCGTGTCGTTCTCGAATACCTGGCGCTTATTTTCACTTTTACTCTCTTTATTTAGACCCGTTGCAGTTTGAAATGGTGTCTTTTTTTTTTTTTTTTCTAACACCGTCGTGCTTAAAAGTCGCCGATATCTTGTGTAGACATAGTAAAATGTCGTGCTTCTCACTAAAAGGTCTCCGATATCTTGTGCAGACGTAGTGCAATCTGACTTCCGCAAGGCAGACTGCTTATTCAAAGCTTAAGGACTACTTGTTATCACAAAGTGGAGAGCGGTCAAGTTGCGTTTGAACACGAGCCGCAGGCAAGACGTAGAGGGAAAAAAAATTGTAAGAGAGGCTTAACACGGTGCTGCTAATCTCTCTAGGCAAGATGAAACCACGAGCCAATGTTCTCCGCTGTTCTTAACAGGCTCACCGTTTCTCCGTTCTTTTACTTCCTTCGCGAAGAAAGCACGCTGGGTGGCGGAAAGCGAGCAAGGAAGGAGAGTTCATGGTTGCCGCTAATGAGAAAAAGTTTTAATTAATGTCGAGCGTTCTCAGAGATAGCCGCTGTAGGGAACGAGGCCAGGAAAGGGCGGAGTCATTTATTAGCCCAAGGATAACAAGCCGGCCGGACTTTGCGCCGGCTATCTCGAGACGCGGTGCCCTCTTCAGACAGCCAAATAACGCGGCGCAATCAGAGTCGAACGTGCCGCACCTCCTCTGTCGGAGAAATGGGGATGAAAATGCATGCTCATCGAGTTACTTCAATTTATTCGGTAAAGCTACAATCACGGAGACCACATTCTGCTTACAATAAGAACGGAAACCCAGAGAACTGCCATAGTGCTGTGACCACCAGATTTTCCCCAATAATACTAGGCTAACAGAACCCTTCTTGTTAAACTTTGATGAACTAAGCGATAGTTTCAAAGCGGCACTGGGGTCTTCCTGAAGGGAGAACTTGCCAGCGGCTCGTTGGATTAATTGTCAGTTTATTATGCTTGCTAGCAAGTGAAGCAAGCAATTACTTTTTTGGCGATCTTTCGTGAACACTAAAAAAAAAAGGAAAGAAGCAATCTTGCTCAACAACTGCTGACAAGATCGTTTATAGAGGGTGTGTTGAGCTTTTATAAGCTCAACGCACCCTCACCTGAATAGTAGTCGAACCTACATTACTGATACCAAATCTCATCTTGCCTTCGAATTGCAAGCGAGCTTAAACACCATAGAAGCTTTACCTGCCAACCCCACGTATAGATAGGTTCAAGAAATCCTGCAGCATTTAAAGCAAGTCAGCGTTACTCTTAGCGTCACACAGGCTATACATGCTGTTTGTCACCGTTACACAGTGCATATACTCATTCACTTAGTCCAAGACAACACAGATCTGATTAACATCGCAGCGGATGGGCTTCCTCGTGCAACAGATGTGCCCCAACCTCTGCATGGTTCTTTGCCACCGGATCCACTTCTGACGCATTTCACGTCTTCTGCATCCCTCAAGCAGCGTGCTACACGTGCTGTCATTCCCCCAGTGTACGTAGCCTCTTCCCCCAATCTATCAAGAGTGGAGGAGGTATCTCTGAGACGGCTGAGCGTCGGAGTGGCCCTCACACCCGCCGTTCGACACCAGTGGCAAAGTCGTACAATTCCAGTTCCCGACAAATACCCACACTGAGAAGAACCCGCTTGCTACACCACTGTCCGGCATCTAATATGGACATGCCCAGGAACTTCGCTTGTGCGCAATGCTATTCTGCAAAAGGCAAGACTTTCACCAACCAATGAGTCTCATTTGCAGGTATGGATAACGAAAAACATTTATGTTCGCAGCCTGTGTGATTTTTTACATATGACTGGACTGCACACATGTTTGTAACGCCTTCCCTTATAGTACCACTTTTATGCCGTGTAGACAACTTAGCGTCATCAATAAATAAATAAGCAATACCTCCTTCTTGTGGCCGCATCCCGGGAGAAACGTTAAAAATAAAATGCGCGCGCACGCACGCACGCACGCACTCTCTCTCTCTCTCTCTCTCTCACACACACACACACACACACACACACACACACACACACACACACACACACACACACACACACACACACACACACACACACACACACACACACACACACACACACACACACACACACACACACACACACACACACATATATATATATATATATATATATATATATATTTGAGATCAACATGCTCGGCGATTTTGAAGGCAGGAGGGTCGCCTGCTTTGCAGTAATTTTTAAATTGTAAAATTTAGCTCCATTTTTAGATCTGGTTGCGTATTAGTAAAACCGTGCTACAAGACAGTAGAACTACCTACAATATGTAGTATTTCTTATACATTTCGAAGTAGAGACAAATGCTTCTCAGTTATAGAAAAGGTCACAGCTGTATACTTTGGTAGGGGACTCTCGGCTAGACAAGTATCGGGTATATGCACATTATTTCTGTAATAAGTTATTGAACACATTTAGGGCAGCGGAAACGTAATAGCATAGAGGTATGCCGGTTTGCCGAACAGCACTGACACACACGCACAGCGACAGGGGCAAGGCAAAGTGAGGCCACTGGGCGTGCGTAGGAGGCGTCCGGTAAACCGGTACATGTGTCCGATAGTACGTCTTCGCTGCCCTAAAACCTTCTATTATCCGATGAGTAACCAGCCGCTGTTAAAAAAGAAATAAAACGTTTGCATGATCGCAGATCAATCTAAGCTCGAACAGTTCTTGTTTATCTATTTTTAGGCTTTCATTTTACAATGAATACCGCTGTATTTAGTGTAGTTTGACTTGATTCTAAAGATGCCTTCAGAATTCTGTGAAATGAAAACATACTTTGTATAAATGAAGTTCAAAATACGCGCTGTGATAAAGGTGACCCGGCAAGCACCACGACCTTATACCCATCGACGTGTTGCAACTGCCATAGTGTGACCAAAGCCACCGCTTAGTGATTTACTGTAAAATATTAATTTGAATATGGATTCTGAGTACTATAACTGTAAAACACTTCACTGTTTTTGACCAGTGTGAAGAGTTGAACTTGAATGACGTAAGCCTGCATCTGATCAGCTGGTTTGTACCGGACCTCGCACGTGGTTATAGGCAGTTCTTGCCAGTAAAAACTAAAAACAGACAAAATTACGTTTTGCATTATTCTAAAACTGATTTCATGGAAACGGATGAGTGTGCCTCTTCGGCTGATATCTGAAAGCATCTGCGGCTGTTTCGTCCGTCGATGCGACAGAACTGAGTGTTCACAAGTTGGCCAATAACGGCACTAATAAAGTTCATCTTCAAGGCTATGAGGCGGTGTGATCTTGCCCAATTACTTAGACGTTGACAACCGCAGAGTTTCAGTTTTCGGGGTCCATTGTTAATTATTCTCGTCGAAAACAGCGGCGACGTCTGGGGGCTCATCTGTGCAACGAGACGGAACGCCGTTTCCAGCTGCTCTTAATGTAGGGGACAGCGAGTAATGAAACTCTCGGTGCCTATTCGCCGCTGCTTTGCCCTGACATATTGAGAAGGAGCCAAATGAAACGACAAGTACCGCGAATGACCTTCAAGTGTCAAATGCTCCAGGCAACGCTCTTGGAGAGTCTATCGGAATGCGTGGTCATGTTAATAGCGCTGACAACACGGGGCGGAGCACTGGTATGGCCGCAATATACCTTCGTGATACGTTAACTGAAATCTACAAAAAGGGAAATATTTTATAACGTATATATGAACATCGCAAACACCCCACTTATCCCTCTAGTGGACCTATACTTAAGTGCTTAGTAGGGCAGCCATATGCCAATAAATCCTGCCCAACAGACTTTGATTTCCGCCTTCGGTGCCGTATTTCATACCACTCTTGAAAGATAACAGTTGAATGAAAAAAAAAAAAAGGTCCTAAAAATAAAACAGTCTATTTCAGCCCAATAATCCTGCTTTGACAGAGTGTTATTAAATACCATATATGACCATGACTAATTATACAAAGAGGTGCACATTTTGGTAAAACATGATAACACTTTAGTATGCGCCTGACGTCTTTTTTTTTCCTCGCCGTATTACTACTGCGAATTTATTCAGTAGTTCTCAACAGGGACCTTCCTTGACGTGCTGTCATCAAGGCATCCCATTGGTCGCATAAAGGATTGTCTGACGCTACACCGAGTAGTGAAGCGTCTATTTTTCTTGGTATATTCCTTCCGGTCTAATTAGACGCCAAGTCGTTAAACAGATTTTCTAGCTGGAGCATGGCCTCGCTTTCGCTCATTACAAAGAATCAAAACAATAGAAAAGGAGAGTATTTCAAAATAGAAGTTTCTTTTTCAACCAAAAGCATTCATGCCATACACACAGTGTGACGTTTTTCGTCCTAGAGTGACTTATTGACCATCGTACAGGAAACCAGTCCAGAAATTGACGCGCCGTGTTGATTATAATTCAATATCCCCCAAGCCTTATTTCCCATAAACTGCGACCCGTATCGTCCCAGCGCGAGTATTTCAACTGGAGGTCGCTGGGCGCTTCAGCAGTCAGTCTCGGGTGTCAACACATTTTTCCTGGTCACTACCGAGTGCGCAGCCCTGTTTGCCCAGAGCAAACTACTCTAGCAGGCTTCCTCCATTTTCACGTAGGCGTTACGATGGCCCAGCCCATTCCTGTCGTAAAAAGGCATCCGCGTTATAAACATGCAGTCGTCCAATATGGCTCGGCTGAGATGGCTTCCACTTTGCACATTGACCGTTATTCTGAGCTTCTCAGGAGACGGAGGGGCCAGATGACGCCTTGCCACTCAGTCGGCGGGTAGTTTTGATGAGTCGTCAGTGCGCGGCCGGCTTTAACCGTGACGCTGAAAATTGCCTGTACCGGACGGGAAGCGATTAAAATTATGGTGTCCGAGTGATGAATGGTATATTATGGTATTTGGGGTTTAACGTCCCAAAGATGCATCGGATGGGGTGGAAGCCGTTGTGAAGGGCTCTAGTAATTTTAGCCGCCTGGAGCTCTTTAACGTGCATTGACGTCGGACAGTGCACGGACACCTTGCGTCGAGGGATCGAACCCTCAATCCTCTGGCTCACAATTTCAAGGCCCTAAGCGCTAAGCCACCGTATCGGGGCGTTGAATTAAAGCTGCAGTCGGCAGAGGCGCTTGGCTATAGTGGGTACATTGTGACGGCTAATACGTGCGCTGCTACATCGTGAGGCCATTCGCATGAAAAAAAAAATAATAATTTGTCTTGATGACCATGCGTTTAGGCTATTGTCTCGTCATTTATTGTTGTTGGGCCAGCATAGTGAATAATATAGCCGCCTAGTCGCACAATCGTCCTCCGTATGGGCAGATTTTCACATCCTCATACTAGCCTCTCTTCGCGGCATCGCTTAAAGCATGCAGGCTTTCCGTGGCTGATGTTCGGACACTGCGAACGTGGAAACATTGTGCTCTTTCAGGAGATTCGCGTTTTCCTCACCAGCGTTAGCGAGACTTGTGCATCTTGTCTTCCGAGCTCTCTTAAGACAACCCGTAATTCATCTGAGAATTCGAGTGCCACCCAAAGCACAGTCTGGCTGAATAACCGTGCCGTTATTGCATAACAGAGGAGAAATGTTTAGAATTGCTAGTGTGCAAGAGTTTTCCGGCCAAGCTGAATACATTGCGTAATCCTTGTAACGGTAAATCCACAGCGGTTTGGTTATAGGGGCTTTGTTGTTCTGGCTCATTTTTGTTCATGCCAAAGAGATCAAGAGATATCGCAGAAGTCTTCGCCAGAGGCCTGCGTCAGGGTAGGTGTGACGATAGCTGAAGACATCAGTAAATGTTTTTCTTTTGATATTCTATCCTCATATGGTATTATGTTTTTTGTTATGGAGGGAGACAGGAGTAGACATCATACTAAAACAAAAAAGTGAACGTGCGTAATTATGACATCATTCCACAAATCCGCGTGTAATGGCCGTGAATGTACGTACGTGTGTGTGCGTGTATGTGCGTGCCTGTATGCATGTGGGTGCGTGGAGGGGGCAGGGAGAAGCGAGGTGAGATCGCTGGAGCTGGTCATATGGAAAACTAAACAGATACTTCACGGTCGTATAACCATGCTGCGCCGTGGCCTTCCCGAGCACTCGACACATCTATGCCGGGCTATTTTTCCCATAATGGGCTGCCTTACGATTGTATGTTCATAATGAGTATGTGTGAGGGGATAGAGACACTAAGAGATTAGTAATGAGGCGACTAACAAAGTGTGTGTGAGCGAACGACTATCTGCAAGGAGTGCCGTGCCGGGGACAACTAACGCTCTCGCGGCATACCTTTGAAGGCATACCGAAAGTGTCCCCAAAATGTTTACTAATAATGTACGCGAAAGCAACGTCTCGCTAATCGTATTCGAAATGCGATTTTGACGACAGGCTGCAAGTTTTCTGTATGTAAATATGGCGAGCTACAGTCATCGACAGATGCTAATATGGCCAACATTAGGCGCTCCTTCTTGAGTGCTATTGAGTACTATGCACGCTGGACCTATCGCGCAATATGTGCCAAATAGCTTTCGTATTTTTTTTTCTTTTTGGTATTAGTGAAAGCACTGCAAATCCTTCTTGGCGATCTTGTACCCACTCTATCGTCAATAGAAAATCTTTTTTTTAGCACATAATTTTAAACCTATCTGTCGTTCAGGTCTCTATCATATGTGATGGGTTTTATTTGCTGCGGTAGTGAAATATTGTTTCATGTAGTGGTTAAGAGAACACACTGCACGTAACCACTGCAACTAAATGTGGCTTCGTTTCCTTTTTTTTTTTTACTTTTGGTCATAGTCGCATGCAAGGTATAATACTTTCGCTTATCTTGCATAGCTAATGGCACATTTAATTCGAGATAAAAATTTTGATGTAGAATAAGATAATTAAGACTGAATTTAAAACTACAAGGCGCATCTGCTTCTGTTTAGTATAATTTTCTCCGTGCATTTCTGTTACTTATTTTGATATTTCGATCAGACAGAAAGCGATGCTTATTTAATGGGGGAGGAGGGGCGGGGCCAAATTGCGTTTTCAAAAGCAGTACGACCCTCGGCTCAAAAATTTTCACGGTACACAGGGACAGGTTATTTTTCATTTATGTATTGTGTCCAAGAAGGGGGTGCTCAATAAACGGGGTTGCAAATTCAGAGCGGTACAAGTCACTTATTTTATCGCGTTATTCACCTAAATGATGCACGACGTCTGACAGTTACGGAACTGCACAAATGCTAAGCCATCAGAGCTCACCGTGAGAGTAGGGTAAGTTCGAACGCAAACAACAGGACTTCGTCCCTTGGAAGGGCCATAGGTCGAAGGCTGATACTTTGAATGAGCACAACGAATTCTTCTCCGATGCAGCAGGAATCAAGTTTCCGCTTCCTTTTCCTCGCCCATGGAACAGAGGCCCGTTTTGTCCTTCGTATCGAGGCGCCTTCTTTCCGCTTAGATACGTGTGCCATTACCTCGGCTCACCTCGGAGGGGCGGGCAAGCGCGCCGCTATCGTTGGCATGCGACGCAGGCATCGGTGGAGCCCAATAACGGGTCATAACTTCAGGGAAATGCGCTCACGCCAGGAACCATATACGACGACATGTTCTTGGCCGGGGAAGACCGGACTTCAGGAACGCGGCCGGAGCAGAGAAGAGATGAGGCGGGATGAAGGGGAGACACACACACACTGAGCGAGCAGCCGCGAGAACGAGGAAAGAGCCAATCGGCCTATATTGGGCGCTCCATTCATTGTGCGGACAGAAATTGATTTCGCCCACCCTCGCACCTCACGTCCACTTCTTTTCTTTCTTCTGTCGCTCCCTTTCTGTCCTCGATCTTATCAGGTTTGCTTTTATTTCGCGCGTTGTGGCCTCAAAGAGCCCCGGGATGTCTACTGGAGATCGCGGAGAGACTGGTAGCCTGCGGCCGCGCGGTTCACCGCCATCGGAAACTAGCGCCTGCCGAGGGCTCAGAGACCGCGGTGGCGGCGCTCAGGATTCGATGCGCTGTGCGACACAGGACCATCACGGACCCGCATTAAAAGAAAGCCTTGGTCTGCCCCGCAAGGTCTAGCATGTTGCGTCTGTCTAGGTATCTAGGTGTGCCGAAGCGATCTTCCCCTTCTCCCTTTTTCTTCACTCATCCTCCCCCTTCCAGTCCCCGTCTTAAACAGTTCCTTAATCATTACCCTCGAACTGCGGCATCCATAAGATTGCTGCAATCCTATTGTCCCATTCCGTGAAGACGGGTTCCTCTGGACGCCGAATAGGCAGTCTTTCCAGAAAGAATTTTCAATTGGATCACTAACTGCGTGCTTCATACGAGAGTTCATCTTGCCAAGAGTCTCGCATACACTGTTCTACGAGATTCCCCAATGTACGCGCGCACGGCACTTTGCCTACACCCTACGGATAAGGACTGGTTTTTACATGTTTTCACGTGTGACCAGAGAAACGTGTGTTTTCACGTGTGTCAGGTACACACAGAGCGCTGCACGCACATTTGTACAAGGGTAGTCATCTAGAATATTCATTATGAACTTCCTTTTTGCCTTTAATGAGAAGCAGAATGATCATGCTCATTTAGGAATCGGTGTTTTGTTGCAAAAAGGAACACAGTTTAGCGGAAGCGGGCCAGTGACATAGTCTCTACTGGCAAGCAACTACTCCCGTTTTGTGGGCTTCTTTCTGCTTCCTGTTTTCCTTTTTGCTTTGCTATGTCCTCAAAAATAAGCGGCTCCTTGCGCATCATTTGCTGTTTCTTTTTTTTTTTTTTGTTCACACCTAAAAATTTGCAATCTTTTATGTTTTCATTGGAGCAGGACAGAGATGGCCGAGAAACGGATACGTCACTGATGATATCGGCGGAGGTGTTCAAGGCAGCATGGCTTTAAATGCTCAGAGTGCTGGAGTTCATCTCTCCGCCGTCACAAAGGCAGCATTCGGAAATCTGCTCGCAGATCTAAAAAAAGAGCTTCAGCGTCGCGACATGGCGTCTGCACGGTATTCTACCGTTCGAAGAGAGGATCCGGACTACGCGGTGATACTATCAGAACCACCGGAGTCTTCCTGATTGGATTGAAACCGAAATCCAATCTTCTAAATTCAGCTTCTAGGTTTTCGCTTCAGGCTGCAGACCACTTGGATGAAGTATCAGGCTTGGTTCGTTGTTCTCTTTTTTTCCTTTGTTCTTGTATTGTCAATCTTTTTTGTGCAATCCTTCAAGGTACAATTCTCATGCCGTTTAGAAAATTCGCTAAGAAGGTCAGATAGGCAACATGAATTGATTTACCCGCGGCTTCGAGGCTGCTGCTTCGAAAATGCTTGACATGACATTTTCCATTTCTTGTGATGTTTCACAATCGAACGCTGTGGTCAGCTGCTGATGTGTTTGATTCTCGCAGAGGCTGTTTTCATCAACATAGGTTCATGAAAGCAGCAGAGGCAGTCATGCCTGTAGTCCATCCAGTGGGTCACTGCATAGTGGGGCTGAGGTGAAGTGTTGTGTTGAGCATAAAATGCATAAAATTCTGTATCATCCTTAACCCGCCATTATGCATACTTAAAGCCACTTTGAAATAGTAGACAAGTGTCACAGTTCATATCCTAAAATTATCTTGCAGTTCTTTTGCTGGCTGTGGAGACTCACCTTTGGCGTTTTGCTAAAGTGTTTCTGTTTTCTTTTAATTTTGTGTAATTTCGTTAAAACATTTTCGACAGTGCCAATGAACGCTTAGTTGTTTCCATTTGCCTCCTCGAAAGATTCAGACAATAAGTTTAAAGTCAGGAGTGCTTGTTTTTTTTATCCTGTGTGATGTTTCCTTAGCATGGAAGCGATTTTGGTTCCCTTTGAAGCGGACTCTTATTTCTGTCTCGATCACGCATCGTACCAGCGTTATACGGCGTATAATTAATTGCGACTCGATTTAGTTTTAAAGGCTGAACGTCACAACGCGAATCACGTTATGAACGGCGCCATAGTGGGATGCTCCGGAAAGTTTGACCACCTGAGGTTCTTTAAAGTGCACTGATATCGTGCAGAAGATAGGCGCCTAGCTTTACGCCTCCATGGAGTGGCCTAAGCTCCGGCTTTAGGCGTATGATGCGACACCTTTGATGACTTCCGTCTGCGGATCCACCTGTGGACCCTTGTTCGCGTGCGTGCGCCTTGTTACTTACTCAGGGCTCATTCCGTTTTCTAGCATATACTTGTTAGTATACAGTCGTTAGTCATCATAGTATGCGAACGACCAACCGATTAAAACATACAGCTTTAGCCAACCCGTCGACTGCCCCTGCGTAGCCGAGGGGTAGCGTGCCTATCGGGATCAAAGGATCCCAGAGGATCCGATTCCCATCTCATCGTTTTACCTCAAATGAGTGACCGAGAGTGTCACAGAAGGAACGACACTCGTCCATGACACATGGTCACACGTCCTCGCGTCCAGTCAGTGGCTGGCCATGTCACAAGTCCACATTCCAGAGGCGAGACCCTTATTTTCCTCTCATAACTCCGAAGCCGGAGCTTCCGGAGGCCTAACGCCGTCGCGTTAATTAGCATACATATGGATCGGTTTCTCGAAACTGGGGCCACCACTGTACACGATGAATACAAGACACGTGCCATGAGCGCAATCCAAATGGGATGAATAGTATCCAGGGGGCGTCTGGAATATTGTTTTCTCTTTCCTTAGCAAACACGAAGACGTACTCGGAAGATTCCGCCAGGAGCGGCACAATGCCTACCTGCACTGGAAAGGAGAGGGGAGATAAATGATGCAGAAAGAGAGGTAAAGGGAAGGAAGAAGCCATACGACGGCAGTCAGCGTGGCGGTATATGCCTCGGACGCCACATTCGTTGAGGAGGATGATGGCTGATGGCGTTAAAGACGTCGAGCTCTTTTCATCTCTCTCTTTCCTCTCTCTCTCTCTCTTGCTTCTTTCATCGTGCGACATTGTCCAATCATTGCGCACATTCGCTACGTGGCTAAAGCCAATATTTCTGCCTGCGTTCCTTATATATTTTGATTTACCTCTCGTTATATCATAAACAACAGATAACCGGGGCTGCCCGATTTCGCAGCAAGAGCGATAAGAGCCGGCGACTGGACAATGAAAAGAAAAATTATGGGAGGAAAAAAAGACGAGGCCTGCGCAACGTCTGATGCCTTGTTCTCTTCCGCCCCGCTCAACACAACGCTGCTTCTCAATACTGGCGCAAGACAAAACGAAATGAACGCCCGCGCTTCCTTTGAGCATCGTCTTTTTCCGAGACCATTGCTCCCGCGCACCGCCGCCGCCGCGGCTCAAAATCGTTGCACGAAGCTAATAAATACCGGCCATTCTCTTCCAAGCATTGTGCCTTCCGTTCCGATAAAGCGGACAGAGACAGGAATAAGCGTTTCGTTTCTATATATCGCGCCACACCACGAACAATCTTCGTCTACGTCGCTAGTGCTGGTTCTCGTATGAATATTGCCTGGCGTTTTGCCGCCTTCTTCTTCCATTTCTTTATCTCTTTCTTTTTTTTTTTTTTTTGCCGAGGACTCACATCGCTCTGCCACTCGCTCTTTCCTCTTCATTGTGTTCCTTTCCTTTTTTTTTTTTTTTCTTTCGTAAGAATGCACGCTCGGGCTACCATTCAGCGGGACGTAGAGGCATTTTGCAGAGAGTGGGGCGGGACGCGATGTTATCCGGATATTTCGGGCTACAACATGGCCGGGCATAAATAGTGCCTGGTCCAGTGGAGCTGCGTTCGATTTGTCGACCTTATAAGCTTGTGCGCGCCATTTGCTCCGGTAGACGAAATGTCTTGTTTTGCTTCGCCTGCTGCGTTTCGCTCATTACGTCCTCTTCGTCTCTCGCAGTCTCTGCTCCATTCTTTCTGCGGCTTACTACGGAAATGTGTGACCATCTCAACCATTCGCAGTTTGTTCGCAATACGTCTGATGCGCCCGTCGTGACTCTTTGTGTGCACTGTGGCACTTCTTTCACTTGAACTTTGCATTCGTTGCTCTTCGTTTATTCTAATCAGCTCATCCACATCTCGCGTGCAGTTAGTCACTCCGTATTCATAGTGCCAGCGAAATCTGGTTAGGCCACTGTCGACAATGAGTGCTAGAGAGAGGAAGAAAGAGAGCGAACAGGAATGCCGCAGAAAGTAAAGAAAAACAGAAGGAACAACATAGAGTGCTCTTGAGGAAAGCGACAGCGGGTGAAAAAACATCGAATCAGGAGGAAGAAACAATTTCATATGCCGTAAGCCAGCGACACGCATGGCTTCAAGTCTTGGAAGCCCGTGCACGGTTTTCTTGTTTTTTCTTCGTCCCTCTCTTTGCCACTCCGCTCAGTCGTCTTTCCCCACACCTTTTTTTTTTTTTCTTCCTCCCTTTATTTCGTTAAACGATGGAAGAAGCGACTGGCTGGCGGCTGCGACGAGTCAGTCGTGTATGCAAAGGAAGAAAAGGAGAAGGGGAAAAAAGATGGTAAACGGGAAAGAGAGAAAAGAAAGATGGGTGGGAGAGACGGAGCAGAGGGAGAGAGATAGAAAGCGATGCGAGCTGCTCGCGTTCCGATGTCGAAAGCAGCCTCGGTGCCGGATTCACGGTAAGCCTGCTTCTCTGCTCGAGCGACTCCATCGGAGTAGGAAACGGCTCCACACGGCGGGCGCGCTGCAGACGAGCGGGCGTCGGCGTTTGGCGATGTCTGTAACCCGCGGACGCCAGCGTCCGCCGCACGAGAGGCCTCCTCGCTTCGCCCAGAAGACGCCGACGACGACGCACTTCCCGGGACTCTGCTAGCTGCCAGAACGCGTGGAACCGTTTCGGGATAACACCACAGTCGAAGAAGGAAAAAGTAACAATCGCGCGCAAATAACTGCAGGAAGTATATCGGTGGAAAGGGGAAACCAAGTGCGGGCGGTTGCTTTATTTTTATTTTTGGTGTTGTTCGGGAATTGAGAGATTTACGCAAATCGGCGGCTGCACGGCGCGGCATGTCAAACCGCTGCCGCTGAAATCGTGATGGAAAATCCGCGATTTTTGCATCTTTGACGTCGTTTTCGCAGCGACAGCTTTTTTTATTTGTTCGAGTTCATTAGCTCGCTGTACTCATTCAGCGCGGCACTTTTGTATTTTGGCGCCAAAGAAGGGTAACAAGTGCGAGTGGTCGGGATGATCGACTTCCTCGAGCTCGAAACAAAAGAGAATGAAGATATACGCAGACAACATATATGACTGTCGTGCCGCATTAATCACATGTGCTACCGAGCAGACTGTGCCGCCCACTGCCTTTCATGGATACAGGCCAGAGTAGTAAGCAGAATGTATTCAGAGAAAGGAAAGGAACTTTTCTCGCATAACGCCAACTATTCTATATATTCATTTTGTTTCTTCTCCATAAAACACCCTTTCATCAAAACTATTGCCCGTAGCATGCGTAATAAATTGCTACTCAGCCGTAAGCACAACAGTATAGTTTGCAGCAGTATAGTTTTTCTTTTTTTTTTGTCACATAAGTATGCGAATTGCACCCATGCTCTGGTTTTGTTCGTCTCAGTGCCTGCAGAAAATATGAGTTATGTTTACTGAAATGCGCAACGAGCTGCTTGAACTTTCGCAAGGTGGGGAAAAAATGGGGGGGGGGGGGGGGGGGGAGGGGGTATGACACTTTACGGTTTAGGAGCATCATTCCAAATGCCTCGCCTGTCCGCGTTCACTAATGGCCAATGGGCCTTAGTATAAGGTCACACTCCCTGTGCACTTGGTTCTCGTTCCTTGAGGCTTAGAGCGCTGCATGCGGCACGCTTTTTCTCCTAAGTGCCTGATAGCTGCTTGCAACAGCAGACGAGCGAGTTTTAGATTTAATTCAGCGCCTCAGTCCTGTATGAAATATTTTAAAACGGCGATACCAGCTTTGAGAATAAAGGGAGTAATGTTATGCGCATGTTTTTTTTTTTTTTTTTTCTAGTCCACATGGATACGAAAATATGGAGTGCAACGACTTTATTTGTCTAGTTGGTTCGAGATTTCTTAAACTTTCTTCGCCGAGTTTTGTTTTGTGGCTCCTGTTAGAACTATTATTACAAGTGGCAAATTTATATCCGCACTACGCCGTCTCTCATACTAAGGCGTCTCTAATAGCACCTCCGATATACCGTCCCCATAACCAACGCTGATTTGCGATGTTAAACCGCATATACCATGCTATACCATACTGTGTCTATCTGCGTTTCGTTTTGTTTAGCTCATCCGTGCATATGCAATACAGCTTAGTTTTTTACAATTTCGTTTTACAGATTTACAGATAATTAGATCTGAGTTCAGCGTCCGTCACATGTTTGGCTTCCCAGTGGGAACACGGATCTCTCTCCGCAGTTGAATCTGATGTGATTAAGACAGTTCCATAATTTAAAGGCTATTAAGTAGTGTCGGCAACCGCATACTGGTCGCAGCGGTAAACGAGGTTCATTGGCGCACGATAGCCATAGTTGCTTATGTTCTACAAAATTTTATATACCTAAATAAAGATGCGATATGTTGAATATTACTTTAGACATCCTAGTGAACGAAGCTCTTTAAAAAAAATACAGCGGGGTTGCCCCGCCGCGGTGGTACAGTGTTAAGATGCCTGACTCCTGTGCCAGAGTTTCCGGGTTCTATTCTGACCGCCGCCGGCTGTGTTTCGATTAAGGCGAAGCAGAGAGGCGTCCGTGTGCTGTGCGATGTCAGCGCACGGTAAAGATCCCCAGGTGGTCAAAATTACTCCGCAGCCCTCCACTACTGTTCCTTTTTCTCCCCTTTCCCTATAACTCCCATCTTCCTTCATCCCTTTGCAACGCGGTTCAGGTGCCCACAGGACAAGTATAACAGATACCGCTCCTTTTCTTTCCACTGGACCAATTACTATCATACGGAAAACGCCGTGATACTCATCATCATCCTGACAATACCTACGGCAGTGCGAAGGCCTCTCCCATATTCCTCCAATTAGCCCTGTCCTGTGCTAGCTGCATCCGCTTGACCCCTGCGAACTCATCCGCCCACCTAACCTTCTGCCTCCCCCTGCTACGCTTTCCTTCTCTTGGAATCCAGTTTGTCACCCTAAGCGACCATCGGCTGTCCTGCCCATGCCTATTTCTTCTTCTTGATCTCCACTGGAATGTCAGTAACTCGAGTTATTTCTCTGGCCTACTCTGTATGCTTCCTACCTCCTAATGTTACCTCTACATTTTTCGCTACATAGCCATCTGCGTTGTCCTCAACTTAAGTAGAACCCTTTTCCTTAGCCTCCACGTTTCAGCCCCATAGGTGAGTACAGGTAAGATGCAACTGTTGGTTACTTTCTTCTTGAGCGATACCGATAAGTTGCTAGTCATAATATGCGAGTGCTGGCTAAATACGCTCCATCCCAATCTTATTCTCCTAGTTATTTTTCTTTCATGGTCCGGAACTGTGGTTACTACTTGTCCTAAGTAGACATATTCGCCTACTACTTCCAGTACTTCGCTACCTAATGTAAACTGCTGTTCCTTCCCGAGGCTGTTGAACATTATCTTAGTCTTCTGCATATTGATTTTCAAGCCTACCTTTCTACTTTTCCTGTCCAGGTTATAAATCACTGTTGGCAGTTCATCCCCTGAGTTACTTAACAAAGCAATGTGATCAGCAAGTCGCAGATTAGTGAGGTATTCTCCGTCTACACTTATCCCGAACTGCTCCCATTATAAATGTCTCAATACTTTCTCTAAGCAAGCTGTGAATGTTACTGGGGAGTTCGTGTCTCCTTGCCTAAAACCTTTCGTTATAGAAATTTTGTTACTTTCTTTATGCAGAACTATGCTTGCTGTGCAACCACTATATATATGTCTTCCAGTGCTTTCACATACGGCTCGTCTACACCCTGATTTCGCAATGTCTGCATGACCGCCGAGGTTTGTACTGAGTCAAATGCTTTTTCGTAATCAATGAATGCTATGTATAAGGGCTGGTTATATTCCGAGCATTTTTCTATCACCTGGTTAATGGTATGGATATGACCGTTAGTATAGAGTATCCTTTCCGAAAACCTGCCCGATCTTTTTCTTGATTGCAGTCTAAGGTTGTCCTCATTCTATTAGCGACTACTTTATTAAATATCATATACGTAACAGACAGTATGCTGATTGGTCTGTAATTTTTCAGGTCCTTACCGTCCCTTTCTTGTGAATTAAGATATTTGCGTTCTTCCATGATTACGTACATACCATCGATGACACCAGGCACTGCGTATAGAGGGTGGCCAATTTTTATAGCATCATATCCCCCCAGTCCTTCAACAAATCTATAGTTATGTGATCCTCTCTAGTTGATTTCCCCTTTTTGATAGTTTCTAATGCTTTCTTACCCCCGTCCTTCGCCACTGGCGGAACGTTTGACTGCATTTCCATACCGCCAGTCTCCTTATTGCCCTGACTATTTTGGGTACTGTAGAGATCAGTATAGAACTCCTCGGTTACTTTAACTATCTTGTCCATATTCGTGGTGATGTTGCCCGCCTTGTCCCTTATCGCATACATCTGGTTTTTGCCTATGCCCAATTTCTTCTTTACCGCTTTAAGGCTTCCCCCGTTCTTTACAGCATGCTCAATTTTCTCCATGTTATACTTTCTTATATCGGCCACTTTGCGCTGATTGATTAGCTTTGATATCTCTCTCAATTCTATCTGGTCTGTTGGATTTGAAGCTTTCATACTCTGGCGTTTCTTAATCAAATTTTTCGTCTCCTTAGACAGCTTAACGGCATCCTCTCTAACTATCCTACCGCCTACTTCTACAGCGCACTCAGTAATAATTTCTCTGAAATTATCGTTTATTGCTTCTAGGGTAATGTCGCCATCCTCGGTTAGAGCTGAATATCTATTCTGTAGCGAGATCCTGGACTCTCCTGCCTGCTCCCTCACCGCTAATTCGTTGATGGACTTCTTTCTTACTGATCTGTTGCGTTCCTTCTTCAGATTTAGACGAATTCGGGACCTCACCATCCTGTGGTCATTGCATCGCACTTTCCCGATTACCTCTACATCCTGCATAATGGTGGGGTTAGAACACAGTATGAGGTAAATTTAATATATAGTCTCCCCGTTAGGACTTTTTCATGTCCACTTCCGTCTCTTCCGTTTGCTGAAGTAGGTATTCATGATTCTTAAGTTATTACGCTCTGCAAACTCAACTAGTAACTCCCGCCTGCCTTTCTTAGAACCAATGCCGTAGTCCTCCACTGCCTGGTCTCCTGCTTGCTTTTTCGTTACCTTGGCATTGAAGTCGCCAATTAGTACAGTATACTGCATCACTCTTTTCCGCATTGCCGATTCTAAATCTTTGTAGAATCTTTCAACTGCCTGGTTATCATGACTACATGTAGGTGCGCAGGCCTCTACAACCTTCAGTTTATACCGCGTATTGAGGTTAATTACGATGCCTGCTACCCTCTCATTAATGTTATAGAATTCGTCTATATTACCAGCTATATACTTATTGACAAGGAAATCTACTCCTTGTTCTCGCCACTCCGGTAAACCCAGATAACACAGTACATGCCCGTCCTTCAGTACTCTATGTGTGTCTCATTCGGCCTCCTTACCTCACTAAGCCTTATGACATCCCATTTTATACCCTCTAGTTCATCTAACAGCACTGCTAAACTAGCTTCACTAGCTATAGTGCTCTAGCGTTAAACGTTGCCTGGGTCAGATTCCAATGGAGGCCTCACCAGCGGAGCATGAATACTTAGCACTCCCCGCTGCGTCACAGGTCAGACCACCGCCGTGGTCACTTGCTCCGCAGCCACATGATGACTGAGGGCCGGGGTTTTATAGGACTTATCAGGGGAGGTTGCGGATAATTACTGCACCAGGGTGGCCAAGTCCTGTTCTGGTGATACTAAATCATAACAAATACATTATATTGCATACAGCGAGAAGTCGCTCATACATTAAGCACTTATGCACCAATTGCTAAGAATGCATTTCTGCACCAATATCTGCATTGTTGCATCATAAATAAGGCCGATAGGATGCTTCAGTGCCTTTATTGTTCAGGTGCTGATTCCACGATTGTTTGGACCCCGACAACTGTATTTCGATGGAGGTGAAATGCAGAAACCCCTCTGGCCTGTGTTATGTGTGCGAACATTTGAGAGTCATAGGGGCTCTAAATTATCGGAAGCCGTCCCCTATGGCCTCGCTAAGGATTGTACCACTTCGGCACCTTCAATCGCACTATTTATATTTATGCGTATAGCCATATTGATGGTTTTAAGTGAAAGCCTTTCTTCGCTCTTGGTGAAATCTCGCATGAGCGAGATCTGTTCACGCGATCTTTCCGCGAAATATATTCTTGTCTAGCGTTCCTGCCGTCTCCATCTCTATTGCAATGTAGAGAACGTGACGACGAGCGACGCCGTACCACCAATCACACACTCGCAGGAGGGCTGCAACGAACTCGTGCTAAGGAAAGAAAATTTCCACTGTGCGGCACCAGCCCTGACCTTGCAAGCAAAAGCTATGCAAACGCTCAGGCTCATTTCTCTAGTACAGATTCTGCAGTGCTGTCAGGATATTTTGGGGGTCACATTGCGTTGCTTTAAGGATCTCGTCTCATGTTACAACAATGCAAAACCAATTTGCCACTGCACAGAGACACACCCATAGAGAAACGCGTTTTCAGAGCCTGTGCTTTCTGTATGTATTAGCGATGCGTGCATCAAAGTCAAAGCTGTAAATAAAGCGCCTAAGCAACTGAATATTGCGAAAAACAAAAAGCCATCGAGAGGAGGCTGCAATTCGTAAAGTAGAACCCCAGAATAAGTGTAAATGCTGCTTCAACTGGATAAAAGTCGATAGTTAGCAAAATTAGAGCTGTGCACGGGCTCGGGCCGCTCGAAAGCCCTCTCTCTCGGGCACGGGACGGGTCCAGGCCAAGGTACATTTCTCTCGGGTGGGCCGGGCCGGGCCAGACACGACGATCACGAACACATAATTTTTTTGCGAATGTGCGAATACGGGCCCAGTGCGATAAGCGTCTAGAATGCACCGCATTTTCCTGTGTGTTCCCTACGCGAGAACTTCCGAGTTCTTTCCCGGCGTCTACCCGCCTTTCCTCTCCATCTCCTCGCCGCGAACAGATATTTGGTAGCTGTCAGCGACTGGGCAGAGGGGCTGTTTGTGGGCTACTTAGTTTCGAGTTTCGCATCTCCGCTTTGATAACATCGGCGCTGACGTTTAGATATCCGTTTCAAGATTCCCTCCATGCTTTTTTCCTATCAAACGTCCTTGCTATGGCGCACTCCTACCTCGGCATGACCTCGTTTAAAGCGGGACACAGCTAAAAGCATCTGCGGTGCAAAAGTTGCTTCTTGTTTCTCTTGCTGCGAAACGTTCACGTGAAAGGCTCACGATGAGCCAGGTGAGCTCATCGAGTAATTGACCACAAAACCAACCCTTTGTTTAAGCTCAGAGCTAGCGCACTTTTGGAGAAGCAAGCAAGCTTCTTACCGAAAACTTGCTTTCCTAGCAAAGAATATGTCAGTCATTCCAGCCACAAGTTGTAGCACGGGTTCATTATCCAAGAGCGCCGCAAATGCCTCCACTCAATGCATAACTTGTTGTTTTTGCACAATACGTTAATTCTACCCACGTGCTGTGCCTCTACATATTCATCAAATTTGCCATTTCACACGTGAGAACTCAAAATTCCAACATCTTGGATAAAACTGATCATCCTTAAATTATTTTTTTTCATAGCTTCAACTGCAATATAAAATGACGAGCCGGGCCGGGATCCGGGCCTTAAATCTGAGCGCCGGGCTGGGCCTGGCCGGGCTCAGTCCGTTTCAGAGTCGGGCCGGGCCGGGCTCGGGTCTGCAGCATCGGGCCCGGGCCGGGCTCGGGCTTACAATTTCGGCCCGTGCGCATCTCTAAGCGAGATCATCAACTCTATAGCATAAGATATAGCCCGCTTAGAGCGAGAGAATTGTTTAATCTAGTGTATACAGCTTACTTGAGTGACAACCCAGAAAGATCGGAGGGTAAGCAGGAACAACAAAATAAGCTGGATGAGGGGCATATTAAACGCAGGCAATAATTAATGCGTTTCACTTCGTTAATGAAGGAGATTGCTAGTCAGAACAAAAGTATTTATTTCAATGCTAGGAAGCCACCGCCTTTTGCACAACGGGCGGCGCTTTCTTTCTCGTGCCACGAAGTTGTTTGGTCACTGCAGGCTCCTTGCCAAAACTAATCACGTAAAAGCACGCTATAACAGTAGCGCACAAAGCTCCATGCGGAGCGTTTGCTCGTTTCGGCTTAAAAATAAAAATAGCGCAACAAAAAAAATGCAAAAAAGCCGCAAGCTCCGCGCATTTTCAAGGCCAACGGAGGAGGCGACCCAATCATTGCCGACAGCAACTGACATTTATTGCGCGAACTCGCCTCTTATAGCAAGGTGCGAGCTGAAACGAGCACAAACAAAACAACTGACATGACTCTGTGGCGACAAGCTTGTCAAATCAATGTGTGCGCTCGGTCAGGAACAAAAGTTCTTTTTTCGTCAGCGAAGCGGAAGGCGTGCTGATACAACGTTCACCTATACTTTTTCGATTAGACATTTTTCCGTGATCTCTTTCGTATTTTTATATTTGTGCTTACTGATGACACGTGCGTCGGAAAACATGGGAGCACAATCTCTGCATCTTCTGCAATGCACAGCAAGGTGCCCTTTTATGGCCCACATCGTTATGATGCTCAAGCAGCCGCTCAATAAAACACCTCCAGCTTGCCCGGTGTATTGCCCGATGTATTCCTTGCCGTACGATAGAGAAATGCTCTAACCACTCCCATCTCATATGCTACAAAAGATTCAAATACGGCAGCCCTTCGGTAACACCTTTCCAGAATTTACCTTTGCGCACCGTGTGCCAGGCTTTACAGATGCTGAGAAAACACTTCGGATGCCAGTCCAGCTTGCAATCGTTTTCAGGTTATGGCTAGTACTATGCATGTACGGAACGACGACGGTCTCTTTGTTCTCTCGTTGATCGGCTGCACTATTGTGACGCTTCTTCTTCATCATACTGCAGGCGGTCAGCAACTGTCATTCCTAACCAGAAGCTAGAAGGCGCGAGACTTGGCTGTCAAAACTGTGGGTTTGAAGGTGGTGGCATCATTTCTGAATGGCGCTGCTAAAGCACAGGCTGATGATACTTCTTTTTAATACTTTTTAATCAGCAGAGGCATTAGGCAGCAGGGGCTTATTGGCCCTGGGCTCATAGCGCTATCAGACGCCATGCTATCAGAAACGAAGAGTGAGGTCAAGAAACCGTAAGTTGTCCTTTTCTGTAGCTTCAAACGTCAAAACTAGAGATTGGGGGTACTCCCTAAACAGTCATCGTGAAAATCAAATAATACCAGGTAATCATCAACATATCTAAAAATTTGTCCGACGCCCATTCCTGCTAGGCTTTTAAAAACCTTCCGGTTGCAAAAAGAAAGAAAGATGTTGCGTAAAACTGGTGCGAAGCACGAGCCAGAGCACGAGCGACTACTTATTTTGTAAATAAACGGAGCCACACCACTCTGCGCAAGTAGACGACAGATAAAACGCTAACTGTGGTGTTCATCCGTGAAGGCAGAAACCAAACAGTTCCAGCAAATAACGCTGATGGACTTCCTCTTTTCTATTACACAAGTAAGTAGCGGGCGCTAGCACATCTGGGTCGCCGTCACGATGAGCCAGAAAGAAATGCGCCGCTCTGCGCTCGGCGCCGCGGTACCAGTAGTACACGTGTCGGTATCCGCTGGCGCCCAACGACAGCACTAAAAATTCTAAAAAGCTTTTTTAAACGTTATTCCAACTTCGTTCTGAAAACCTAGAATACCGCAGTCGTCACTGCCATCCTCTGCTCAGCTTAGTAGTTGAAAAGTGGTGTATGCATTGGCTCTTGCTTAGCGCCAGTTTTGAGCAACATCTTTCTTTCTTTCTTTTTGCAACAGGAGGATTGTTACCAAACTAGCAGGAATGGGCGTCGCAAGAATTTTCAGATATGTTGATGATTACCTGGTATTACTTGATTCTCATGATGACTGTTCTGATTCCACTGTCAATGTTATTTCTGCGTTTAGAAGGTGCCCCCAATCTTTAGTTTTGACATTTGAAGCTGCAGAAAAGAAAAACTTGCGATTTCTTGACCTCACCCTCCGTTTCTGATTGCATGATGGCTGCTTGTGCTACGAGCCCAGGACCAATAAGCCCCTCCTGCCTAATGCGTCTGTTCATTACAAAGTATTAAAAAGGGGTATCATCAGCCTGTGCTTAGGAACGCCATTCAGAAATCATGCCACCACCTTCAAATCCACAGTCTTGACAGCCAAGTCTCGCGCCTTGTAGCTGCTGGTTAGGAATGACAATTGCTGGCCTCTGTGGCCTGCAGTATGATGAAGAAGAAGCGCCACAATAGTGCAGCCGATCAACGAGAGAACAAAGAGACCGTCGTCGTTCCTTACATGCATAGTACTAGCCATAACCTGAAAAAGATTGCAAGCTGGACTGGCGTCAGAATTGTTTTCTCAGCACCTGTAAAGCTTGTCAGATGGTGCACGAAGATAAATTCTGGAAAGTGTCACCGAAGGGCTGCCTCATACAACAACTTGAACCTTTTGTACCGTGCGAGGTGGGAGTGGTTTACAGTATTCCATTATCTTGCGGCAAGAAATACATCGGTCAAACTGGAAGGTGTTTTAATGAGTGGTTGCTTGAGCATCATAACAAAGTTGCCATTCAAAGGGCACCTTTCTGCGCATTTCAGAGGGTGAAAAGGTTGTGCTCCTATGGTTTCTGACGCACGTGTTATCAGTAAGCACAATGGTAAAGATACGAGAGATATCATTGAAGCACGTCTAATCGATAAAGCAAGTGAAGATTGTGTCATCAGCCGACGAGTCATGAACGAAGCAGATAAAACATATAGACATCTACATACACGTTCATTTACCCATCGCGTATTTTCCCAATATATGAAGAAAAGTAACTCGCACGTCTGTAGTCCGGTACTTGAGATAAAAAAAAGCTGGCTACTGCCTGGAAATAGAACAGTGAAACAATCACTGACCAAGTCTATTGGTCAGTTCTTTCTACTCAATGCCTGACCAGGCAAACTTTCTTCGAAGCTCTGAATATAGCTTGAAACGTTATTCCTGCCACAGTGAAGGGCTTCGTTCATTCAGTTGACTAATATTCAAGGTATCTGCGCTAGCGATAATTATGTGGAGCTTGATAGTGCGGCAACTGTAGGGAAGACTCTGGTAGCACTTGTAGGTTGCTATTGATGACGAAGTTACTGATAACTATGCATTACATGTCGCGGCTGCGATACACACATAGAGGCTGGCACACTGAGGTCGACACGCTAGAAATATTTGCTACGAAATCGAGTGCAGAAGTCTCACCGCGCCTGAAGCTGTGGACCCAGTCGCACGAACGCTGTCGCACACCTTTCTCTTTTTTTTCTTCTTTGGTGGAAGAGCGTGCAAAGATGAAATCATACGGTCATTCTTCAAGACTCTTTGCTTCTTTTGACGTGATCGTTGTATCAAGAGCAATTCGCTAGAAGCTCATTTTCAGTGTTCTTTTTTCGTGATTTCACCTTCATCAAGCGGATGTTGAAGCAGAGAGATGTGTTCTCGGACTGATCGCAACCCTTCCCTGTGTGCATAGATTCGGAGTAGAGTGGTCAACTCAACGTGTCAGCGGAGACTTGAGTGATGCAGGCTGCATGGTTTCTCGACGCGGAGGCAGTGATGGTTCGTCGCGTTCCCTTAATTTCGTAGTTGCTGCCAGGCTACCCGAGCTCATGATGCATTCCCGCGTGCCCACTTAAACCCATGAAAGTCCCCGCCTTCTCGTGAATATGATGCTCAGCGGAGCCCACATTCGGCTGTGCTGTTGGAATGTCCTCCGAGGTATGGCACGGAACTTCAAGGCGCCGCCTCATTTGCGAGCTGCAGTGAAGAACCTCAAGTTTAGTAATCTTATCTCATTTATTTGTTTTGTCCTCTAGAGGTTATGATGCCGCGATTAACGCCACAATTGCGCTTCGGCGATCCAATGCAGCCAATGCGGCGAATGTCTCTCCTCGTGGCAGATCGCCCTGTATCATTTGCATGGTAAACATTCACTGGCTGCCAAAAAAAGCCAAACTGGTACCGAGGCAGATCAGACTTCTGTGTCATGCACGTCACCGACAGACTCGATCACTAACATGAATCAGCTTTACGACTGTACTCATCATTAGCATCAACTTCACCTTGAGTCGGCAGATGTCAAGAAATGAGATTACGGAGAAAAAAATACAGACGGTTCTGCTCGGTTAACCCCGAATATCGTGCAGCACCAGTAAATCTTTAATGAGTATGAAAATTGTGTCGCAACATTTGCTGAGTAATCCGGCAGTTATGCTTGATTTTTCATCGTTATGTTTGTCGTGTCTCAATGAATAAACATTGCTTTGCGGCGTTAATCTGGCGGTTATGCTTTTTGACCATATACTGCATATGCACCAAAGATACAGTCTTCTTGTTTGATGTGTGGGGTTTAACCTCCCAAAGCGACTCCTGCTATGAGAGACGCCGTAGTTGACAGCTCCGGAAATTTCGACCACCAGGGGTTCTTTAATGTGTGCTGCGCACGTTAAACGAGCGCCTAGCTATTCGCTCTATGATAAAGCGGCCACTGCGGCCGGGACAGATACAATGACCTTAGGAACAAGGCTTCCGTCTGCATCATCGGTTTCTTGCTGACGTCTTTTCTTTACAGGCTGTCTTTGCGCTTCCAATTTTTTTTCTGTGCCTCGTGCACATCTGCCTCTGTTTATTCTTGATGCGGCTGTCATTGTGCGTATTGTTGTCTCGTCGTCGCATACGGCGATACCCTTCGTCACACAGCCCGAACGACCCCCTATTGGCCTCCGTGTTAACGTGAGAAGGAAAGCCACGAGATAAAGTGGTTAAACACTCCAAGCTGTGAATGCAATGTGAGGTGAGATTCTCCCCACACCCCCAGCTCGGCTGCCGCGGTGAAATCAGCAGCTGACGTCATCTTCTTTTTCTCTTCGCTTTTGAACTAGTTTCGCACGTGTCAAGCGTTCCCCATCACCTTTCTTCTCCCAATTAGAATGGCGTCGGTGTGCGCTGAACCTCCTGCACCATGCAGCATATTTTGTTTATCAGACCACAAAAATGTGCTCTTATGAGCTAGGCAGGGGCAGACCTATTATCTACTCCGTGTCTCAGCTGTACTGTTTCCTGTAGGCGCTAGCGAATTTGAAGTGTGTAATCGGCTTCAGATTCTGGGTATTTGCGAGAATACGGGTGGTAGTACTGATGCTGCGTTAAAGAAAAATGCTGCCGATTTAGCTAAGTTGGCCAAATGTTAAGTATGTGTGAAAGTACGTCGTTTTATTTCGCTTTCGGTTCCAGGATAGCGACCCCACTGATTAATTTCGCCTACTTTTGCCTGAAGCTTAACATTGAAAACCCTAACCGCGAACTGAATGCTAAATAAAAGGTCACGTACTTTCGCGCATACTTCGCATTAGGCCAACTTAGCTACATCGGTTGTAGTCTTTCTGCGATGGTCTGTAGAGACGCCATACAGACGCCGGCCAAATACATCCTCCTAGCCTAGTAGCGCTTTACCACTAAAAACGTGGAAACAGTGAGAACAACCACGCATAACACGAATAAAAACAGTTAGCAAAGGCATATGCTCAGAGGAAAAAAAAAGAATGAGACCTTGGTAAGCGCTCATTGTACTAATAGGGTAACTGCGTTAAAAAGATGGCTGTGGTTTAGCTTTGAATAAGTATAGTGTGATGCGATAGCTGAAGCCTTATTACACATGAAATGATGCAATTGACCCCGTTGTTCTTCTTCAGTCATCGTTGTTGCGGTCGGTGTTGACGTAGAAGTGGCGGTGGCCATTTGTGCTGCTAGTCTCTCACACCTTGCAGCATCGTCGCGGCAGCGTCTCGCGTTGTTCCGGCGTTTCCGCCTCTCTTTTGGCTTTAGCTCCTTCTGTTCTTCGCAAATTTTCAGCTCGCAACGCAATGTCTTCCGGATCGTGAGATGGAGCCAACCGACGATCGTAACAAGCATGGTACCCAGAAATGTGGAGCAACAAACACAAACACAAGCGAAGAGACACAACACACGCGCACCAACTAGCCCCTTAAGCCGTTATTTTGAGGTAACAAGCACGGCTGCTCAGATGCTCTTCCTAAGAGTCTATGGCGTAGCTCCGGCCAAAGTGCGCGGCATTCCTCTATATATACATACTCGAGATAGACGTCAGCGGTCTTGTGTCTCGCCATGGAGCTGCTCACGCGTTAAGCTACTTCCCGCGTAAGTTGGCCTTTGACCTTTTACCTTGACCTTGATCTTTAGCGTGAACATAGCTACCAAAAGTGGACAAAACCTAAGTTCCAACTTGACCTCGAAGCTCTTTGAAGGTCATCAGAAGTACGCGGTAACCTTGGCCTTGCCTCGCGTGGTGAAGCTATAGCTTCAAAGCACGGACAGTAGAAAATAAATGACAGGACACCCACAGACATAAAGCATAAGGACCGTCGTACACGAGAGGTGTACGAGGCGTATGTCATTAAGAAAATTGATATGTACGTGTTAGAGATCCTTCGATTATGCTTGGTGATTGTGAGGCGCTGTTTCCGACACGACACTATGATGGAGGCGAATTAATAGCCTCGAGCACATGGTTATTGTTCATTGTATATATGTCATCTTTCATCCAGTAAATTCAGTTGCGAGTCTGCGCGCGTTCTGTTTTTTATTTTCTGCTGTCTGTGCTTTTTTTCTTTTTTTTTTGCGGAGTTCTCCTATTCGTACGATGAACATCAACCAACTAGCACAGCTTACCGTTCTACTCCAGGTGATGAATGCCACATAAAATCTCTGCAACAGGCTAAAAATGGAATAAACAAATCTTGCATATCCACAGAAAAAGAGAGAGAGCGGAAGCAGAGGAATGAGAAGAAGAAATGACACATATGGCATAATTTTCTCGCTGAAGAAAAATGAAGCCATGTTCCCAAGACCTTGGGCAGATACTAAGCAAAGAGACAATTATGTCATCAACGCAGTGCCCTTCATACAGATATACCATGCGAAGTGACAGCAGTGCCAGAGGTGTTTCTAATTTCTTCACGCTACATTTGTTGCCTCCGCGGTGGCGAGTTTCCCGAAAAGTTCAAAATAGCCAACGTTAGGTTTTTCGTTAGCTGGGAAGGCTCCCTCGCAGTGCTCGCGGTTTAAAGTGCAGACATTGTCACACGGACGGATCGAGCAGTTGCGTTGGTCATGAGCGCTACGGAGTCAGCCTTCCCAAAATGAAGACAACAGTTCTTGTCGAAACGTTGGCTAATGTGATGAGGCTGCCCCATGAAACTCTTTTATGTTCTCTAGCGTTCTCAAGAATCCCATCTTCGACTTTCTTCACCATAAGTTTCACACTTGATATACAGAGCTTCGCGGTGACACTGGCTTACATTCAATACCTTCAAATTTTATTGTGGTCATTATCTGCGTTATTAATCATTAACCTATTCCTAAATGTATGTAGTAATATAAACAGAAGTACGCACTGGCAAGAATAAACAAGCAGACAAAATAAATAAATAACACTATCGAACAAAGGGCTTCTTTGCATCAAAGGTATTTATGCAGCAAAACAACCTTTACAGAAAACACTGTCATTTCAAGACAGTGGTGAGAGGAAGCGCTTTATAACGTCAGGCAACCGAATTGAGCTCGAATTTTGTGCTTGATTATTTCCCTTAATTTAAAATAAACTAGATTTAAGGCTGAATTAGAGTATAACTGTGACGAACTGCACCAAATAAAGGAACAATGGTGACATACGTTGAAGAAGTATAGGAAAAAATATGCTTTATGCGTTGTTCAGTGAACGTTTCAAGGCGAAAGCCTTATGTGCCTCCGCAGAAACGATACCCAGAGCTGCCACCGTAAACGTGGTCCAGAAAGCCTCAGGTTCGTAAAGCAGGACTGTGATGTCATTACACCGGAGACCAATCAGCAACCGGCTCCAAATTTGAAAGGGCCTCTTGGGCCATCCCGTGAAATCGCAGGTCAGAAATATTCGGTTTGACGCCAAACTTCTCACGAACTTCTTCTAATTAAAGGAAAGTAATTGAGCTAAGAAAATTTGGCTAATTTGCATGAGGAGGGAATTGTACCAGGGACTCCGGATTGCCAAGGCCAAGTGGGTTCGCTGGTGCAAGCTCAATAAATTTGAACCGGCTGAATGTGTGGTGCTGTCAATAGTTTTAATAGCCAGTGACAATGGATGCACAAAGAGAAAAAACGAGCGTAAAGGAATCGAAAAGATCACTATGACACATGCATGCTTTCGCCTTCACGGCATTCAAGCAGACTTGAGTGGAGTCGGTAGTTTTTAGCAGGGAAACATTGGTTTTTTTATTTGCAGGTTTCGTGTTTAAGGCGATTTTTTTTCTCTTAATTTTCTACATTAGTGCATAGAAACGCCACATGCATACTTATCAAACTCGTGTTATGGAAACCCCAAGACAACATCAATAGAAATTTTACACTAAAAACAATTGCTTTCTTTATAGCATTGACCAGTGTTTCAAATGCATCGGCTCCACTAAGAACATTTTGTAAACTACAGACAAAAAATAGACACTCAGAAGAGCCGAGGTGGCACTAATTAAACATTGTAGGCATCCTTACAACATATGAAGAACACAGATAGGATACTGAGCTTGCAACTGGTTATTGCAGTTTATGTAATTTTGCAAATAATCTGAAAATAAAAAGGGCACTCAGGAATGGGAAAAGCCACATATGTACGGCAAAAATGCACGTTCCGGAAAAAAAAAAAAAAAAAATAAACGTTCTTCAATGTTCCTACAGGGCGATTTCTTTAACTTTTTAACGATAAGTATATTAAGAAGTAGCTCAAAAATTCATTCCTTCAGCAAAAACTATCAGAAATACCTCGGTGTGGTCTGTGCAGGGTGGTTGTGCGGGGCAAACAATATGTAAATTATATAGCATACAATTATATCATTATTTAGGTGAAATCAACTATTCAAATGTTTGTTTTTGCAGTAAACAGCAATCTTATATAGCGAAATTGATGGACCCATTATAATAAGGCCAGGCTCCTTTCATTATTTTTTTCTTTTAGATTGGCAATTTGGTTCGAAATATCCAGGATCAAAAATAAGCATTTAAAGCTCACTCATTTCGCTTTCACATATTGCGCAGTTGTAAAATGGCGTCGGTTTCATTTTTGTTCATAATATACAGACGCTTTTTTTTGTGTGTATTTATTGACATATAATAAGTTAAGGTTATGACGACAAGCACGTGCAGCGGCACCATTATATAAATGAGCAATGCGTAAGAGCCAACTCAATGAGCTTTCGGGTGCGAGTTTTCTTTTTTTTTTTAGTTCGATATTAAGAGCCACATTTTCTTTAATTAACATTTTAAGAAGAAACACATCTTCGCTGTTGACGAACATAAATGTTTCATTGTATTATTGTTTATTAAAGCAACACAAACAATTGGATTAGTCATTTTTAGTTAATTAAACTGTCTAATCCTAATCTCCAACTTGATGTGCATGCAGCCCATCAACACAGGCCACGATGGGGTACCATATGTTTCGAATACAAATCTGCCCGAAGTTAAAAAGAACGCCCGTTTTGTCAGTGACATCTGCAAAACGTGGAGATTTCTTTCTTTCGTCTGTCTTCGAAAATGTCTGTTCGAATGCTGTGCGGAGCACGCGTTTACCACCAGCTTTCATATATTGATTCGAGAAGGCATTAAGAGAAAAATCTACATCGCCGTTGTCTAGCGTTTATCAGAACGTGAAAAAATATACGTGCTCGAATTAATCTACTATTTCTCTCTGCGTGCAAAAGAGAAACCACGACTACAGTGTAGAAATTTATTGGCGAGTCATGTGCAACGTTAGCAGCTAATTAACTGATTAAAGCCTCTGATAAACCCGTCAGTGGTGTCCGAGAGCAGTTACGAAAGTAGACCGCTCACTTTTTGGTGCATGATCTGTTTATGACTCCTTTATACATTTGAATCCGAATGGAGGGCATGGTTTGGCATCACCGAAATTTACTCAAAAAGAAAAATGAAGTCTCAGCACATATCGTTCCTAGACAATATGAAAATAAGTCATCAAGCTCCTCCTTTCTCCCGGATTGAGTGGGCGCATTGTTTTCACGACCATTTAAGTAACTAGAAGGCTCGCCAAAAGGGTTGAATGTGCACTTGCTGACGTAAAATTATTGCGTCATATTAATGCAAATGTTCCGTTTTCTAAAAGATCGCATGCTGCATTCTGCTCGTAGGCTCATTTTCGTCAATGAATGGGGCTTCGGGCTCGTTAAATCCTTGATCGTCGGTTATACACAGCAGTTCCACTCTCCACTGAGAAAGCTTCAAGCCTCTATCACGTGCGTACGTCGTCAGGGTACCTGATCCAGGTTTAAAAACTGGTTTTTGAACGTTGATGACTTAAGGAGGCATTTAGCGATTGGAATAGCCGAGTGGTGCAGCATTCTTAGCCCGAATTTCCTATAAGCTCTCCGTAGCAGCCTAATAAGTTGCGCGTTGTCTCGATTATTGGCCGATTGCACTTGCGCCGCAGAATACAAGTGCCTAGCCCTCTTCGCCTCTCTGAGCGAATATGCAAATTAGTCGGAAGCGTGTCGGGCCATTTCGTGACTAGCTGGTTAGTCGGTTCACTGCTTCCAGCTTTTTTTTTTTCTTTTTTTTTTTTTTGGGGGGGGGGGGGGGAAGCAAAGACAGAGTGGCCCGGTTTGAACGTCTTTCCAATGCCTTGCTCATACGATATTCATATTTCTCAACAAAGCTTGCCCAAGCTACAAACTACGCTTTTCAATAGCAAGGCTCCAGTAAAACATTTTGAGCGGCAAAACCGTAAGCCATGTTTTCTTGATGTTATTGAAGTTAATGTAGCCCTGTCTTTGTATGTGTTCCTCATGTGCCTTGGTCAGTAACTCGGTTATGGGAAATTTTTTTCTTTTCGGATAAATTCAGGAGCTTGTGCGGTGGTGAAACTGCTGAGCGAGAGAATAAAGGCCGCCGCTTTAGGCGCTTTTCATCTAGAAATACGTTTTCACTTAAAACAAGTGATAGTGACGCAACCAAAATTCTTCAGTGTGACGCGGGAAACTCGCCAGAGGTGATAAAATGCCACGGACTGCCCTGCAGATTTCTTGCAGGTGGTGACAGGAGCTGAACGCAACTGGACACGCGAAGCTTTTTCTTTTCTGTTTTTTTTTTATTTTTCTGCGGAATGAAGGCCTAGGAAAGTGCGCTGCATGCGAAGAGTCTTCTCGCCGCAAAAGTGCACAAGTATACCACCCCTCGATCAAGACAAACCGACACACCGGTCCCGTCAGACTACTTGTGAGACTCTTGAATGACGCGATCGCTACGCCGAAAATAAAATTTCAGGCATTATTTCCCAGTTCCCCAAAAACTCGGCCAAAATATTTGAATATATTGTGCGCGGTTTACAAGCAGGCACCGTCGGAAACAAATGTCATAATCTAAAATCCCGCACAACACTACGTTACTGCAGGCATTCGAGTACCGAAGCGCTAAAAATAAATCAGAGAAATGATGCCAGTGTACGTTGAGCAAGATTAATGAACGTGCACAGTGTGTGCAGGAAGTTTGCAGGTTAAATTGATGAATTCTCCGCGTATTAGCGAGAAGAATTCGGACAGCTTGAAGCAGACTAACCGCGGGGTGGTTACATGATGCGCCCAGGAATTCTACGTTTACGCGGTGCCAGAATTAATACATAGCTGAGTGCCTACAGAAGCGACCAGTGCTTCAAGCCTGATGTTTCGTGCACCTAAATGCTAGAGGGCACAGTGACTGCTCCATTGTCGGAAAAACAAAAAGAGGAAAAATTTCTTGAATAATAGTGTGAAAGCTAAGTGTGGGTCTAAAGTACTGCAATAAAATAAAAATCCTCCCTTCATTATTAATTGATGAAAAAAAAAAGACATTTAAACATGCTCACCTCAACTACGTTTAGTGACAAATGCAAGATGAATGGTCGCTCAAGAAGGTTAAGTTTCTTCTTTTCGGCGGAGAAGAAAGGCTGCGAACAAGAAAACAAAAACACGGAAGAAGGTGCAGTGAGAATAAACCGGCATGTAGTCATAATATAACATGTGTTCGAAGAATAACACAAAAATATAACGAGGGCCGAAAGCAGGCATGCAAATTGTATACAGATTATATCTTCCCTGTCCTCCCATTCTCTCATTCCTTTTAAATATACATTGAAACAAATCGAAGTGCAATTTAAGTGCGGCCACAAAATATGGCAGCACTTAATGAATACGGGGTCGTAAAGAAGCAGCAAAATCAAGATTATAAGCAAATTGCAAGGCATGTAACGAGACATTAACGACCAGATATAGGAGGGAAGCAATAAAGAGTTGCCCATAAAATATAAGTGCCTGGGACACGGCAACTATACAGCGAAAGGCGTGGCATGCAATTCAGCAACAAAAAAAAGGGGGATATTGAAATGGTAAAATTTATTCACGAAAATTTTGTAGAAAAAAAAAAAAAACATTTGTAGGACGGAAGTTCTCTTTAGAAGAGACCGTAATGCAATGCGCTTTTCTACATCTGGCGAATTCTTTTCAAGTAAAAAAAAAAAAGAAGAATACTTCAAAACTCCAATCAGGTGAAAAATATTTTGCTCGTTTTTAATTCTTTGAACCGCAGTATTATATTTCCTTGTTCCCTAACTCTTGCTTCTTAACTTCTTAGACGTAAATCATACTCAAATAGCTACTGCGTTTTTTATGAGCGGCTGAAAGCCTCCAAATGGACATTCCACTAAAACCCACGACTAAAGCAATTCTGTATTCCGGCCACATGAGCCTTCTAAGAGAAAGATACCCACATTCGACTAGTAGTTAGTTTAAAGCCGTGCAATTTATGCTACCCGGTCACTACAAATGGGCTAACTTAATTCTTCATTGTCAATGCGTTCTGCTCTCTCTTATACCAGTTTTTGCAAGTGCGAACTTGGTAGCTTTAATTTTAGAGGTGCTGTCAGTATACCGTACGATTCATTTCTTTGAACTTTTGTTTTGTATGTCACTCCCCTCCCTATTCGGTTGGATTTAGGGAAGAGGATGGGATATATGCTTCGCAAAGCTTAGCATTTAGGTCTAGTAAAAATTGACTTGATCGCGCTATGGCGTCTTTGGGCATATTGACTTCTACTGTTTCTATCAAGAATGGTGACTCATGAGATCCCGGGTTGCTTAGTAGCTGCGGCCTTCACGTCTGAAGACTTCTCCTCATTGTTGACGAATAGTCCTGCGTGAGTCATTGAAACGGAGCTGGTTCATATAAGCATCCTCCTACTTCTTATCACTTGCCTTTCTGTCTATTCCCGAACGGACGCCCCACAAGTCCCTGCATTTACCACGCACCTGCACCGGGACGTCCAGTTGGCCTTGGCTTAACTGAAGCCTTTAAGTGCTATGTGACCTTCTACGTACTGTGCATATACTATGGTAGATGGTATCACACTAATTGGAGCAGAAATTATGCCCTAAATGACGCCACTGGATCGATGATAACTCATAGTCTACCACAACTCGTGTGCGCGTGTCTTAAAGCGTAAATATTACTGAATTTCCTTCCCACTGATGTATTTTACGGTTTCGAGCGAGCGAGCTGTATGCGTTTTTCTTTTCTGAACACTTGGGATGTATTCCCATAACATTTCTGCTGTTCCCACTCACTTTATATATTACCGTTAACCTTTTATATTTTTTACCTGATGAGAGCACATGGAAGTGTGGCTTAGTGAACAATGCTTTCGGCCCGTCATAGTGAGTTGTGCTTGATTTTGGCAAACGTTAAAAAAAAAAGCACAATTATTAGATAAAAAGAGATTCCTGGTTAAAATGCGCCGCATATAGCATAAATCGGGCTTTCTTGGGGAATGCAGATACTTTGGTGTAAGAAGTGGGGACCACCGACCCAGGCCCAGATGTTAATGCCTTTCCTTTCTTTAAATACCTTTCGCTTCCTCTCTCAAAAGCGTTCATACGACCACCTTGTGATAAAGCTGAGCTTCAAGTAGAGATCCAGTGTCTGAGCTCAGTTCGAATTTCTTTGTCAAAACCGGGTCTCAAGTTTGCTTACATGCTTCCTGCCATAATATATTTCCTTGCGCGATGTCCTTACTGGCTGTGCTAATGAACTTTTCCGTTTTTCCGCCATTATCTACAAGTCCATGATTATCCACGCCAGAGTTGTGTCTTACTTGCTACGTGCGTACGCAAAGAACAGAAAACAAAACATGTAACCGTTGCAACGAGGCAGGCGCGCCATCCCTTTTTGCTGTGTTATAATCTTATAGTCCTTCACTGCTGCCAGAACGGAAGCTGTGCCTTACCATGGCCGTGCCTATTTGTTTCGCTGGATTCTGCTCCATGTTTCCTTTCCTTCTTATTTAGGGAACAGAAAAGTCATCTTAACTGAGTGGTGCATCTAATTTTGCGAATGCCAAGAGGCGTGCTTCTGCATTCAAAGTGCCTCTGACGAGTTTCAATAGAAGAGTTAAGTAGTTTGTGTTCGTTTTTTAATGAACAGCCAAGCCGTGCTAAGAGGCGCGCCTAAATTTTGCGACGAATCGGGGGTAAACACAACAACACGCATGCTTTTATGTTGAAAGTGCCGCCGCTCAACTTGAACAAAGGAGGTGAACCGTACGCCACACTTTGAACTAGGGAGTGTTGTGTTGTACTTGTAATTTCTTTTGTGGCTTTTCGTTGCTTGCAAAGCATGATCCAGACCCCGCTCTTCTCTCGCTTTTGTTCATCATCGCAGATCCACTAGTGTTGATTAGCAGCGCTTACTTACGAGAGCACCACCGCTTTCTGAGCATCGTCTGCGTTTATCAGTCCCCTTACTGTTGCGCGTGACGTTGTGTGTCCAATTTGTCGCAATTCCCGTCGCCCACATTACACTTTTCAAAGACGAATGAGCAGATATGCTCAGTGAAACAGCCGCGACTTAACTGCCAAATTTCTGCTGTCATGGAGTGCAAGTATAACAACACACTATTTCTTCCCTCTGACCGCCACTACTTCAGACAGCCCTGTTTATAGAGGCAGTATACATATACTTCTACTACTATACTAGCGTCGGCTAGTAGTTCAATAGTATTAAACCAAAAATTAGGAGGACGCAAAAGCTTCGCCTTAAAATTAGGCGCGGTGGCGAGCACACTATTTGCATCACGAATAATGCTGCTACCTCGCGGTATCCCGCCTTCGCGTAAACCATCTAGCTAGCTCACTTTGAGCGCTTTCCCCCTTCTCGGCATCCTTCTTACTAAGTCTCCTTGGTAGTCGAGTGCCACCATCACGAGAAGATCCATCCTCAAACGAAGCCCCTATAATATTGCGCGCGTCTGGTACAATTCCAGACCACATTGCTGCGGTAATATTGCGCACAGCTTCCACCACACGTGTTCAAACACAGACACGAGCTTATTGGCCTACACCACGCTCGTTTCATTCTCTGATCACTACTGACTACTCACTAATGAATCTATCACACTATCAAACATCTGCAATCAATGAACCAATGCTACAATGAATGAAAAACGCTGGGCTTGCCGCTGCCCAGCGTTTTTGCACTGAGAAACGGAAAGATAGGCTTAAGAATCAGCGCAGGCATGGGGAGGCGAACCGTTCGGCGTGGGCTGAAAAAGAAAAAGCACGCTCTTTGTAGCGAGAGCTACACTGCACTACCCAAACGAGCATTTCGCCGTGTTTGAGAGGCCACGAGTGCGCATGCGCGAAAACCGGAGAGGCGCAACGGGAGCGCTGCGCATGACGCCAGAGCTTGCGGCCGCCGCGGCTGCCTGCCGACTCCGTTGACGACGCAGCAAAGACGCCCAGATGCAGAGCGTAGCAGTAGTAATAATAGTAGTAGTAAAGTAGTACTACTACTACTACTACTGATAATAATAAGAAGGAGAAGAAGAAGAAGAGTCAATATTTAAATTGCGCAGGGGCAACCAAATGGTCTTCGTGCTGCAGCACAAATTTAAAAAAATGCACACACAGGTTTTCCACGCACAGATAGAGCACAAAAGAAGAAACAAATAACACATTTAATGAAACTGAAACGAAAAGAGTCAGGAGAGATAGAAATCAGTGAGTAGCATATCTTATATACACGATGTAAGAATTGTATAACACATCACGAAAAAATATATATATATATATATATATATATATATATATATATATATATATATATAAAACAAATAACTGACATTTACTATAGTAATATAGAAATATACATAAAATAGACAACCATTCCAGGCGCAACAAGTGCGTGGTACTTAAAACACAGGCTAGAAATACAGGGAAATACAATACAGAAATAGAATCGAACGCGGGACGGTAAGATTCGAAAATAAAGTTTAAAGTTGAAATATAAGTAAGAAACGGATAAAAAGCAGTTCAAGATACAGACAGCATTGAACAAGAGAAAAAGCAGAAAGTGAAGTAAATACAATATTAAGGCTAGAAAGTGGAAGTTATATGTGATAAAGTACTGTTTAGAATACAACGCTACGAACATCCAATATAAATGAAGACAGCGAGTTTAGGAAGATGTCAAGGTGAAGACAAAAAGAGTTAAACAAACTCTGCATTCTGTCCAGAAGGGAATGCGTATGAATAAACGGAGAAACCTGAAACGGCCTGAATTCCCTCATGCTCTTTCGCGGAACTCGCAGTAGGATGTACTCTAAGAGCTGAGGGCACATAATGTGGCCATGAAGGAATTTGTACAGAAAAATTAAATCTACTCTGGCCCAACGGAAGTTAAGAGAAGGAAGATTTAGTGGGGTACTACTGGTGTAGCAGTAAGAGAAAGTTGCGCAAGGAAAGCGATATCGAAATATCAGTAAAAAATTGGCTGTACTTTGTTAACCTTGTCCCAGTTCGATTTGCAAGTGCCATTCCAAACAATCAACGCGTACTCCAAAAACGGCAAGCATATGGACAGGTACAGCTTGAGGAACGGAAGTGGAGTACGGAACTCTCTCGAAAGTCTGCAGACGAATCCGAGTGTGCGCATAGCCCGCTGAGCAATGCGTTCAGTATTAGAGGAGAAGCTGAGGGTGTGGTCAAAAAGTACACCAAGGTCATTAATTTCATCAACTCTGTCCAACAGCAAAGAATTCAGAGAATAATGATAGAGAAAGCTGTGCGGTTTACGAGTAAATGAGACAACCCTAGGTTTGGAGGAATTGAGAGTAAGTCCATTCATCGCACACCAATCAGAGAAAGCAGATATGTCCGATTGCAACAACAAGCAATCGTGAAAAGGATGATGACCTTAAATTTTTTTTATATCATCAGTATAAAGAAACGAGGAGTTCTTGATCGCTGAGGAAACGTCAATAATAAAAATGAAGAAGAGGAGCGGGCCTAATACAGAACCTTGAGAAACTCTATTGGTCGCAGGGTAAGCGAAGGAGGTCTATTCGTTGACACTGACAAAGCAGGAGCGATCAAGGAGATAGTTACGTAGGAGGGCTACGATTGAGACTTCGACGCCAGAGAGTAGAAGCTTTTTCAAGAAGTAATGAATTCACGTTACTTCTTGGGATACTCTACGTACAGATGCTCGCCTCATCTCAATAGCGGCTGATTCGGCACTTCTACTTTCATACAAGTCCTAAATCAGCACACTGTGTCTTTAACCATCAACGAAGACCAACCAAATCCTGACCTTCGCCTCCTTAACCTCTAGGCACGGCGCAAGCAAATGGACGTATACGTCAGTCAGCATCCGTCCAATAATATTGCCATAGCAGAACTTCATAAACTAACCGCTAAAGCCCGTCGGTATTCTGAGCCCCTTCTACACAAACGTGGGACAGACTGGTGTTCTCACATAAGTACTCCGATCGGAAACCGCCACCTATGGCGTGTGTTTCATTCAATGGAACGAAAACCCTCAGTTAAAGACTACGCCGAGAGTATTCGAATAGCCCTGCGTCTTTCACCGCAAGAATTTGCCAAGCAAGTAGCTCTTCAATTCTTCCCCAGTTATGACTGCCAACCTGCACCGGTCCCACTCAGTCTCGCCAACCATCACCCAGAAGATAAGATCACGAGCCCTTTCACCATGGCTGAGCTGATCGGTGCGATCGAAGACATCCGCCCAAAGACCACACCCGGTCATGGTGGCGGGCCTTATACACTATACCGCAATCTAGAAGGTGAATCATTGACCTCAATTCTCAGAATTTTCAATGAAATCTGGATTTCCAGTAAAATGCCAACAAATTGGAAACATTCTGTAGTAGTTCCCATAACAAAGCCCGGAAAACCACCCACAACTCTTGGTGCTCAACTCCCGATTTCTCTTACCCCAACTATCTGTAAGCTGTATGAAAAGCTACTTGCCACTGGAATATCCTAGTGGCTTGACCATCATCACAAATATTCGTCTTCACAGATTGGCTTTTGGCCTGGGTACGGATCTGAAGATGGCCTTCAACTTTTTGCCAATGAAGTAATATATTGTTCATCTCAAAGACGTCTCGTCGGCACAGTCGTAGCAACAGATATCACGAAAGCCTACAACATCCTCCACACAGCGATCCTCAATACTATGTTACGACTTGGAATGCCCTTACAGCTTTGTGGTGCAATTCACGCGTTCCTCTCCCACCGAACGTTTGCTATCCGTGTAAATGGAAAACTAATAGGACATTTCATTTCTAATCGTGAAGTACCGCAGGACTCAGTTTTAGTCCCAACTTTATTTAATATTGCATTTATTCCTCTCATACATACACTTTCCTCACTTCCTAATATTAAGGTGCTAGCCTACGCAGATGACATCACTATGTGGTGTACAAACCGCTCAGTCCAGGTGCAGCAAGACTCCTTGCAAAATGCCATAAATCTCCTTCAAGAATTTCTCAACAATACAGGCCTATCCCTCAACCTCACCAAAACATGTTATGTTCATGTGGGCAATAAGGCCAGCCGCAGGACATTCAAAGCTAATCCATTCGCGTTGACAATTGACAATACCCCGCTCCCTGAAATGAAATATACAAGGTGTTGGGCTTCTATGTACATTCTTCAGGAAAAGGCAGTTTGGTTATCAGATGTGCGCAAAAGTGCCATGAACACACTAATTCGAAGAATAGCAAATCGTTCTGGTGGTGCCCGATCAGATACCGTTCGCCGACTTGTTCGTACTGTATTTCAACTGCGGCTTCTATACCAGGCACAGTTTCAGAAACTGACAAAACGGCAATGGTCCACACTCGAGGAACTCAACCACGAGGCCATGCGAGTCATTACTGGACTGCCTCGATCAACTTCTATCCGCCTACTCTAGAAGTACGCCCATCTTAACACGTTGGCAGAATTAACTGTTCAAAGATAGACAAAGAGAGCAAGAAAAGCTTCCCTTCATCCTGAATTAGAGAACCAGGCACCTCCATGGGACTACTACCACCTTACTTCTAATAAGCCTCTACTCAACAAGAAGTCGCAGTTATCATCATCATTCACAATAACTTCTTGCGCAACATCTGATGACTGTATTATTTACGCAGATGCAGCCGTAACCCTAACAGGTGGTTCAGTTGCTTTTATAAGCTCAACCTACCCTCAACTGAACATCACTCGAACTTACCTTACCGATACCAAATCAACTCTTGCCTTCGAACTGCATGTTATCTTAAACGCCATAGAAGCGTTACATGCCGACCCTATGTTTAAACAAGTACACACAATGACTCACTCCAAAGAAGCCCTAAAGCATTTAAAGAAAGTCCATGGCACTCTTAAGGTCGCACAGACTATACATGCTGCTCGTCACCGTTACCCAGTGACTATAATCATTCACTGGGTTCAAGACAAAACACATTTGAATACCATTGTAGCAGACGTGCTTCCTCATGCAGCAGATGTATCGCAACCTATTCATGATTCCTTGCCACCGGATCCACTTCTGACCCATTTGACATCAGCGGCATCCTTCAGGCAGCGTACACGTGCTCTACTCCCCCGTGTACGTACCCCCTTCCCCCCAATCTAACAAGGGTGGAGGAGGTCTCTCTGAGACGGCTGAGAGTCGGAGTAGCCCTTACACCCGCCGTTCGACACCAGTGGCAAAGTCGTACAATTCCAGTTCCCGACAAATGCCCACACTGCGAAGAACCCGCTTGCGACACCACTGTCCGGCATTTAATATGGACATGCCCACGAACTTCGCATATGCGCAAGACCATGCTACAAAATGCTGGACTTTCACCGACTAATGACTCTGATTTCCGCTTATGAATAACAAACAACATTTATGCACGCAGTTTATGTGACTTCTTGCACATGGCTGCACTCGACACATTTCTGTGACTCTACCACCACCTTTTATGCAGTGTGGCAAACTCGGCGCCATAAATAAATAAATACGAAGTAATGAGTAACAACGTTGAAAGCTTCGCTCAAATCACAGTACACAGAGTCAACCTGACCTCTCTGAAGGACTGCTGCAGAGGCATACGTCAGAAACATGACTAGGTTGGTTGAAGGAGAGCGACCTGATACGAAGCCATATTGATTCCGTATGATGACATGTTTGAGATTGAAGGAAAGTGCGTTGTGCAAACCTAATTCGAAATGTTTAGAGGTTGCAAATAGAAGAAAAATCGGACGGTAATTGGAAACATCAGATTTTTTTCCTGACTTAAAGACAGGAAACACGCGTGCCTATTTCCATACGCGAGGAAGGGCAGAATTTTTTAAACAGTTATTAAATATAGCAGTCAATACTGGTGCAAAGATGCAACTGGTTTGGTTTGTAGGGTTTAACGTCCCAAAGCTACTCAGGCTATGAGAGACGCCGTAGTGGAGGTATCCGGAAATTTCGACCACCCGGGGTTCTTTAATGTGCACTGACATCGCACAGCACACGGGCGCCTTGCTTTTCGCCTCCATCGAAAAGCGGCCGCCGAGGCCGGAATTCGATCCCGCATTTTTTGGGAACAATAATCGAGTGCCGTAACAACTGCGCCACCCCAGCGGGGCAAAGATACAACTGAAGGTTTTTATTATGGCGGCTGGAATGCCATCAGGTCCAGGTGACAAAAAAGGTCTCAGACGCTTAACACTCGCAATTAACTTCTTGCCAAAGAGAACGGAATTAGATGGTGCACCAGATCGGAGACGTACGGAATCGCAGTGTGGAGGTTTGAATACGAAGGAAAAATATTGGGCGAAACTGTCGGCAACATCCCGAATTTCCGATCACTGAGAGTCAACTAAGTTGATACTCGAATCCGATTTAATGAAACGCTTGCGAACGTATTGCAAGAAAAATAATAATAATAATAATAACAAATTGATTTAAAGGAAAGGAAAGGCGCAGTGTCTGTCACACATGTTTGTGGACACGTGACACGCGCTGTAAGGGAATGAAGCTGGGAGAGAAAGGGGAAATGGAAAAAGAGGAGCCAGTGGGGACTACGGAGTAATTTCGACCACCTGGGGATCTTTAACGTGCCTTGACATCACACAGCACACAGACGCCTCTCCGTCTCGCCCCCATCGATACGCAGCTTCGGGCAGAGCTTAAAAACTCGGCGATAGCTGCAGCAAAGAGAGAGTGAGCGTAAGAAGGCGAAGAGAGTAGCGGAGACGCCCGAACAAAGGGAGAAACGGCTTGCCAAGTGGTGACGCCAGACTGCCGAGCAGACGGCGCATAGCCGCCAAGGTGGGGCCTATGAAAGAATTCACTCAACGGGAACCAACACAAGAGGATGTGAAGGCACGTCGTGTAACTGATCACTCCATTCGAGTTTCCGGAAGTGCATCTGCGACCCGGACATTTGAAGCAGACTTCGTGAACAATCCGTTAGGACACATGTGTAGTGTGTCTGAGAGACTGTGACACCAAACGGACTTGATGCCGGTGAGTAATCCAATGTATGAGACTTTGCGTTTGGAGACTCTCCCAAATCGAAATCCTATGTAGACTAAAATTGACACCGCTGCATGCTACTTCACAGGTAATCGGGCAGTCTTCGTCTCTGTCTAGCAAAATGAATAAAAGATATATGTACCCAATATCTCTCATGCCTAAACATACATGAACATAACAATCTCAGCCAGGGAAACGTACCTCTCGCTAGGTATATCACGGCATAGCCGAGCTAAGCCACTGATGTTTCTTTTTTTTTTTTTTTTTTGACGCTTGACATGCTTCCAATATCTACCATTTCTCAATGAAGCCAGCTAACGACTCGCTTGATATCTGATATTAATTACGCAACGTTTTATGCAAGAACCTGATTTTCAACCTTCAAGCCCATGCCTAAAAGCGAGGTGCCGCCCCGGGCTGCCGGCGGGCTGCTCTAAGGCGAAATTTTGAAACCTTCGCTATTCTGTCGAACCGCGTGTGTGTCGAAATGCCTCGCTTTCACATTACTGCCTCGTTTCGCAGCAGACATTTGAAGGTGAGGAATTCAAAGTGCCTGGCAAAGCCTCCGACCCAGCAGTAGACATAGAAACTGCAATGTTGAAATACATATTCGAATATGACGCTGATATTTGGAAGAATATTCTCTAACCACATCCAAGCCTGCCCTTAAGGAACGCTTAGAATTTAATACTGCTTTCCTTTTTCAACCATCGCAGAAAGCTTGAACGCCCATATAAGTTTTGTCATAGTGTACTGACGCTCTGAGCATTGGCGTTCCTTTGTTTCGGGGATAATGAAGCATTCCTCGCGGCACAGTCGTGGTCAGAGCGAACATTTGTGTTGAGAAATTTCTTTCACAGAAAAGACTGATGCTTTCGTTTCAGCTGGAAATTCCTGTCGAATGTTTTGAATCCATGATTCATGTTATATCTGTAAGCAGTGAAAATAGTTTAGATGTGTGCTATTTGAGTGTCATGATCTTGACGCTGACGATTCTTCTATATTGACACTACACACAGCGCTACTGTTAAGTAATACGTACTCTCAAAACTGAATCCAAAATAGAAAATTTGTTGTGTTTTATATTCATTATTGACGCGCCGCAATTTTGATTACAATCAGAATATTCAAGAGCGTTAAGAAGTAGAGGCGGATTTTTTGTGAAACGTAGCTTAGCTATCAATGTTTTTTTTTTTTCGTTCCCTGATGGAAGAGATTGAGATCCCGGCAACACTGAATTCGTGGCATTCGACGCATGACACGGTCTTGTGGGGTTAAATAAGACACGGAGTAAAATCAGACATGTCTCACCTGGTCTCATTTAGCGTAAAATCTTCTAAAGTAAGCTCATTTGTTTGACAAATGACAGTCGCCGTTACGTGACCACTTAATGCGGGTTACAAATCACAGGAATGATGCGATGAGCACCCCACTGAAAACAACAACAACAACAACAACAAATATTTTGCAGTGACCTCCGTGTAGCAACTTGGCGGCCAATTACAGTGAGAAGGGACGTATTTTTATTGTTACTGCGTCTCCTTGCATGGCCTTGCAAACAATTATAGTGTCCTAGGTTGTATTTTTGTGACAATAAAAGCTTTTGAATAAGAGCTCATGGAAAGGACTAAACACTACAGTCGCCCCGAATAAGGAAGCGCATCTCTGATTGTGCACAGCGCGTTGTGGTAAATAGGCAAAGAAAACCTTTGAACAGTCAGAAAGCATCAGTAGCAAAACCAATCGATGCCGGAAGATTGGTGCTTGGCCATTTCCTCGTGCGCCGTTGGATGATCCGTAATTCGATGAAGCGCCGTTGTCAAGCCCAGCTGGGCGCAGCAGACTTGCGGTCAACGAGTGGACTCCAGCATTAACTGCTCCCCGCCTGCTTCGACCGAAGACGATGAACAGACAGCTCATAGTGCGACGAGCTTTCAAGATCTTTCTGCTTTGCCTTCTACAGAAAAAAAAAATAACAAGGAAGTCGCAGCGAGGAGGCAGGTGCGGATGGCAGAAAAGAAACGGGAAATCGTAGAGAAGTCTGTTATTGGAAGTGTTTCAACGACAAGAAAATAATCTGCAACGCGACCGGCAATCAACAAATGTAGCTGGGAGTGTCTCGTGTGCAAACAATTATGGAGCAACACCTCGCTCTCATTCTATGCGGATCTAATACATGATATGCACTGAAGGGGATCAGGAAGGGGCATAGGTGCACATGGATTGTGTTTCAGATTCTCCGAGCGAAAGAAGCGATCCTGGTATTTGAAAACAATATATATATATATATATATATTGTCACGGACAACAGGGCTAGACGTGACTAATATGACGGGACGGAGCTGAACCAGCAGGCAAAGTTCCGCGCACAGCACGCGAGACAACTTCGGCGTCCTTTTCTTCCAGGTGCAACCTGAGAACATCAGGGATATATACATATTGCCCTACGTGCGTCATGTCCCGTTCTGCCAAAGGGGCAAAATAAGACAATGGGGACTTTTTTGTAATTCATGATTATTCGTATTCTCAGTGTTGCAAGAATCTTTAATTTTGCCGTCCGCTTAGCGACATGCCAAGGAAGGCTCCAGTACAACAATTTCGGCGCTTACAATTATAACAAAAAAAAATGAGATTGGAAATTTTTGTCTCCTTTTATCCCGCCCTACCCATCACCATCGAGATCTTGACAAGGCCAACGCACCCTATCAGCCTGCGTCACGACTGCGGATGGGCGATAAAGGGCAAGCAAATGAAGCGGTGAGCGCAGATCTGAGCCCAGGCATATGACCTTTGCTCACCACTTTGCTCATACCACACGGGCAGCTTCATTTGCTTAGCCTTTACCACCCACCCGCAGTCGTGACGTTCGTTGCTGGGAAAGAAGTTATGTACCGGCCATGTGAAATTTTCGGGGGTGACATCCTACCCTAATAGTTCAGTTAAGAACTGTATCTAATATGAGCGCATTAAACACGGACACAGAGAGAACAGAGACTATGAACTAAGGAGTGTCATGTCCAAAGGCCCGTAGGCGAACGCTACTCAAAACACGGACCGGAAATTTATTATCTCACCTTTTGTTCAAAGCGCCAAAATGTTTGCAACGAAGCTTCGACCAAGAATATTGAAGGAATTTCGTTCATTTTTTATGACCTACAACATGCGAATACATGTTTTTTTTTTTATGTATCTAGCACAAATAAGCATTGCTAATTATTTTTGACAAACGTAGCAGACTGACATAGATTAAATACATGGTTCCCGTCGATAACGCGGCACTTCTCACTGGTTAGGACATGTTACGTACTGCGCATTCATAACAGCAAGATTATGTTGCCGCTCACACTATAGCTATAGTCTTGACAGTTGTAGAAGCTAATTTTTATAGCTGTGAACAAGCAGGATAAAGAACGACTTCCACAGTCCTTTGACGGAGTAGTATAGAAACCTAGCTATTTGAAAAAACAACGAAGAGAGCATAACCGTTTTGTTTTTATCTCGTTCACTTCGTTCAATTCTGCATGGATAATGTTGAGCAAAAGCAAAATCAGCATAAAGGATGATTGACATTGGCCACCCGAAACTGCCTTTTAAGCGTTATTTTTTTGCCATTAAAAACTCAGCCTCCTGTCATCGTGCAAGCCGTCCAAGAAAATGACACTGGTGTCCGTGAAGGCGGCAAGGTGTTCCCTTCATACGTGTTTATCAAGCTCGGGGGAGAATATAAAATGCCTCCTGGCCAGTTTACTTCTCGCATTGGAAATGTTTTTTGTCTTATCACTCCGTAGCTGTTCCCTCTTTTGCGCTTCTTTCATTTCTGCGATGATCCCGCAGCTACACCCAGCGCAGGCTTTTAGAGCGGTAGAGCCCACATTCGCGAGTTTCGCCGATAATTCCTTGCCTGCCTTTGTTGTGTGTGTGTGTGTGGCTGTTTGCCTTCATAAACCCGTTCTTGGCAATATCCGTCAACTTGGGCCGCACTTTTAAAATGGCAGTCGAACCCATCGGGAACCTTGGATCCCGACTCAGACATACTCCTAACCAGACAAGGACGTCCGTACGATATAATTGAAGCGGGCCTTTAATTTCTGTCGGGTGGTTTTTGACGTATGTAATATGATCGACTACGACTCTATCCCAATGATTACATGTTACCCGAAACCGAAGTGCTAGCGCATCTAATTAACATTTGCCCTAACCAGGCTAAATCGGCCACAATTTAAATTCTTTTCCTACCCACAAAGGTCGCCTTTCTACTCTCTGGACGCCAAAGATGAAACTAGGAGGCTTAATAATAGAACTGCTCTTTTTTTTTTTTCTTCTAGGTGCTGTAAATGAAACCCAGAAGCGTTAGGCACTGCGTAATTGTTGTTAACTTGGCGCCTGTGGCCTTCCTAAAATGCCCAGTATTATTCGCGCTTAGCGGATTCCGCCTGGACCGCGTCACTGAAATATCTGTGGTGAGTGTGTCATTGCAGCCTGCGTTAAACATGACTGCATGCCTTCCTTTCGCGCCTATCGCCTTTTGATTCCGCATTACAAATATAGTTAAGCATGCTTCTGTAATGAGACAGAGGTTGCAACTCTTCTAAGGATACGCTAAAAGCCCGCTCTCCTCTCCGGCATTCGATGTAAATACGAATAATTGCCACTGATCTGTGAAAAAGTAGTAGAGCTCATTTCAGCTTCATCATGCAGTGAATTGAGACTATAATGCGTTGACCGATCGTTGCCCCACAGCAACACTTGACAAGCTCTAGAAGATGAAAACAAAAGCTGAGTTTTCTTTTCGGAGTATCATGCTGGGCATCGCAACCGTGTTAAATGTTTTGGAGAAATTATAGGAGTTTCTGCTCTCTTTGTGCCTTTCTTTAGCATCATCAGTCTGCGATGAAAATGTGTGCAAGTCGTGGAGGTAAGGTCTCTTCTGAGAATTTAAATAGAGTTTCAGATTGTAGTTAAAATTTTGTAGTTTGTATTAGGTAAGAAAGTTACTCAGCCCAAAATCAAGTCAGTTCAGACTGTCGGCATTTTTGTGCTTTTCAGAAGCTAGAAATAAGGAAGGGAGCAAACAGAAGACGCAAGCAGTCAGCTCTCTGACAAGCAGATTAGTCACTAGATAGTAGAGCGAGACAGAAACCGACTACAAGGCTAAACACCAAATAAAGAGCACGTGGTCCTTGTGCCTGGTTTAAACTATCTTTAAATTACTGCGTTGACTTGAAAGACCCATTTGCATCTATGGATTGAATCACAAGCGAGCTTGATTGCTGATTATTAAAGCACGCGTGCCGTCTAAATGTGTACCCATGTAGCCATTCACGTCGAATGCGGTAAACTCAACATAAACTTTCTTTTAAATTATTTTGGCAATACTTATAAAATGTAAAACGTTTCTCATAGATACACGAAGACAGAAAACACGCAAGGACAAGCGGTGCTTGTCCTTGTGATACTACGCAAGCTTCACCCTATTTAGTAAACCTGCTTCCCGCGTGCGAAGACGACGGACACAGTCTCACAACGATTTCCTATTCTTTCTCCATGGAAAATATTTCGCCTACTCTGGTAGTCATGTATTTTCGTAGACAAGAGTTTCTAATATTCTTCGATAATCTTTGAAACCCGTTATGCTAAAGCAGCTCAAGTCGTGCAAGTTTACAAGCTAGTTGCGGTGGCGATTCGTACAACCCTAAAATTTGTGCGTCAATATTGGGCCCACGAGGAAAGAAGAGCAAAACACGGGGAAAAAAAAAATGCCTAAGGCATTAAGCATAAACATAAAGGAAAAAAGAAAATTGTATGTTGCATATGCGTCTTGAGAACGACTCCAGGGTAATTATTGGGGGCAAGGTGAGCCGAACGAAAATTGTTCACTCAGCATTCCAATCAAGCAATGCTTGACGACACTTTCCCCATTGATGCGGGAACAAGTTTAAAAATTTCTGCCTTGTATATGCGTACATTATCTTGTTTTCGAGGATTTGTATTGTATGTTGCACGCGTAAGCCCTCGCGAATTTCATCACGTGTCGTGAAACTAAAGAAGAAACACAGGAATGGAAACGTGAAAGGAGCGCTTTTAATAGCGGAAAAAGACAGCGTTCCCTCGGGAGAGCTGTGCGCCACACTTTGCTACCGAAGGCCTCGTTTGTTTAATTCTACTTTTTAAGCAAAAATGCGTAAGCAGGAAAACACAACTGCACGCGAACCTGCGAAGCAACAAAAAGATACCATCGCTAAAATATATTCGTTGCACTTTTTCCGCCATCGTGAGAGTTCATTTGCTGAACAACGTCATTATTTTTTTCCCCGCATAAACGGAGGAAACTTCGTATCTAATCCTCTTACTGCGTCTCTTTTCATACAGCGTGCCCAGTACAACTGCTCTCACCAGCTAGGAATGTGAGTAGCATGTGAAGGGTAGCGCTACGAATATAATCAGGCCTCCTCACAATGTACAAGAAGAAATAGCGGACAAAAATTTAAAAACAACAGAAAGGAACGTTGAACATCTATAGCGGCACCGGTTTCGACGCTTCCTCAAAAAGCCTTCCCTTTATCGAGGATTTGAGAAGTTTTGTTGCCACACATTCAGTATAGTGCACCTCTTGTTTCTGCAGGTATAGTAGTAGTGAAGACATGTCGACAAGCAGTAATGGTTAGTAAAAAAATAACAGTTGCAAATTTACTCCTGAGGTTAATAGAATATATACACGTCAGCCTGTTGCGGTGGCTTAGTCGTCAGGGCACTCGACTGGTGAATTCAAGGATGCGGGATCGAATCTCAGTCGTGGCGGCCGTTTTTCGATGGAGACTGAAAGCAAGGCGCCCGCGTACTGTGCGATGTCGGAACACGCTAAAGAACCCTATGTGGTCGAAAGTTTCAAAGTGCTTCACATTCGGCATCTTTCATGCCCTGAGTCGATTTCGGACGTTAAGCCGTGTAAACCAAGCACACGAAACCTTCTGGAGGGCCGTTGATAAAGTTCGTATTATTGGCACGGAGAAAGTCAGATAGTTTGAGCGGGAGTTTCATCGTTATGTACAGGTGCGGACATAAGTGAACGGAGCACGCTTCTCCGTTCAAAATAAAATCCCTCGTTATTCTGCACTGGAGATAAGCAAATAATATCGGTCCAAGTAAAAGGGTACTGGCGTCTGCTAACAGTTCGCAGATATGACGACTGGCAGTTTCAATTATGAAATGCGTGAAAACATTTAGAAGGCGATTGCGTGATGCGTTTACTATTGTCCCCACTGGTACAAACATATTCCTCGCCTAAGACCTCGCACTTTTGCCGCTGATCGAAGTTCACGCAGACCATTGCTGTAGACCTCCTCATTGTTGGTGTTCTGGAAAAGCATTCACTTGAAAAATCCCTTCCTAGTCGTCCTGGAAGTGTTCTTGCATAGTGTGTTTTTCGTGGAAAGGAAGAGAAATAACTTATTTCGGTGCGAGGTCGGGTGAACATGCAGGATGATGCAACATTTCGTAGCTATAAGACGGCTGCGTGTGCAACAGTCACCTGAGCCTGAACTCACTTAGGACTCGAGCATTAAGCCTTAACTCACAGTAACGTGTTCAGCAATTTATTCGACAGTTACTCACCGGTTAGCGAACGGTATACCGTCACGCTCCCGTCGCAGTTTCTGGTCCACCAGCCAGAGAGACAGTCGACAATTCCGTTCTAGGTGATCCACGCTTGTTTAAGTGCCATAAAAATCTTCTGCATCATTATTGGCCTTTTTTAGCTTAAAAATTTTCTTTTTGTACCGCCATTAGCACGGCATGAACATTCTTTGAATGGCGCCCCTTCAAATACAGAAGGCGGATCGCTGGTTCTGCTTCCAATTTCCCAAAGGATGCTGCCATTCGTGGCTTGATGCTGTAGCGACGTTCTGTCATACTATATAGAATGCAATTTTTATATTCAGCTAACCGTATAGGTAGATGTACACCCTTGCGCAAAAGTGGAGAGACGATGCCTTCTGACGAAACTGTACGCCAGCTTTTTCTGGCGCTGAAGCGGTTATTTCGAAGTTGTGCATCGGTTAGCCTCACTAATATGCTTGATATCCTGCCCATGCAAATAATTCAGGTCCATGTTTTTATACAACAAAATATTATTTGCAACTGTGTGCGTGGTCTCTCGACTTTTGCGCCGGAGTGTATACGTTCATTTTGATGCCTCTCGTGCGCGCCTTTATGAAAGTTATGGTACTGACAATACGAAGTTTATGTACGCCTATCGTAGATGCTATATTTCCGTGTCGGAGTCGCACTGCGGGCTATACGAAGCAAAGTGTAAACAAGAACTTCCTTTCAACTTGAACAAGACCTTTATATTGTTGACTGAAATCTGAGTAAGCTGTGCACCGTATTTTAAATTTTGCCTCTGTCAATTATATCTCGTGTTGCGCACCAGAACTAAGCTCCTATTGAGCTCCGACACCGTATTCTTCATCTTATTTAGCGGGCCTGGCATACTGAAGTGGGGATTACACGGCAACATTTTCATGGCGCTGTAATAATTTCACATAAGCAGGTCCAGCATTCACGGCCGCTTTCTTCTGTGAGGAAACTGCGGGCTATTGCAAGATACTGTTATGTAACTGTTAAGGACTGTGGTCTCAACTTCGGATGAGCGGAGAAAATTTGCTTTTAAAATGTTTTTCGTGCTCTCGCGTCGAGTAATAAAGATTAGCTTAGAAAAACAATTCACTGCGTGTTTGAAATGAACTGTGAGGCAGCTGTTGAATATTGCAGGACATTTTATGAGCATATTATAGGCTCGGTATAAATTTCTAAGGAGCAGGAGAATTTTGCTATTGAAGTTGGTCGTGGACTGACAATGAGCACACAGGGTTGCAGTAATATACAGTAGAGTGCGTTTTGAAAATTAAGTGCAAAAAACTAGAAGCCTTTTGAGAAAGCATCTGCCGATTTAATAATGGTTATCGTGAGTTATGCAGCATGTGATAAAATTACGTTGAAAAAATGATTGCTCAGAAAATGTCCACAATTTCTGGGTATGTGAAAGGCAACGTACCCTGGTGAAAGTACGCCTTTCTGAACTAATTTCTACAGACGTCATTGTTACATGTATTTTGAGCTGAAGTGTGAGAAGGATGAGGATTTAAACTACTGTGCTTAAAATACAAGCTTGTTCGTTTATCGCACTTCGTAGTGAAATGTTACCTTTGCCGTGTTGTCCATTCGTCGCTGCTAAATCAATTGGAGCACTTTGATCGATTCTAAGAGGTTTTATCTCCTGCCTTTGATTATGTTGTTATCCTTTTCTCCAATGCAATCTGCGTCACTTTCGGAACATCAGCAGCCTTTTTTTCAGAGAATTCTTCAGTGCAAAACTTGGGCCAGCCCATCGCAACAAAAGACTTGGCACAGTACGGACGCGCCAGTTCTATAATGACACGCGCTGGCAGCAGACAATTAGCAGCGGCGGGGACGACGAACGGTTCAGCGCAAGAAATCGCAGCCGATCCCCAGAGACATACGCCAAATTGGGGAATCGCGTCCCTGTAAGAGCAATGAGAGCCCGACGCTTCGGCGCCGCCAGGAGAGCCGCGCCAGCGCACTGTCATTTGCCGCTGTCACAAGTGCTGGCCGCTGTCAGCCGCTTGCGCAGAGCCGAAGCAATAAAGGACGATCATGTTGTATTTTTCCCCCGTTACGCGACTCACTGCCTCCTGCTCGCCGTTATCCCGAAGAAGGCACCTTTAATTTGAATTTAACTCTGCCGGGCTGTCCCACGACGGTTGTCTGTGTGGTTCTGTTCTTTCGTGTTCTTTTGTTCCTTTTTGTCTGACTACGAGGTGCTAGAGCAAGTTAGCACGTTAACTATAACTACTCTATTGAATTTCTAAGCCCAGAAGTTTATTCGTCGCCGTTTTCTACGGACGTGAAGGCACCAGTCAGAAGCTTAAAAAGAGAAGGGTGTAGAGGGGAGAAGGGAATGTAGTGATATACAGAAACCACAAAAGAACAACGACAACACGAAGAGGCGGCGGATTTCGTGGTTGGGAAGGCACGAACTACTCGATGAGTAGGGCCCAACGGCAGTCAAGGTGATGAAAATGAACAAGGACGACGTGAAATGGCGCGGTGGGAGATAAGTGAGCGCTAAGACTCGACAAAGTGTACATCGGAAGTTGGGCATTAAACATTTTCCGCTGACAGAATAGACGAGGGCAGGGGGATTTCGGCAAGAGAATATGGGTGAAAAGAAAACGCGGAAACTCACACGAGCTGGAGGTGAAGGATAGCATAAGTCCAACAAAAGTTGGTCAATCGGCGGCAAGGGCGAAAGGAAAGAGAGCCCGTGGCAGAGCCGGCAAGACGGATGGTGGCCAAAAGAAGCGGGGACGCGTCGGAGTCACGGAAACTCACGGTAGGCCAGGAAGGCAGAGCGAGGCAGTACTCGTCGGCTCCACGGGCAGCCAGAGTCCAAAGTGAGGAGGATGGAGGAGGCTGAAGGAAGAGAATTTCTCGGGGGTGCCGGCTAGCGCTGTACGAAGCGTGAAGGCGCGCGTGGACCTCGGGATGCGGGGGACGAAACTAGGGAAGCTGTCTGGTGGAAAGGAAAATAATAAAGGGAGATCCAGTCATGGAAAGAGGAGAGGATTCAGGGTGGAACTCAAGACAGCGAGAGCACGTCCGAAGGGAAGACACTCGCTGGAAGAGAGACAGCGTTCCAACGAGCCCGAAGGGAAGGGAGCGTGGAATGCAGAGTCATCCGGCTGATGAATGACCGGCTAAACGCCGAAGCTGGCTTGTCCCTCGTCCACACGCTCTTGCTGCACCGAGAGCGCGAGCGCGCGCGCACGCCTCTCGGCTTACTCGCGGCGAGCGAGCCCGCAGCAATGTCGTCATTTTATCCTCGCACCATGCTACGGTGCGCGCTCGACTTTTTGCGCTCTCGTCATGCCGTGGTGTTTCCGGATTTGGCAAGAGTATATATATCCTGGCGGCGGATAACGCCACGGTGCTCGCCGCGCGGCAGCGATTGGTTCGCTGGTTCGCACATTGTTCTGTGCATTTTTTTTTTTTTTTTTTGAGCCGTACCGACGACTCTGTTCACGTCAAAAAGCCGCCTAAAGAAGGAAGACGTAGGCGAGAACCATTCACTTAGACGGCCGGGGAATATACTGGAAGAATTTATTGGGAGAAGAATGCTTCGGTATCACGTTCGAAGAACACACGAGACTTCTTTCACCTTTCCTCGCCGCGCATTTGAAAGATGCACACATTAAAGAAGCAAGATAATCAAAAAACAAAAAGTCCTGTCTGGAGTTACTGTTGTCGCAACGGGCTCGCTTATGTGAAACGTAGAGTAGCAACACAGTACCTGCATGTAATGGCATCAGCCTACAGCAGAACGACTCAGATGATGGTCTTTTTCCTTTTCCACTCGCGACTCCATGCGTGCTGCTCAGTTGCGCTGCAGAACAAAGCACTCCTCTGATTCTGTTTTGCAGACATTAGCGACGCTTTCGGCTCGTGTACGCACTCATTTTTCAAGGAGGAGTTGCGGCCGACAAAGTGGGCATTTTGACGAATACAGCCTGCGCAAGGAAGTCCTGACCAACGAGCAAATTCCATTACTCAACTCGGAGTGCCCGAGTTTTATTATCTGCCCCCCTCAGGCATCTCCGCGTCGCTTTCTTCAGTCTATGCTTAGGAGGCGGGAACATGTTGTATGCAAATGATTCTCAACGAGCTTGAACTGCCGTGAGAAGAAGGGGAAAAAAGATATAAATAAATAAAAGCGGGCGATGATGGAACAACGACGAAGTTCAAACGTACCGAGGATGGGATATTCTCGCGTTACGGCAAGAAACTGAAGACGAAGGAGAAATAGACTGCGCGAGCGTGGCAACATACGCATAGGTTTTAGACGTGCTCGCAACGGATACGGTCGAGTGCTTCCAGCGCCACCCGTGACAAATACGGAGGGAGAGCGAGAGAGTAAAACTGCTGGTGTCGAGTAAACGAAGCGGTGTGGAAGCGAAGCGCGTGGTGAGCGTGTAGGAGATGTTTATTTTTCGTTAGCGCCACGGACCGCTTACTCGGCGCTGCAGTTGTTTGCGAACGTGGCTGCACCGCGCCGACGCTTAATTGAATTTGACAAGCTTTGCGTGCTCTCAGGCGTGCGCAGTAGCCGCGCCGGGAACGCGCGCGCGTGTGTGTGTGTGCGTGCGTGTGTGTGTGTGTGTGTGTGCGTGTGTGTGTGTGTGCGTGTGTGTGTGTGTGTGCGCGCGTGCGTGCGTGTGTGTGTGTGTGTGTGTGCGTGTGTGTGTGTGTGTGTGTGTGTGTGTGTGTGTGTGTGTGTGTGTGTGTGTGTGTGTGTGTGTGTGTGTGTGTGTGTGTGTGTGTGTGTGTGTGTGTGTGTGTGTGTGTGTGTGTGTGTGTGTGTGTGTGTGTGTGTGTGTGTGTGTGTGTGTGTGTGTGTGTGTGTGTGTGTGTGTGTGTGTGTGTGTGTGTGTGTGTGTGTGTGTGTGTGTGTGTGTGTGTGTGTGTGTGTGTGTGTGTGTGTGTGTGTGTGTGTGTGTGTGTGTGTGTGTGTGTGTGTGTGTGTGTGTGTGTGTGTGTGTGTGTGTGTGTGTGTGTGTGTGTGTGTGTGTGTGTGTGTGTGTGTGTGTGTGTGTGTGTGTGTGTGTGTGTGTGTGTGTGTGTGTGTGTGTGTGTGTGTGTGTGTGTGTGTGTGTGTGTGTGTGTGTGTGTGTGTGTGTGTGTGTGTGTGTGTGTGTGTGTGTGTGTGTGTGTGTGTGTGTGTGTGTGTGTGTGTGTGTGTGTGTGTGTGTGTGTGTGTGTGTGTGTGTGTGTGTGTGTGTGTGTGTGTGTGTGTGTGTGTGTGTGTTGGGGGGGGATGGTTCTGGCGAGGGCGCGCCGACACGAAAGAGCCTGTGGTCGCTATCTTTGTCAACGGCAACGCGCGTGAAATTGCTTTCGCAGCCTCCACTTCCCCTCTAACCCTCGAGCACGATTCACTTCTTGGACCCTCCGCTGTGAAGGGGGCAACAAGCTGTCACGGCGACCCGAGATGGGGCCACGAATCGAGAGGAAGCGAATTAACTAGAGACAGTTACTGAATGTCCACGCGAATTCGTGCGCAGTGGTGCGTTTTCCGTCACGGCAGTTCTCTTGCGCTCTGCGCCTCCGCAAAACGAGAGATAGTCTTGTAGAGAGCGCTGGATTCGAAATAGCCTGGCTGAATTCAAGCGCCAAGAAATAAACGCGCGTTTTGACCATCATAATGAACTCCGCTGTTCTTCCTTTTGGCGTTAGCCAGTAGTAGGTTCATTCAAGCTAAAAAAAAAAAAAAGCAAAGGGCTCATCATATCTGCTGTCCGAACTCTGCTTTAGGGCAGCTCGCATTCGCTCTTACAAGTTAAGTTTTAGAACATGGTACATTTTCCGCTTCTAGCATTTTCTAAGACCCACGTTAGTAGAACGCGCCTATTTCCTGTTTGACTCTAAATTACTGTTTTACTTCGCGCTCAGTCAAAGCATAAGTTTTATCGGGAAGGAAGCTGCATACAATAATGGCCGGAGCGATACGTGTTTTCACTGATGTTAGCTAACACGTCAACAAAGAGAAATGAGAGTAAAAAAAAAAAAAAAAAAGTCAAGCGCCAGTGGCGACATGGACGGAGAGACATTATACTTAATAACCGGGGATTGATGCTGTAATGTCTCATTATGCCCCCAACAGTCTGAGACGTAAAGGAAAGAACAGTTTCAAGAGAAATTTACTGCGCTGGAGCGCGAATGACAATCCCCGACTTTCATCGACACCGAATGCGCCTGGACTGCGTTATTCGAACACACTCCTGCTCTCATTTTTCCATGCACGCGCCGTTATGGCGACAGCGGCGAGAAACCGAGGAAAGTGCCATTAATGAGAGCCGCGGTAAGAAGGAAAAGCGCTTTAACTCACTCAGCAACCACCAATAAAAAGATCCTAGGGCAAAATATCCGGCATCACGGTCAGTGATCTCGTTCTTCGGAAACGACGATGCAACTAAACTATAGTGTCTGGCCCAGTGTCGTCAAGTCAAAAATAGAAAACGCGCAACGACGAAGCCCAAACCGGCTAAAAACCACAAAATTCAACATTTAAATAAAAAAAGATGCGTGTTACGTATTTTAGATTGTCAATTTGTCTACATGTCACATAATTACCATTGAAGTATATTGGAAAACGATTGTGCTTTTTGACTAGAAACCGGATTATGTCATCTTCCTTCTGTGAATTGAAGTTAGAAAAGCACTTCTTCCTTTCCTGACTGCAAACTGATGACTAGAGGCATTTTCACTCGCAAAAAAAAAAAAATTAGTTTTGGTTTAACTCTGGTTAATCCTAGTTGAATTGCGATAGAAACGGCGGAAGCTTCTTTTGCCGGTTACATTATTCCCCTATGACGACCTATACGTGTAAGGTGCTACATTATTTGAGACACCTAAACTCATCCTTTAAGGGTATGACGCGAGAGGGTAAGCTACCAGCCCACATATAAACGAGAAGGGTTCAACGTTGCTGAACCAAATGTGGAGCGAAAGCGTTAGCTGCCGGTAACCGAGCGTTCTTCTGGCGGAGCTCGGCTGAAGCGGTTGCTAGGCAACCACATAAACCGTGGCTACGGCCGGTGCTACGCGACGAGGAGAAACCTGGAGTAGTATTGCTAACGCAATAAAAGACGTCGTCTGCTTCGTCACGGTTTACCGAGTATGCGGTGTGTAACTCGCACCGCCAGTTCTAGGCAGGATTCCAGCATTGTTGCCAACGTGCCCATTTATATCGTGCCGATCTTTTGGATTACATTTGCGAACAGTTAGTAGTTTGCGCAGCATTGTGTCTTCATTCGCACTTCGGCTTGATTAATTAAAATGGGATTCTTCATCTCTGTTGACAGGATTTTCCTTGTTTACATTTGATAATGTTTAGTTGGCTGAACATACGTCCTGTTGCCGCATTCTACAAGAGCAGCATCCGCATGGATAGGGCAAGCTCGGGCGACTTGAAGAAGAGATTTTGTCGGAAGCATCGCTGTACATCTTCACTTCGTCTCAAAATGTATAGGTGTGCACCAACGACTGTTCCGGCTGACAAGAGTGAGCTTCTTTATTTGCAACTGCAGGGCAGTAATTTTCTTTTTTTTTTTCGTGGCTCTCATGTATTCCATAGGGGGCGCCGACGACTTTATAACTATACAAAAGAATGCTTATTTGCATTGTGGACTTTAAGTATCAAGCTAATATTATCTGCATTTCTGCAAATACTTGACTGACCCCATGTAGACTGCCAGACCGCATACCCAGCAGCAGCAGCAGCAGCAGACTCGATGATTGCATTAATGTGCCTCATAAATCAATGTAAGACCTATTGGGTGTTTTCCAATACCCGGCACCTTCGTATTTCCAGGATGGCATGCGCTTGCAGGTGTTAGGCAAGGAGACACAATCTCCCCAGCACTATTCACAGCTTGTTTAGAGGAAGTATTCAGAGACTTGGAATGGGAGCAGTTAGGGATAAGGGTAGATGGAGAATACCTCAGTAATCTGCGATTTGCTGATGACATTGCTTTGCTAAACAACTCGGGGGATGAACTGCAAATAATGATTGATGACCTAGACAGAAAAAGTAGAAAGGTAGGCTTGAAAATCAATATGCAGAAGACTAAGGTAATGTTCAACAACCTCGGGAAGGAACAGCAGTTTACATTAGGTAGCGAAATACTGGAAGTAGTAGGCGAATATGTCTACTTAGGACAGGTAGTAACCGCAGATCCAGACCATGAAAAGGAAATAACAAGAAGAATAAGATTGGGATGGAGCGCATTTGGCAAGCACTCGCAGATTATGACTAGCAGCTTACCGGTATCGCTCAAGAGGAAAGTATACAACAATTGCGTCTTGCCTGTACTCACCTATGGGGCTGAAACGTGGAGGCTAACCAAGAGAGTTCTACTTAAGTTGAGGACAACCCAGAGCGCTATGGAACGAAAAATGGTAGGGGTAACATTAAGAGATAGGAAGCGTGCAGATTGGGTCAGAGAAATAACTCAAGTTACCGACATTCTAGTGGAAATTAAGAAGAAGAAATGGACATGGGCAGGACATGTAGTGCGAAGAGAGGATAACCGATGGTCGCTGAGGGTAACAAACTGGATTCCAAGGGAAGGAAAGCGTAGCAGGGGGCGGCAGAAAGTTAGGTGGGCGGATGAGATTAAGAAGTTCGCAGGGGTCAAGTGGATGCAGCTAGCACAGAACCGGATTAAGTGGAGAAATATGGGAGAGGCCTTCGCCCTGCAGTGGGTATAATCAGGCTGATGATGATGATGATGATGATGATGATGATGATGATGATGATGATGATGATGATGATGATGATGATGCGCTTATAGCAATGCTGCCCTCCAGAAATGAGAATAACTTTAAATACATAACATTTCTCCAAAAATTGCACGGCCACTAACTAGAAACCACCAAAAGGGAAGCCAACAAGATGCAAAAACCGCTGTACATTTCGCCTTCGGCTATGCGGCATTTTTGCCCCCTAAACAGTGTAATAACCCGCTGAATACAGCGGGAAAACTGCTAACTTGGCCGCATTAGCCTGGTGTGCCATTCCTGACGGTCCTGTCTATTTTAGTCCGAGCTGTGTTTTGCGTCTGTGCTGTATTATACAGTAATGCTAGGGCAGGTCAAAATTATGGTTGATCGGGTTTAATGTCCTAAATCTATGAGGGACGTCTTAGGGGAGGGCTCCGGAAATTTCAACCAGGTGGAGTCCTTTAACGTGCAGTGACGTCGAACAGTACAAAGGCGCCCTGTTTATTGCTTCCATCAAAAAGCGGCCGTTCCGGCCGGGATGCAATCCCGTATCCTTTGTCACAGCAGTCGAGCGCCCTAACCACTCCGCCACCGCGCCGGGATAAGGTTAGAATTGCTGTTTATTTGTGAAGACATAACGAAAATTATGTAGAGTCCTTTTTACGAAAGGGTATGGCTAGACACGCGTGGTTCTTGTTGGATGGTCGGTCACTCCGTGTTGTCTGCGACCGGAGTTGCTGTATATATGCTCCGTGGAGCGCGTAAGCACGTCCAGTAGAAGTAAGAAACAAATAACAAATGAAATAAGGGCACAAGGACTGGGCATTGTTTCTTGCGCATCCGACGGCGTCGGACGTCCTCTTGCCCACACATTTAGATATAGGGCACGTGAATACATTGCCGTCTCGCCAGTTTTGCTCGTTCTTCTCGTGAGCGGTCTGCCGTTCGAAGAGGCTGCCACGGTTCGGTGTCGGCGATGCGATTTGCTTGAGTGAAGAAATACTTAGCGGTGATGTTTTGAGCCCGCCCCACTGTCATCGCCCTCACACGCTGAAGGAGCGCAATGCATTTCTCGATAACTGTTCGCTTTTGCGAAGGACGATGCGTTGCTGATGCGAGGGCTTAGAGTGATCCTGCCAAAGGATTATGGGCCTGAAAACAGTGCCCAGGCGCAGCATCAAATGTTGCCAGAATTGCTTTGTAAACGTGTAAAGAAGGTCTGAGCAGTTGTAAACAAAATTTAAAATGCCAGACCACCGGTACTGATGTGTCCAAGCCCGCCAATTCGCTCAGCAACACACCACTATGTTTTGTTGCAATATAGTTGACGGAACTGCCCTCACATCCTTAGAAAACACTTTCTCTTTTCTGGTTTTCAGCATGATTTTCCTCTTAATTTGAACATGAACATTTCACTTAAGCCCTTTCAGTTTCACGTTTCAAGGAGAAATGCTTGGTGAAGAAGCAATGCATTATTATTTATAGTTTATTATCACACCAAATAATATTAAAAATAGGAATAATAATAATATTATAAAGTAATAATAATAATAATAGTACATAATATATAATCACCGTGGTACAAGGCGTTTAGTCCCTTGCCTCTGGGATCGAGGAACGTCAACTGTCTACATTTTCTCCGCAGCAATGGCACGTCTGGGATCGTGGTCGTTTTCAAAACCGAGCGCATGTGCAATGCTAGAGTAAAATTATCTCCCAAAGGAAAAAAAAAGACACATCCTGCTAATTTTGGTAACAAAGGAAGCCGCCCGATTATTATCTACGAGTTGCCTCTGGACGACTTTAGGTGGTCGGCGTGCCCAATGTGGCACCCTCGCCGACGCAAAACCTAGGACGTTCTAATTGATTACAACAATTCTGGCTGACAATGTGATGGGAGGTACATAGCGGTGCTTCAGGCAATCTTGCAACTAATTTTTTTCAAAACAGGACTTTAAACCTACGAAGACGGCTTCGCCGTCATAAGAATACCACTGTTAAAAGACACCAGGAATCAGGCGAGAAAGGCACCCTAGTAAGCCGCTTAACTGATTTTCTTTTCAATAGCTAAATTTTAAGTATTTAAGATTGGGCTCCAGGTTGGGATTACATATTGCTACGGGTGACATCAAGGAAGAAGAAGTGGGCAGTGGCGCGGACAGGAGCGCTCCCGCTAGGCCCGGTAACATTAATTAAACGTCATCTGACGACCATCGAGCATCACCTCTCTGTTCTCTGTTCTCCTTTTTTCATCGGCTTGCCACATCATAACATTTGGTTGGAGGTGCGAGGTACGTACTTCATCATCACCCCCTCATCCTGGTCCAGAGCTTCGGCGCCCTGCGACTTCTTGCGCCGTCGGCTGAAGGTTAGGAGGCATCGCATGGCTTTTCCCCAGCCTGCCGGACCCAGCAAGACCTTGTCGTTCCTCCGCCCCGACCACAAAACACGACGAAGGAGAGACTGACCCGAGACGGCCACACATGACCACAAGACAGAAGAAGAGCCCCTAACGACCATTTGTGATTCCACTAACCAGATGTCCCAACCAAACACCCCACGACCCTAGACACCGCTACACGTCAAGACATCCTCCCCTGCCTATGTCATGCGCTGCATGCCTTGGCGTACGCCATCAAGTCGGGGCAACGTGGGGCCCCAGGGTCTCCTGGACCAAGATTCATCGGGAATTATCGTGCCGTCAAGCCGTTCTATTCTTTTTCTCTTCAAGCATCCAGACACGCCCATCATCATGCCATGCAATCATCAATATCGTACATTTCCTCGTCCACGATCGCGAGGATCGCTCGGTGGCCCTGGGTCATGTTACGGACGACATCAAAAAAGAAAAAGTGGGCAGTGGCGCGGACAGGAGTGCTCCCGCTAGGCCCGGTAACATTAATTAAACGTCATCTCACGACCATCGAGCATGATCTCTCTGTTCTCTGTCCTTCTGTTTTTATCGTCTTGCCGCATGGTAACAATATTTTCAGTAGGCCGTTATTATTAGCAGAACTTTAGTAAGCATGATTACCCTCGCAGCTTGGCTGAATAAACTGTGACATCTCTCTCCAAAATGCCTGGTTTTCGGATATCCCGCTCGCAAGGAGTGCTTCCAGTGAACGCAGCTTCAGGCGAAGGTTTCACATAAACTTCTCTTTCCCACGTGAGCGTTATCATCAAACCGCGGCGAACACCGCAGTACACACGGGACAAAAAAAGGAGGTGACACTTGTCCCATACATTTATGTGGCCGGGGGCGTCGCTTCACGCGCCAAAATTTCAAAAGCGTGCGTCTTTTGGAGCGGCTACAAATCTCTAATTGATACCGGTCGCCTAACTGGAAGACGTAAACATTTAAATGTTATAAATTAGTTAAACAGGTTACTAGTTAATATAATTGACCTTTTTTTTTATTTCCCTTCACTTCCGTTATTTTTCCGCTGAAGCTTTCTTCGAACCTTCAAAATCCTATTTCTTAAAAATAGAGGGTGGTTTCCTTGAAACATCTTGTAGGGGTTAGACTGCAGATTAGTAGAAAACCCGGTGCCGGTGGAAGAACCCAAAGCGAGGCATGGGAGCCGGGGTAATGTATGGAGCGGCGCTAGGGGTGCCTTGTAGCTGTTTGCCACAGTAGTCTTCTGTCGAAAGTGATATGGCAAGTTGGCGACATTCTACACTTTTGGCGGCTTCTAAAATATTCGCAGCTTCGGCAATGTAAGGGCGATAAGTGCAAGTGGGCTCTCGCCAAGACTGGAAAAAACAAAAACCAAAGGAAGAAGTCGGTTTTGCGTGGCTGTGTTAAGGCATAAGCCACTAACTTCGGACTCCGTTCAGGATTACAATAGTCATTTATGACTGCAGATAAGGTGAGCCGTTCACTCATACCTTTTCGTCTGAGAGAGTTAGTTTTAGAGCTACGAATAATGTAGCACTGTCGAAGCAGGGTTTCACCGCTTAAAATATGCATGGTCGGTGGCTCAACAGTTTTTCGGGTGCAGGATAACGGGGAACCAGATGATTCGGGAAACGCTAGGCCCTCGGACAGATGGCACTGGCGAAGTTTCAGCCTGCCGTGCGAGGCGATCCACAGTGGCCTCGCTCACCCAGCGGTGACCATTCGGAGTGATGGGAAGTGGGCTCAAGAGGTCAATATCTACACGGGCGGAATGTTCGAGCTGGACATATATAGCAAGTAGTGCGTGTGAACAGAGGAAAGGCCAGAAAGGGCTTTTGCAGTCGGGCCAAAAACAGACGTAGTGATGAACAAAGCGGTTTACATGCTGCGCCAGCATAGTAGCGAAGTCGAATGGCTCAATCACATGTGGGAATTCGAAGGCAAAGATCGTTTGCGTAAGCGTTCACTTGCGAAATTCGCGCAACTAGCTAGCTTTGATAGTTCCTGGCTGCGGCATTGGAATAGGGGTTCGGTAATATTTGCCATCTGCTGTCTTTTCGGGGAGTATCCAGAAAAGCCAAAAAGATGGTCTAAATACTCCGTAGCCCTCCGCTACTGACTCCCCTTTCTCTCCACTTTCGCTCCCACCTTCTTACTTCCGTTGCGGCGCGGTTCAGGCGTCCATGGTGCAAGTGTGACAGCTCCTGCGCCTTTCCCTTTCTGTGAACCAATTGTTAATATATTATTATTATTATTATTATTATTATTATTATTATTATTATTATTATTATTATTATTATTATTATTATTATTATTATTATTATTATTATTATTATTATTATTATTATTATTATTATTATTATTATTATTATTATTATTCCAGCCGCCATAATAAAAGCCCTCAGTTATATCTTTGTACCAGTACTGACTGCCATATTTAATAACTGTTTAAAAAACGCTGCCTTTCCTCGCGTGTGTAAAATGGCACGCGTGTTTCCTGTCTTCAAGTCTGGAAACAAATCTGATGCTTCTAATTATCGTCCGATTTCTCTTCTACGTGCAACCTCTAAGCTTTTCGAATTAGCTTTGCACAACGTACTTTCCTTCCATCTCAAACATATCATAGTACCGAATCAACATGGCTTCAAGTCGGGTCGCTCTACTTCTACCAACCTAGTCACGTTTATGACGTATGCCTCTGCAGCAGTCCTTCAGAGGGGTCAGATTGACACTGTGTACTGTGATATGAGCAAAGCTTTCGACGTTGTTACTCACTCACTACTTCTTGAAAAGCTTCTACTCTCTGGCGTCGAAGTCTGACTCGTAGCCCTCCTACGCAACTATCTCCTTGATCGATTCTCCTTTGTCAGTGTCAATGGACAGACCTCTTTCGTTTACCCTGCAACCAGTGGAGTTCCTCAAGGTTCAGTACTAGGCCCGCTTCTCTGCTCCGATTTTATTAATAATGTTTCCTCGGCGATAAAGAACTACTCGATTCTTCTTTATGCTGATGATATAAAAAATATTCAAGGTAATACATTCTTTTCAAGTTTGCTTGTTGTTGCAATCGGACATATCTGCTTTTTCTGATTGGTGTGCGAAGAATCGACTTTCCCTCAATTCTTCCAAAAGTAAGGTTATCTCATTTACTCGTAAAACACATAGCTTTCTCTACCATTATTCTGTGAATTCTGTGCTGTTGGACAGGGTTGATGAAATTAATAACCTTGGTGTACTTTTTGACCGCATCCTCAGCTTCTCCTCTTATAATAAACGCATTGCTCAGCAGGCTATGCGCACACTCGGATTCGTTTGCAGACTTTCGAGAGAGTTCTGTACTCCACTTTCGTTCTTAAAACTGTACCTGTCCATATGTTTGCCGCTCTTGGAGTACGCGTCGGTTGTTTGGAAAGGCACTTGGAAATCAAACTTGGACAAGGTTGAGAGAGTACAAAGAGATTTTTACGCATATTTCATTATCGCTTTCCTTGCGCAACTTTCTCCTCTCGCTCCACCAGGAGCGCCCAATTGAGTCTTCCTTCTCTTCACTGCCGTCGTATGAGAGTTGATATTACTTTTCTGTACAAACTCCTCAATGGCCCCATTATGTACCCACAGCTCTTAGAGTAGATCCTACTGCGCGTTCCGCGATTGAGCATGAGGGAATGCATACCATTTCAAGTTTCTCCGTCTCTTCATTCCCATTCTCTTCTGGACCGAATGCAGTGGTTATTTAACTCTTTTTGTCCTCACCTTGACATCTTCCAAAACTCGCTCTGTTCATTTATATTGGATGTTCGTAGCGTTGTATTCTAAATAGTGCTTTATCACATATAACTCTCACTTTCTAGCCTAAAATATTGTATATACTTCACTTTTTGCTTTTTCTCCTGTTCAATGCTGTCTGTATTTTGAATTGCTTGTTATCCGTTTCTTACTTATATTTCAACTTTAAACTTTATTTTCGAATCTTACTGTCCCGTTTTCAATTCTATTTCTTTATGTATTATTTGGTATTTCTAGCCTTTGGTTTAAGTACCACGCAGTTGTTCCGCCTGGAATGGTTGTTTATTTTATGTATATTTCTATGTTACTATAATCAATGCAAGTTATTTGTTGTTTTTTTTCTCTCTATCTACCGTTCTTTTTTTTTTTCTTTAGTGATGTGCTCAAGAATTCTCTGACTGTGTATATAAGTGACGCTACTCATGGATTGCTTTCTTTCTGTGATACTTTTCGTCTCAATTTCATTTCATGTGTTATTTATTTCTCCTTTGTGTTCTCTCTGTGCGTGTAAAAATGTTTGTGCATTTTCATTTTTGTTTCTTTTTTTTTGTGCTGCAGCACGAAGACCACATGGTTGTTCCTGCGCACATTAAATAAAGATTGATTGATTGATTAAATTGATTGATTGATTGATTGATTGATTGATTGATTGATTGATTGATTGATTGATTGATTGATTGATTGATTGATTGATTGATTGATTGATTATTCGCTATAGTGACCTGGACACAATATTGTGAAAATTGCACGGACCTTTTCGTTTGCACCAACTGTACAGCCTCATAAGCTCTTGCGGGCAAGCGCCCTGCTTGCATTCCTGTGATCCCCATTCCCTTTCGATGCGCGTACCTTCTTCTAACAGCGGATTACGTAGAAGAGTTGTTGTTTTTTTTTTTGTTTTTTTTTTTTTTTTTTAATAGGCGGATTTCAGTCATGATGGAAACACGCAAGCTTTGTCACAGCCACGCCACGAATAATATCGTCTTCAGAGTCACAGCTGCTTTATGCGTATCTTTGATCGTATTGAACCGTTTAAAATGCCTGCCAATCTACGCCAAATAAGCGATTGAATAGCCTTCCTGAATCGTTTGCCATAACGATTCAAACAGGCGACATACGCGCGTGCATACATTGCGCCTTCAATTGTATGCCGGTCATTTTAAGTGTAGATGTCCACCCAAAAGTGAAAAATACCCCACCTTCCTTTCCCTAAAAGCAAAAGGAACTAAAAACACTTAGCCCTGTGCAAAATGCTGTGACAGCATAATAATAATAATAATCAATCAATCAATCTTTATTTAATATGCGAAGGAACAACCATGTGGTCTTCGTGCTGCAGCACAAAAAAAAAACAAATGAAAATGCACAAACAAGTCTACACACACAGAGAGAACACAAAAGAATAAATAAATAACACATGAAATAAAACTGAGACGAAAAGTGTCACGGAAAGAAAGCAATCAATGAGTAGCATCACTTATATACACAGTCAGAGAATTGTTTAGCAGATCACGAAAGAGAAAAAAAAAAAGAACGGTAGATAGAGAGAAAAAATAACTAACATTGATTATAGTAATATAGAAATATACATAAAATAACCAACCATTTCAGGCACAACAAGTGCGTGGTACTTACAACACAGGCTAGAATTACAGAATAATACAATAAAGAAATAAAATTGAACACGGGACAGTAAGATTCGAATATAAAGTTTAAAGTTGAAATATAAGTAAGGAACGGATAAAAAGCAGTTCAAGATACAGACAGCATTGAACAGGAGAAAAAGCAAAAAGTGAAGTAAATACAATATTTTAGGCTAGAAAGTGGCAGTTATACTATATGATAAAGTACTATTTAGAATACAACGCTACGAACATCCAATATAAATGAACAGAGCGAGTTTTGGAAGGTGTCAAGTTGAGGACAAAAAGAGTTAAATAACCACTGCATTCTGTCCAGAGGAGAATGGGAATGAAGAGACGGAGAAACTTGAAATGGTCTGAATTCCCTCATGCTATTTCGCGGAACGCGCAGTAGGATGTACTCTAAGAGCTGAGGACACATCATGTGGCCATGAAGGAATTTGTACAGAAAAATGATATCAACTCTGATACGACGGCAGTGAAGAGAAGGAAGATTCAGTTGGGCGCTCCTGGTGGAGAAAGAGGAGGAAGTTGCGCAAGGAAAGCGATAATGAAATATCCGTAAAAAAAAACTTTTTGTACTCTCGCAACCTTGTCCAAGTTCGATTTCCAAGTGCCATTCCAAACAACCGACGCGTACTCCAAGAGCGGCAAGCATATCGACAGGTACAGTTTTAAGAACGGAAGTGGTGTACAGAACTCTCTCGAAAGTCTGCAAACGAATCCGAGTGTGCGCATAGCCCGCTGAGCAATGCGTTTATTATGAGAGGAGAAGCTGAGGGTGCGGTCAAAAAGTGCAGCAAGGATAATAATTTTATCAACCCTGTCCAACAGCACAGAATTTACAGAATAATGGTAAAGAAAGCTATGTGTTTTACGAGTAAATGAGACAACCTTAGTTTTGGAAGAATTGAGGGTGAGTCGATTCTTCGCACACCAATCAGAAAAAGCAGATATGTCCGATTGCAACAACAAGCAATCTTGAAAAGAATGTATTACCTTGAATATTTTTATATCATCAGCATAAAGAAGAAACGAGGAGTTCTTTATCGCCGAGGAAACATCATTAATAAAAACGGAGAAGAGAAGCGGTCCTAGTACTGAACCTTGAGGGACTCCACTGGTTGCAGGGTAAAAGAAAGAGGTCTGTCCATTGACACTGACAAAGCAGGAGCGATCAAGGAGATAGTTGCGTAGGAGGGCTACGAGTGAGACTTCGACGTCAGAGAGTAGAAGCTTTTCAAGAAGTAGTGAGTGAGTAACAACGTCGAAAGCTTTGCTCATATTACAGTACACAGTGTCAACCTGACCTCTTTGAAGGACTGCTACAGAGGCATACGTCATAAACGTGACTAGGTTGGTAGAAGTAGAGCTACACGACATGAAGCCATGTTTATTCGGTACTATGATATGTTCGAGATGGAAGGAAAGTACGTTGTGCAAAGCTAATTCGAAAAGCTTAGAGGTTGCACATAGAGGAGAAATCGGACAATAATTGGAAACCGCAGATTTGTTTCCACACTTGAAGACAGGAAACACGCGTGCCATTTTCCACATGCGAGAAAAGGCAGCATATTTGACACAGTTATTAAATATGACAGTCAGTACTGGTACAAAAATATAACTGAAGGCCTTTATTATGGCGGCTGGAATGCCATTAGGTCCAGGAGACAAAGATGGTCTCAGACGCTTAAGACTCTCAGTTATCAACTCCTCGTCAAAGAGAACGGAATTTGATAGTGCACCAGATGGGAGGCAAACGGAATCACAATGTGGATGTTTGTAAACGGAGGAAAAATGTTGGGCAAAACTGTCGGCAACATCCCGAATTTCCGACCCCTGAGAGTCAACTAAGCTGATACTCAAATCTGATTTAATTGAATGCTTGCGAACGTAACGCCAGAACTGACTAGGACGATTTGAGGCACTCCTCTCTAAAGACTCAGGATCGGAGTCGTAGTCCCGCTTGTATAAGCGTTTTCAAAGCAAACGCAAGCGGCGAAATTCATCTGCCTAATTGTGAAACCCAGGGCGTTTCGCTTTACGATGGGCCCGTTCCTTGAGTTTGAACGCCGTTATTAGGTCCCTTAAAAACCAGGAAGGGAACTTCCAACGTGTAGGAGTATGCAAAGATATGTACCGACGCATACCATCAAGAACTATTTCAGTGAACTGACTGACTTGTCCGTCTGAATCATTAATTTCTATTAAAAGGGACCAGTCGACGGAAGAGAAGAAATTGAAACGACCGACATAATCACCACATGCAACGCGAAACGGGGCGAATTCCTCAACCGATCTGAACTAGTAGAAGTTGAGGCAGAGACAGCAGTAGTAACTAGAAGTGGAGGGTGAAATTTGTCACAGCGAGTCAGCGGTATGTCTGAACTCGAGACTTGAACACTTTTAAAATTCGATAGACAGATGTCAAGAATATTACCACAGCAGTTTTCAATGAAATTGTGTTGCTGCAAACAGTTAAAGGCTATAAAATCACGTAGAGTGTTACACTTACTTAATATGTAATGATTGTTGTGAGAAGAAGTAAATGAGTTCCAGGTGATACCTGAAGTATTAAAATCGCCTAAAATAAGAAGTTTGTGTTTGCTATGACGGGTTATAACATGTTCGATTGAGAGCAGGACATCATTATAGGCTGGAGGAGGAAGATTCGGAGGAATGTAGAAAGCTGCAAGTAAAAGTTTTTCATGTCGATTTAAAGTGAGCTCAAGCCATATACATTCTTCAACAGTTTCCAGATCGGAACGTCGAACACAGTTCACTGAACTGTCAATAGCAATGAGCACTCCACCTCCTCTTTGTTTGGTTCCTGTTTCAGGGCGGTCGCTACGAAAAACAGAGTAATTATTTGGAAAGAAATCATTGGAAGGAATATCGCTTGACAGTCAGGTTGCGGTAACCACAATAGCGGTATACCAACAGGATAAAACGCTAGAAAAAAATTCAGATCCCTTAGTCCGAAGACCTCGGGCGTTTTTATAATAGATGTCCAAATTAGGGGCCACTACAATTTAGCGCCAGTTATAAGGGATGCAGCATATCGTCGTAAAGCTTCCCACGAATGTCCTTGTATATGCAACCCATCGACCACATCGAAGGCTCAACAAGCTTACTGTACGATTCTTCGTCAACTGTAATATGGAAGGACGAGTAGGAGTCGTACCTTGTTTTCAGCTGCCGGCAGGAAATGGGGGTAACATTGATTAACTTTAGATGGTTCGTAAGGTCTACCGATGTTGTTACCGGACTGAGTTTAGAGACGAAAATATTCTTCGGACGCTTCTTTTGGTTGGCAACGTTAAGGACGGGTGAGCTCGATGCGCCAGTGATGGCTGGACTTCGGTGCTTCTTCATTGCACTAGGAGGGTTAACCGCACGGGGAGGAGCAGAGGCAGAAGATGGACCGACAACATCTCCTGTAGTCATCCCTCTATGAAGAGCGGCGGAGTAGTCCACAGACGGCTGCTCAACACGGGTAGGATTTCCCACAGACTCGGTGAAAAGGCTCTCATACTGCGAAGAAGCGCGCCGCACAAGTTCCTGGCGTAGACCGCGAACGTCGGCACGTAGAGAGGCAATAGCCTCGGCTTGTTGCGCGAAGGCCCGCGAATTTTCCCCACAATGGCGCTCATTCAACTCCCGTAGCTGGGCAACCTCATCGCTTAGAAAAGAGATCCCCTCAAGCGCGTAGAGGAGGAGAGACCATAGCAAAGCAAACTCACCGCCATGTTCGCCGGTCGGGGTTGAAGTGGGAAAACCGATTGGGTTGGACAGGATCGGGGCGACGGAAGAAAGGAGCGTAGCTTCCGGCGCACCACCGTCGCTAAGCCTAGCACTGTCAGACGACGACGCACATAAATTGCACATAATGGCAGTGAGCCAGACTTCAACAGTTCTGGCTCATCATCCGCCCAAGTGACGCACTTCGAGTGAACACGTTTCGCACAGTCGGCACAGCGTAAAAACTGCTGCTTGCCAAAGAACGGCCGAGAGCACAGCGCACATGCGTCCTTACTGGGCGCGATCTTGGAGGATAATATTAGTAATAATAATAATAATAATTCGTTCACAGGAAAGGAAAAGTGCAGCATCTGTCAGAATTGCTTCTGTGGACACTTGAACCCCGCCGTAAGGGAAGGTAGGAACGTGGAAGTGAAACTGAATAGAGAGAAAGAAAAGCCGTGGTGGAGGGCTGCGGGAAAATTTCGACCACTTGGGGGTCTTTAACGTGCTCTGACATCGCACAGCACACGGGCGCTTTTTCATTTCGCCTTCATCGAAACGCAATCGCCGAGGTCGGGATCGAACCCGGGTACTCCGGCACAATAGTCGGGCGTCTTACCACTGCACCACCACTGCGGGGCAGTGTGCCAGCATCTCCATGCCAAATATTTATGGAATAAAAACGCGGTGTTAGAAGCGCCGTCGCGTCTTCTCTAAGGTCGAAGCTTATGAGTCCTCCTACGTTTCTGCGTTTCTAAAAATGGCTTCTACGTTTGCATAAAACGTACGCGAATTGCGTTCATGATGACTTTATTGCAAATTCTTGTTGTTTTACGTAGCCACATTAAATATTGCATCAAGGTATGTTTCAGTTTAAATGTATTTGTGGAGATGAATCACAGACACACTCGTTGTCGGGTCTCCACAAATATATTTCACAGGACCCGCTGAGCCAAACGGGAACGGATCAGCGAACCGCCGACATTTAGTCCTGCAGCCACGAAGAACAATCGGCGCGCGCTTGGCAGGCGTGCTGAGGATGTCGTCTTCTTCTGCGGCCAGACCACGGTGCTATGATACATATTCTTTTCCATAATTCTTATTATAATGGTTAAAAATTATTTACTTTGTACTTTAACCATTTTTATGCTTCTAAGATACTGAGCGTTCATATTGTCCCACTCACAAAATACTCGGATGTAAAGAGCAGCATAGTGGAGTGAATAAGCACGGAATGCGACACTGCATCTTCGATTCCGTTCACACCAGCGCATGTGATAGATGAAACGACGCTCGTAAAGGCAAACACTACTCCTGAAGAGCGATCGAAAAAATGAAATGAGAGAGGGAAAAGTTTCAATCCGTTATTATGCCAGCAACGCTTCAGCAAAGCCGACAATGTGCGCATATTTGGGAAGCCGAAAGAATCCACACGCAAAAAATTGCCCATGAAGCGAGGCACTCCATCGCTGATTATGTGCGATAATGCTCTAGCATAGCCACCCCCCACAGGCAGCCGACTCACAGATACTCATAGTGTGACTTGCTTGCGTCGATACCCTTCCGTGCTCGATCTCAAGCAGGTTGGAACCCGATCTGTGACACACTTGTTAGGCAGTCACGATAGATGTCCACAACCTTGCCTGACGTCCTTGGCGTTGCTTTACGCATCGACTCCTGACCAATGGCTAGCTGAAGTTGCCACCAGGATTTTCATGCTAAATCCAGCAGACGTTCTATTTATATCACTTTCGCACTTCTGAGAAAATTTGGGAGCCCACAATGTTTGCCCTACAAGCCACCGCTTCACCAAGTTTGACAGGGAAGCAACGCCGTGGAAACGCCTCAATAAGATCTTTAAGCCATTGAATGAAAGAAGAGGCGCAGAAATGGCATCCGTTAGGAAACACCGCTCATTATTGTACTTCCTCACAATCAACGACCCAGGAACATCGGTTGGGCTGCTTAAAGAATAGGCCCGCCACTCGTCTAGATTTCATACGATGTGTCATAGTGGATGGCTACATATCATTTCGTAAACATAGAGTTCATTAACGTGCGCGGACTAGCCACAGCACACGTACGTCTTGCACTTTAGAGCTAGTTCTTGAGGGGATGGTTACCTGAGACAGCGTAAGCGTGGCTGTCAACATCATGTGCTTGGTTTCGCCCTAAATTGTGTTGTTCTGTACCATGAACTGACAACGCACAGGGGTTTCATCCTAAGAATACCTTTAATTTTTGCCAAGCCCCGCTTCTGATTTAAGTCTTATTTAGAGTGAACTTTGATTCTGCTGGTCACCAGTACTTGAATTATTGCATGTCTTCAACTGGCTATCCTTGCTGGTTCTTGCGGCACACGCTCACTCTCCTCATTCGAAGCCAGCTTTCTCCAGGACTTAACTGCCTCCGCAATGGCTGCATACATTGGGTCGTGATTGTTCTTGGAACACTGAATGTTTTTGTCACTTTCGCCAGCAGCCAAATCACTACCTGCAGAGCAGTTGTCCCATCTGGTTCGTTTAACACGGGTGCGCCTTGCACTCTCCTCTGGTATCACGTTTCGTGCCTCCTGTGGCGGCGAGGTGTAGTGGCTGCGCCCCCTCGACGTCTGAGGAAATAATATCCTCTTAGATGTCAGATACATACGATACATTTCTTGTGGCTGCATGCCTTGGCTGCCATGCGCACCGTGGAAATCAACCAGCCTCTCTCGCTGGTCGTAGGGCCGAAACCTCATGGCCCCGGGGAAGGCTCGTTCTTCCGGACAACCTGGCGGCGTGGACGGCAGGGGTTGGCGCCAACAAACTCCCGGCGGTGACGTTGGGTAACTATCCCCAGGTCTCGGGAGAAATCCAGATGCTATCAAGGGAAGAGGTCCATCACGGCTGAAAGGCTCGCAGCGTTGAGCGCTCGGTCTTGGAGTAGGCGGTCCTCGGAATGCCTCGAATGGGCTCCATGGCTGACACCAGACGAGCGGTGCTGCGGCGACGTGGCCCACGCCGAAGCCCGCGTTGCTGCGGCCGCTGTCGACGCTGACGGGGCCCTGTTGCTCACCGTGCATAAAAAAGGTGCCTGTACCGGGCGGCCGTGTTCCGTCGCAGACGGGTTGAAGCCACATTGAAGGGTCCAGTCCAAAAGTCCCCATATTTGGCATTGTATAGGCCATCGTACCAAACGCTTCGTCGTCTTTGGTTCCTTTTCTTTCTCTTCGTCGCATCCTACAGCACACTTCTCGCACTTCGTCTTCTAGCTCCGAATGGCACGGGTGAAAATACGATATTTTCGCAAGTTCTTTCTTTCAAATAGTATGACATTAGTAATCATCGACTCTAAAGCGAAATTAGCCGACGACGCAGTGAAAACCTGTTCTAAATCATTGAAGGGAACAATTCCCAGTTGATAACAGTTGGTTCTCATTCGAATTCCTACAGATTCCAACTGGAACTGGAATTGTTATTAAACCCAGCAAATAATAACTGATTATCTTTTACCGCATTTTTGTTTCGCTCTAAGCTGCCTCAGTGTAAGTCATCATGGGCAGGTTTGAACTCACGTGAGGTGTTAGAAAACAAAATAGCGGTCTAATCCATACTCCAGGATAATTCCACTGCAGGAATGCATATCGCATACGTGCTGACCTATGCCCTGTTGCCGTAAGAAAAGGAGGTCGTGCTCTTGGCGATCAGCAGCAGCGTTGAAGGCTCGCCTAATGACGACTCCTTTAGGTGAGGTAGCGTCTATACAAGACAGTTGGCAGTTGACGAAGGAGATATCCAAAACGAAAATAGTTGTTCAAGCATAAGCGCCGGGCTAGGTGTGTACAGAATCCGGCTTTCCAGAAAGTGTAGCGCCCATTGTGGAGTAGCGAAACTTTGAAAATTGTAGGTGAGGATTTGCAGCGAGTAAGAAGATTTAGGAGTGGTCTTCAGAATCTCTCTGGGCTCTCTAATCTTGTCGAAATTACAACAATAAAATTACATTTGCGCTACTGGCGGCATCAGACGCGTTAACAGTTATTTCAAGAAAAGCTGGGCATAAGGATGGATCGCATCATCGTTTGCAATCATCAGGTCTTCCCGTGATCAGTCTACAGCGCACTAGAGTGCCACCAGCGTCCCTTAGAAGTAATAATAATAAGCTCTGTAGGCTGAACCACGGTCGGAGTGAATGCAGCGGTACGCGCTCAATTCTTACTGGCTGAGCAATGGGCGTATTTGCCACTTGAGGCCGCAGATTGGAGGAGAGCGCTGCAGCTCTGACCCTGCGCCGCCGCCGCCCGCGCTTCAGAATGCATTTGCGTATAGGCACTGTAGCATCGAGTTTGAGAACCTTTTGGGCTCGTTATGATTTCCCGGCATGAGAGAGACGTGTGGAAATTTTTCAACCTTGGCATTTTTTTTTTTTTTTTTTTTTGCATCTGAAAACCAACGCATTACGAGCTGCGGCGCTGGCATGCTCAGAAATGACGGCACATCCAACTCGGGATGCATTTCTGGCGTGTGTTGCTAATTTTTCAGCCTCAATGACGGAACAACTTAAATGTAACATCAATCGCAGTCCGTCGCCGATTAAGAATGCCCTTTTGCGTGTTGCGCAGTGGATGGGATATGTGCGGGCGCTCTCTTATATAGGGACCGGATCCCCCAGCAGTAACCGCTACGGCAGCCTGGAGCTACGCATCGCTACACGGTTCAAGTTACGAAGTAAATAACGAAGATCAAAATCTTTGGCATATGTTTTATTTACAGTAACAAAATTTATCACAATAATGCACGTCAATAAAACCTGGCACTGTATGCCGGCTTGTATACTGTTACAAATTATGAAACACCATTGGCATATTCAGGTAGAACGAAAGGAAGAAGATGGTTTGTACGGTATGAAAAAGAACTGAAGAAGGGTAAATGGAGTACGCCTCAGTTCGCAGATGAGCCAACGTTTCGACAAGTGGACTTGTCTTTGTCTTTGTCAGACAAAGACAAGTCCACTTGTCGAAACGTTGGCTCATCTGCGAACTGAGGCGTACTCCATTTACCCTTCTTCAGTTCTTTTTCATACATTGGCATATTATCACTCTTAAAAGAAAAACGCATGTACTAAGTCTATAGGTTCGCGCCTTTCACGTGAAAAAAAAAAACAAAAAAAAACAATGGTAATGATGAAACACGCTTCTCTTTTTACACAATGTAATACTTTGCTGCGGAACCTATCACACAAGCAGGAAAGGAGTAAGTAGATCTAGCTCAAGGAACATATTAGACCGGGAAATGTTTCCTTGAAGGCTTGTGAACATAGTTATATGACTTACCATTTTTGTCAGTGACCGCTTTCGTGTAATTAATGAGGAGTATTCGTTCGAATTTCTCAGCAATTAAGCAGAAATGGTTGTTGTTCGCATTCTGGGCATCTGAGAAGTGCTGGCCATTCAAGCTGCGCGCTCGATTGTTGTCTGAAGCACCGCAGCAATATTTGTCCACGGCAACTGCTTCACGGTCTTTTTGAAGGCTTTCCTCTCAGATCGCACAGCCACCATAGGAATTGGAGAGATCCGATCACCAAAAGTACCCATGCCGAACAAAGGTACACCGCAGGGTTCTATAATCTCTCCAATGCTATTTAACATAGCAATGATAAATTTAGCAAAAAAACTGTTGACCCGCACTGATATTGGCTTCACTTTATACGCGGACGACATCACCATCTGGGCTACTCAGGGATCCTTGGCGCAAAAAGAAGAAGCTCTGCAAGCCGCTATAGACCTAGTCGAGGAATTTGCCGGGGAGAGCGGTCTTCAATGCTCCCCAGAAAAGTCCGAACTTATCAGGCTACACAGAAGAAATTACAAGTCCCCAGGAGAAATTCAGCTTTCTCTAGGAGACCAGATAATTCAAGAGAAGGACAAGATCAGAGTTTTGGGGCTGTGGTTGCAAAGCAATTTGAGAGTGGATTATACAATCAAAACACTCAAAACCACAGTCAACCAAATTTCCAGAATGATTAGAAGGGTGACCTGGCACCGGAAAGGGATGAGGGAGGAGGACACCCTACGCCTTGTACAGGCCCTAGTCGTTAGCAGGATTACCTACGGGCTCCCATATCACGAAATTAGATTCACTGATAAAAGGGCCATTGACACTATCATAAGAGGAGCCTATAAAACGGCCCTAAACCTCCCGCCAACAACATCAACGGAACGTCTTTGGGCACTCGGAGTGCACAACAACTTCGAGGAGCTCAAGGAGGTGGTTCTAGAGAGTCAGAAACAACGCCTAACAACAACGCAGGCGGGTAGGGAAATCCTGTCAAAACTAGGGCTATGGCAGGCACTAAGAACTTCTGAGATCAAATCACAAATTCCGACATCCACAAGAAACAACATCTATGTGAACCCTATACCCAAGCACATGCAACATGAGTTACAAAAGGGTCGAAGGAAAGCCAGAGTCAAATCATTGGAAAAACAATTGTCTAAAGACGCGGAAGTTGTCTACGTGGACATAGGGGCTGGCGAACCTGGCAAGTTCACAATAGCTGCAGTTGACCACAAGAAGAGGCCAATTATTCAGGCTTCGATCTATGCCAAGGATCCTGCGGAAGCGGAATCACTGGCAATAGCCGTCACCATAAAAACACAAGACAACCAAAATAAGTCATCCCACGTAGTGACGGACTCCCAACCAGCCTGCAGGGACTACCTGGCCGGAAAACCTCACAAAAGATCGTGTGCAATATTACGTTCCATCTCCCAGACGCACACAATTACATGGACACCTGGACACAAAGGCCTAGAAGGAAATGAGGTAGCGAATGATCTAGCCCGAGCTCTCACAAACCGGGCGGATCCCCATCCCTACCTCACCCCTCTCCTAGGACCCTACGGCGACAGGCTGGAACACCTACGGTTAGAAAGAATTTTCTCACCACCACACAAACACCTTCCTTCCTCGGACGCTATAGACTGGAGAAAAATACAAACAAACACATTCCCTAATCTTCAAATTTTAAATAAGATAAGCCCAACAAAATACACGAGTTACTGTCCTTGGTGCGGTGCAAGCCCCACACTCTTTCACATCTCTTGGGAATGCCAGGACAAACCTGACCCAACGTTAATAGTGCCATGCCCGACACACGAGCAGTGGGAGGCGGCCCTGACCAGCGACAACCTGGACCAGCAAGCCTGGATTATCCAGCTAGTCCGCAAGTCAGCTGCTGCCAGCGGAGCCCTGGACTAGGGACACCGACTACCCAGCTCCTGCGAATATTTACTGATTATATGCTCATTAAAAGTTTTCTCTCTCTCTCTCTCTATCTCTCTCTCTCTTAAATAAATTCACAAGTCGGTCCAAAAGAGCCAAGAGCTTCGGCTTAGGATAACAAAGTCCACTTCTGCCTCGGCTCTCCAGAAGTTTGAAAACTGGATCACGCCAATTACTGGTCGTGACAAGCTGAGTGCAAGCGCCCAATGACAGCTTTGCTATGTACCTTACTAGACCTCACACAGTTCGAAAAAAAATAATAAAAAGCGCGTGCTGCAGCCTCGCGTCCGGCTGCAATAGACCTCTCCCTGTTTGCAAGCAATGTGACGTCACGGAGGCACGTGCGACCCGGCTTGGTGGGCAAAAACGCTCCTTTCAGCCGGGTCACCCTGCTGCAAGGAGCGGCGGGAAGCTGCTCGCTGCTGTGCAACTTTTGCTTCAAATCTTGCGATAGCCATATTCTCATCCGGCGCAATATGCGGCACTCCTTAGTACACGCACCTATTGGCAATTCTCGCCTTGAAAAATATGACAGTCTCGGCAAGAATGCATGCAAATATTTTTGTTCAATCAACTGCCACGGCCGCTTGCGGGCGACCTGAAGTCGTACAAAACGCTGGAAACGCATATTACGTAAGCTCGCTAGAAAACGGATCAATGCAGGCATATTACAAGCATAATTTTCTATTTTTTTTTTTTTAATCTTTACAACATCGACTGTGAGCCCCACGAAGCGTAGCAGTTATGAGCGAAAACAGCAGCTCACGCACGAGCTTCGTGTCTGGCAGGATGATTTCTATCCCAAGTACAGACATTTTGTTTTTTGTTTTTTTTTATGTTCGGCCAGACAAAGAAAAAAGATTATTTCCGCCTAGTCGTGTAGTACGTTCACCTAAGCTGCAGTGTGTTACAAGGAAGCTAGCAATAACACGCGAATGAGTCCCGTGGTATGAAAAGTAACAAAGTTCGATTTGTACCACAAAATACTATTCATGCAAGACGCACAAATATTCATAAGGGCGCTTAAATGATTTCAGTAAAAGCACTTTTCACTTGGGACAGGATAGCGTTTGAACGAGATATAACGATTCCGTCATGGGATGCTGTTGCACTTCTGCGATCATGCCGCTGGCATGACCTTGGGAGCCATTTGGTGAGAAAGCTAGCTCCTTCAACATGGCCTACTGAACTGGAATAAATTCAATGCCGAGCAAGAACCTCTAAAAGAGCTACAATTGATCGCATGCCGCCCGGGCCTTTTAAAGTGCGATTGGCCAGCATTCAGCACGATTCGTTCGCAAGGGCAATAAAGCAAACTAATAAGTGCTTGTTCTTTATCACAAAATTACGCGAACGCACTTGTATACTAGGAAAATGTGCTTACGGTCAAGAAGAATGTCAAGGCCTGCCAGCGCACGACGTTTGTCGCTTGGCTCTTTGCACAGCAAAAAAGCACATTTGGACCACGTATAGAACGGAAGAAACATGTAGTTGGTCATCTGCGATCGAATATCGCATCACATCACGCGGGATCTTGACGGCGTTGCGAAAAACACAGAAAGTTGTCGCCAGACGAGACCAAATCCTCCGCACCATGCCACCAGCAGCGGATTGTTTTGCCCACCAAAGCGCGGTCGCTCCCTTCATCCCTCTCCGAAATGTCATTCATGAAATAGGCCGGGAGGGGCGCTACGACGGCAGCGCAGAGGGCAGGCTTGGGCAGGTCCGTAGCACCCTCACAAGACAAGCGATGGTTCGAGGCTCTGAGAAAAATTTCCTTTCCTCGCCGGTCGAATGCGGAGGCCGTAAGAAGAGCGCGCGCCGCTGCATTCAGTCCAGCCGTGGCTAAATATGGTGTATGGCTTGTTCCTGCAAATCCGTTGACATTGACAAACTATGCCTGCGCGACAAGACGACACGTACGCTACGACAAACAGCACGCGTGAGGAAAAATTGCTTCTTAGTTGTCGTCGTTTTCCCATTCTCTTTATCACCTTGATTATCCCAGAACGCTGCTTAACTGCGCATGTGTGGCAAAGCGACGCAAAGTTGTGAAAAACGTAGTAACAGAAATCGCATCTGTTAGGAAAGACCGCTCATTTCCTCTAAACTTCTGCACTGTGATGCCTCTAAACTTTCTTTGGGCTTTCTTCTAAACATTCTAAGCTTTAACTCCACAAAAGAGCGAGTGAGCTGTTTCAAGGCAAGGCGTGCCATTCGCAATATTCAAAAGGTGCGCCATACTGAAGGGCTTCGGATCAGTTTTGCCCACCTGCAGGTATCCTTAATTTGCATTGACCTCTCCCATTACACGGGCCTCTTTTACATTTTGGAGCGCTAGTTCTTATGGGAAGGTTCGGCCTATGCGCGATTGCGGCTGCAAACATCAAGCGTTCAGGGGACTTCTCCACGCCGTCAGGGAAGCATGGATGTAGGGAACGGGGGAAGGAAGAAAGAAATAAGCGCCATAGTGAAGATACCGTACAAATAGTTTGTTTGTTTTTTTTGTTTGTTTGTTTTTTTTTTCGAGACACCGGAGTTCTGTGGGCTTCGTCTCCATCGATTGCAGCCACGGCCGAGTCCCAACTATGGTGTTGAGTCTGGCCGGAGTGTGGGATGCGAAGAGAAAGCGTTGTACACGACGAGAGACGCGTACCTTTTTCGTGGCAGAATTTCGAATAATCTTAGATCACAGCGACAGAGAAAAATATGCACATACCGCACTTATAGGTATCCGTTGCTGAACTACAGGTGCAAGTTTATAGATTGTGCCGACGAAGGCTAATAGCTCCGGTCTTGACTTTTCCAGCGGCACGGGGAACGACTTTGGTTCCAGCTTAAATGCATGCACAGCAGGCCTCTCCTGCAAGCTCCTCAAACATACGGACAAAGCCGTGCTGCGCTGACAAGCGTGGGAGGACCGTGTGACCAAGTTTTGGCAGGATTGATTTTCATGTAAACTCAGGTGACTGGTCGAGCTTTCACCGTTCGCACTTCCTGCAATGTGTTTCCTTCAGGAGTAATAGCTCTGTTTTCAGAACTTCCGGCCCTCGGCAAAGCCGTGGGCAGTAATTTTCAAGGTATTTTGGGTGAGATACTAAAAATAAGCAGAGAAGAACTGCTTTCAAGCAAGATTGTCTACAGCTGACAGCATGTCGAGCGCCTACAGCAATCGCAGTGATTCTCTTGTGTGCTAGGCCACTTGTACGAGTTGCTATTAGGGCACAATCCTGTCAAGGTCCCAATCTAGAGTTGTTGTTTTACGCGTGACATGTGTGGGAGCAAGAGAGCTGTGAAAACGCACTTTCTGACCGTCTTTCCGTGTTGCCTTTGAGAAATCCTGAAATGCAAAATCAAGTATAAGAAAGGAAAAACTGCGCTAAAAGACAATGATGAAGGAAAAAGAACGAGCACCACACCACAGGCACAAACTTCAACACATTCGATAGTCTTTTCACATAGCCTCAGGATGGTGCCAGATGACCGAATATTGCTCGAACAAGTGATGTGCCTATCCTGCATTTGAAGCAGTACGCCAGAACACGGGACTGGCAGATTATCATCGCGATACACCCTTTATTCTACTCTGGGCTCTTTGTTGTGTACGCTGTCCAATGCAGATGCTGTGATTTCATGCGCGAACCTCATCGTGGTGACCACCTGCCAGTACCGTGTTCTGACGTACATCTTGAAGCGCAAGATAGTCCCACCACGTGTTTCAGCAATCTTCGGCCCTCTGGCCATGCGGGAAGAATATCAAAGCTGCTGAAATCTGCGCCTGTGGTGGTTCTCTTTCCTTTCCCTTCGTCGCTGCCTTGTATTGCACATTTTCTTTTCTTCGAACGTGAACCAACTAGCCAACAAGAACATTATTCTAAACCAAGTATAAGTCCGAACTTTGCGAGAGCTGATTGATAGCGTTGTTCACATACGACTGTGTAAGAGCCATATATTTCTATGTAGAAATATAATCGCCGCGACCAGAATTTGATCTCGCGTAGTAGTACTCAGTGTGGGTGAGACCATGAAAGGTTCACGCGCTATTCAGAGACAGGCAGTTTCGTACTGGATACGGTGCGCAGAAGAATCGACATGACGCAAAGGCACGATAGAAAAGAGGGAACTGGATTCCTAATATCACGAGTGGAAATTACAGCGTATGCTACAAACGGAGGATGTTCCCTATAGCTCCGCGATCAATGTGCGTCAAGAAGACGCAAAAGCAGTCACAACGCTATCCTCCAGCGTATTACATCCATCATGACACAACCCCGAATAATGCGAAACAATGGGTTAAGAATTTCGCAATAGCTGCAAGCCCTAAAATTAATTGTCAGTATTTTAATTAAAATCCTTCTCAACGAATCATCCCCCTCTCAAAAGTATACTTCTCAGCGGCGGCTTTCAACAGCATCTCTTTAAAGCAGATATAAAAGCAGAGCTGGCCACGCTCATTCGCAGCGTCGATCGTAATATGCGTGAACATTGCGGTGATCAGTATTTCAGGGTTTGCCAATTTCTGCACTCGCATTGCGCACGCGCTGATTTTACAGTGACGCTGGATAAGTGAGCGATGTAGCAGCACAAAATAAAAAATAGTAGATACACGATGCAACATACACAGTGACTTCAATGTAACAGGTTAGCAGTATGACTAGAAAAGTGGAACCGGAAATAGCTTGCAGACGAATTTATCGTGATTACCTGAGTTTGCTTCCAAGACGCACCTCGCCTTTGGCTTTACCGACGATGTGGTCAGTACATTAAGAGCGTAGTCATTGTATCATCTCGCAGCTGCAGAAGTCTGAAGATCAGATTATAAATTTCACCTGTTTGCTTCCAGACCCCACGTGCAGTTTGAGCGATTTTACGGCCAGTTCTCCAGCGGCTTCCCGTAAGGGGACCTGTGAGCGACAGCAGAAGCACTTGAGGTCGAGCAACGCACTCGGGGTCTTCGGCCCCCTTAAAAAATTACCCTAAGAAGGAATTCTTCGGGAACGTACTTGGCAAAAAATTTCTTTCATGTTCAGAAATATGTTGAGCAAGTTCTAGGAGATATTTTCTAAAATTATATATATGTTTTTTCAAATATTGTATCATTGACTCCTGACCCTGGAAACTTGACCTCGACACTTCACCTCGACCCTTCACCTTGACATTTGAATTTCCGCTAGGAGGCATTGAATTTTCTTGATGTACCTGCCTTCTGCACGCATAGAAGCCGGGAGCGGCTGCCTAACTGTAGTTACCACCCGTCAAACTAGGTATAATCGCATGTTAAAACCGTGTGAATTTTTCCTACTCGGAAAATGGGACGGTTATTTCCGGGGACATTTTCTTCTTCAAGATAATTTTTCTCTCTGCCGTTTTTTTTTTTCTGCGTTTTTTTTTTTTTCAGTGAAAACTCATTTTTCTCGTGATGGCACCCAGCCAAGAGTGTTGTGCCTTGAATCTGCCGCGCGCAGGCGAGTAAAGTCTGCCGAAGTGGAGCGGATTCGAGCCCAGAAACTTGTCGCGTCAAGCGTGTACGGAACGGAACGCCTTGGCTATCGCCGCAGCCGATATCCCCGGGCGTGAACTGCAACACACTCTCACGCTGTGCATGCCCGTCGTCGTCTCCCTCAATATCGATGTGTGCGCAAAAACTCAGTTTAACAACTTTGAAGCCCAATGATATTTTTTCCCCGTAACGTATGCACTGCGTGTGCATGCATAGTGGGCTGTGCGCTCTTTAGAAGAAGCGTTATAGTGTGCACAGGCTACCTGGTGTACTTCGCGAGTAGTTTGTTCGTTCATGGTGTAGTTTGCGCAGCAAAATCGCATGAAACATAGTGATACAGAGGCGGTGCGTAGCAGCATTCACACTGGGTGCTACAAACACGCTACGTTTCGAAAATCCGTCGACAGCTGCGAATTGGGCCCGGCGCACAAAAGATGGAAGACTGCTGCTTTCGCGTGACTCTGCCCCGTTTCTTCTTGCTTTTTGCGTTTCAACGTTTTTTCTTCGTCATTTGTCTGATGTTTGTGCAAAACATTTCTTTGTTCTGGTAAAGAAGTTTTCCTGTCCAAAGCAAGCCTTCAGTCAAGAGTTCATGCGAGTGCTGCCGTCAGACCGGCACGGTGCACCAGCATGCGCTAGTCATCGTTGTACGGGCAGTACAGCACGTCTTCGCAATAGGCAGGATTGCAGTTAGGTGACACCGAAGATTTCAATTGGCGCGCTTCGGCTGCGTAGTATAGGGAAGAAATGACTTGCAGAGTATATTCCTCGCAGATGATGACCTCGTCTGGCGTGAGTTGATTGGGGGTGGTGGATGTCTTTGCTTGTCCAGGCGCTGATGCTTGAATGCACTTGTCTACTGGTTCGGTACTGGCTCCGGCGAGAAATGCGGCCGATATATGGCTGTTCAGGGTCTTCAGGTGGAGCCAGAAATTTATATTTCAGCACGAAATGCTTTTAGTTTCCATTTGGAGGCGACCTTGAGGGGACGTCGAAATAAATCCGAGAGCCAACATCCGGGCACCGAAACGTGACCATCCGGACACCTAACGAGATTTCACTAGACGCGTTCACTCTCTAAGGCTTCCGCGCCCACCCCAAGAATCGCACCGTAGCGCCTACACTCGCGCATAGGACGCCGCCCAGCGCCGGCGGTCGAAGCGGCAGCAGTTCGAAGTGGCTCCAGTAGCGTTCAGGCATTTGGATTTAACTCAATGGCTGTGTTGCGTCGTCACCTCATGGCGTTTCTCTCCTTGGCATACGGTTGTATAGACGATTGGGGAGTACTCAAACGTGCTGTTCCGCCTAAGGTTTTGTCAGGCAAGCGTCTCTTGGCCGTGTACGCATCTACACTCTTCTGCATTTCACTGCTGCCATCGTCACAGCTTATTAAGCCGAGCAATGGAGCCTGATGAAAGGAGAGGTAGGAAGTGTCTTGCGGAAAACGATCACTTTGAGAGTTAGACTGCTCGCCCTTGCTTGCAGCGCTGTGATTATGCGGCCTTTCAAGAAGGAATGACAGGGCCACCGATAACCGTAACTTCCTACCTAAGGCCGCACAATTGCAGGCGATCACTTCGACGTGACAGGAAAAACCTGCGACAGAGACTCTGCGCATTGCCCTGTTGGAAGAAGAAAAACTCGTGATGTGGTGTGATGTGCATGCTGTGCACTAAACCCATTTCAAAACTATGGCTAGTACCCTCTGCAACCAGTGAGCTATAATACACGTTACCATTTCATGCTTACGTCTACTCACGATTAAGGGAAAGGCAGTAATTTTTTTTTAGTTTTTCCTTACATAGCGGCATAGCGGAAGTAAACTGGGAAGCGGGAATCACTTTAGAGGCATGATACGTGTGCTTTGAAGTCTTCCGACAAATTCAAATGCGATCTAAAGCAGGAAACTGTGCACAAGTACTTATAACAAGCCGGGGAAACTGGAAAAATGCTTATACTTTACGCGGCTGTCATCACGTATCGCCTGGAGTTGTACGCTGAAAATCACCTCTAGAAATGCGATTGTTTGGTACTTAACAATTATTTTCTGCAGTCGCCGGATATAATAGCGCGAGCGCAGCAAGCATATATTGGTGAGAGTCTGCCGCGAGTAGGAATACCTCTCGTGACCGTATGTTTTTGTCACAGTTACTGCTTTAATAAATATCCATCCACTTACGCGGTGTACGTTACTATCTGCCAACGGATGGCTCCAGTTGTTTCGTTCGGAGCAGTTTAATGGGGAAAAATAGCTGATTCTGACATATTGGTGGTTTGATTTGGTTAATTGGGTTCAATGTCACAAAGTGACTCAAGCTATGGAGAGGCGCCGCATTGGAGGGCTCCAAGCATTTCAACCACTTGGGGTACTTCAACTTGCGCTGACATCACACAGCATACGGGCGCGAAAAGCGGCCGCCGTAGCCGGAAGTCGATCCCGCATCCTACGGCGCAGCAGCCGAGCGCCTTAACCACACACCATCGCAACTGGGTGATTGTGAGATATTGAAAATGCTGAGAATTAATTTATAGGCGTCACTTTTCACCACCTAAATAGAGGGGATGCTAATATTCTCTATATCTACGCAGGAAAGCTGGGCGTGAGGAGACTCCGAATACATCTTGCAAGCGTTAGCTCTTCCCGTTGTCTGTGTAACGCGTTCTGATGGGTATCGCCTTTCACTTCACACGAATATAATAAATGAGCTTTTCTTGGTCTGGTGAATTTATTCTTCCATTAAAATAGCGGCTTATGAAAAATAAAACGACTTCTTAAATACAACTATAGCTTTCAACTTTGTTGAAAAATACTGGCTGCTAAAGAGCAGTACTTGAATTTATATTCAGCATACAGGTTTACTTTCAAATTACAGCAGTGAATACGTTACTCTCCTCCTTTGGGCTAACGCTTTAATGCCTAATGACCATAAGTGCACTTCATTATCCAAATACTTTAAAAATATGTCTCGATTATCTTACTTTCTGTTGGTTATATGATATTTGCTAGAATATCCCATAGAAACAGCGTCCCTTAAACTTCAACACACACACACGCACACACGCACGCACACATACACACACACTAACGCGCGCGTGCGCGCGCATGCACACGAAATCAGGTTGAATTTTGGAACAGGTACTCGCAAACCGATCACACTCTTTCCACCAATTAGACTGTAGAGAAATGCAATGAATGTAACAAGCCTCTATCTGCACCTTTCATCGCCTATATCTTTAATTTTACATGTAACCATCTTCCTTTTCTAAACCTTGTTCTTGACGCATGATAGCCTTAGGTGCTTATGCGCGATAAACCTCAACAAGTACAACACACAAACCCTTTCAGAAATCGAGAAAATTCATTTCATTCAGCCGAAATGACAATAGTCATGCAGACATTGTCTAAGCATGTTGATACATATATACTAAATAAGGGTACCAGAAATAAATCTACGAGGACTGCACTGCGGGCATAGTCCTCCACAGTCAGCACATTTCTGCAACCTTAATATCGTACTGCAGCGCACAAGGGAATGTCTTAATATAGAACGCGGAATAGTGGGATAAAAATTACCAAGAAAAAACGACGGTGCAATGTCGGGATGATGGCAACAGGTTAAGGTGGGCAGCGAGGTATTTAAAAATGGCAAGGGGATGTTTGTATCTAGGCCATGCATGTCATCTATATATATAAAGAAATAGGAATACAGTGGAAAGGATTTGGCAGTTTACTTCCGGATCACACACAAAATATTACGAGTATCCCCCAAGGGCATCGTACTGCGCTTTTTCTGTATAGCATTCATGTTGTTCTCACTGCGACGATAATCGAAAGCAATGTGAGCTAATTACCGTTTGCTTTATAATGAAAGCTGCGCAACGTCGAATTGCCCAGAAACGACTGCGGAGCTTGTTTGAAGACGCTCGGTTGCAAGCGAGTATCAAGTGGCACCTGTTACAGAACGAGAGTTTAATGAATGCCGTAAGGTTAGTTGGTGAGCACCGATGCCGTACTTGCCACCAGAGAGGTAGTGGGAAAGCACAGCAATAGCAACTGTAGTTAACCAAAATTTAACAGGGATCGCATAGCGACGATATCACATGGCGGTTTGGATATGTACTGGGGCTCCTTGTTGCTTTCGCCAGAGTAGCCAGTGCAAGCTTTCTATCTCTACGCCCGAGCAAAAAAACCATCGCGCATTACCACAGGCAGTCCTTGCATTGCTTTTTTATTTAAACGTGACATCACAAGATGTTGCCAGCCGCGCTTGGTCTTCCAGCTGCCTCAATAGAGGGTTTACAAAAGTGTTTCTGGCAACCGTGAGCGGCACGCTGATCCCGCGCTGGCGGCCTTATTTTGATCGCTTCATCCGTCAGCTCCGTGTCCTTCCGTCAGTGCCCGTCGTTCTCTCCGCGCTTGTCACGTTGTAATCTAGTGTGCGGCGCTTGGGCCGACCTTTCGGGGTCAAGAGAAGACACTACCTGGTCGAGGGACGTTTCCTCTGTCCCTGCCGGTTTCTGTCAGAAGCGCCAAGATGCGTATTTTGACAGCCAAGGCATGGCGGGGCCCACGGGACGGGCTGCTGAGTGCAGTTACAAACCGATCTGCGAATCGTACACGGACCCCACGTTGATGCGCGTAGCGTTCCTATCTAGATACAGTACCCAAAATTTTATAATGTGGATAATTTTTTTTTTGTGCGTGTGTGTGCTTTTGCTATTTACTTGGAAGCCATGAGAGACGATCGCGAGTTTGTTTGCTTGGTTTGCTCATCACCGTCGCTTCGGAGAAGAAAGCGAAACTTATCAGTGGATGCCTGTTCGCTTTCCGGGTCGATTTCAAGCTCTTTGACTGTCCGTGATCAACTCTGACGAACCGAAGTTGTCTTCTGAGTAATTAATAATTGAAATATTTGAAGGTGTTCAAAGGTGTCAAATGGCTCAGAATGGAAAGGGAAATGTTTGCTGATGCTGAGGATTGGTGTATAAAAATGTAAAATAAATAAAATAAACAATAAAGAAAATAAATGATAGAAGGAATAATATAATTAAATAGAAGAAAACTAAAAACTTAACTTGTAAAGAAAGGAAACATCGTCCGTGTGTGTGTTTGCTTGTGCGTGCGTGTGTGTGTGTGTGTGTGTGTGTGTGTGTGTGTGTGTGCGTGCGTGCGTGCGTGCGTGCGTGCGTGCGTGCGTGTGTGTGTGTGTGTGTGTGTGTGTGTGTGTGTGTGTGTGTGTGTGTGTGTGTGTGTGTGTGTGTGTGTGTGTGTGTGTGTGTGTGTGTGTGTGTGTGTGTGTGTGTGTGTGTGTGTGTGTGTGTGTGTGTGTGTGTGTGTGTGTGTGTGTGTGTGTGTGTGTGTGTGTGTGTGTGTGTGTGTGTGTGTGTGTGTGTGTGTGTGTGTGTGTGTGTGTGTGTGTGTGTGTGTGTGTGTGTGTGTGTGTGTGTGTGTGTGTGTGTGTGTGTGTGTGTGTGTGTGTGTGTGTGTGTGTGTGTGTGTGTGTGTGTGTGTGTGTGTGTGTGTGTGTGTGTGTGCGTGCGTGCGTGCGTGCGCGCGTGCGTGCGCGACAGACCGTAATGCCCGCTGAGTTCGAGCAGCAGACCGGGCAAAGCTCTTATGCACGCCCTGACCGAAAACTTTTTGTATTGCCGGTTTGCTCGTCGAAGTCTGGATTGCCGTCGCATTATAAAACCGTGGCCGAAACGAAATGTATACCTAACGTAATCAGTTCTCGAGTGATGGAGCATAGATTTTGTACTATGCCGAAATTACCGATAGCTACTCGAAATGAAATTGATGGAGTTGTCCAGTGAGCACATACCATGTTAAAACCACGTAAAATATGTGCTGCCGCAGCTGTCAGCTTTCTTCATCTCTCTTCTCATCATATAGACACGGCTAGCGACATGTTCAAGACGCTTTCCCTGTGAGGCTGGAACGATGCATTTCGTCCATATGGGAAGGTTTTCTATGTAGAGAGCGGAAAATTTGGCCAGTGCCTCTGTCAACGTTATGGTATCTTTAGAAGGCTGTGAAGATATCGTCGAACAGATCTCTTAATGCTGAACATAGGCTGTGCACATGGACTGAAGGCATACAGCGGTCTACCACCTGTGACATCGGATGTAGCAAGTGAGGCTTCGCTCCCGCAAGCATTCCAGCACTGTTTTATGTGAGAGACATCACAGCTGCGGAATTAAAAATAAATGGGGACCAAGTGTAGCACAATGATTGATTTTGTACTGGTGTTGTAGAGCTTTGGCTGGCAAGCACCACAGGCGACAGAATATTCGCTGCCTCACGACTGCCTTTAATATCGTGTCCAAGTAACCATCTTTGTCAAAAAAGGGACGCAAGATTACCGCTGCGCTGAAGCCCGTTGACACAGAATATCAATGTGCCGGCATTTTGTGCGATATTGCAGATTGTTTTGGGAAGAACTACAGTAATTGTTTCTTTAGCTTCTGCTTCATTAACCCCTTTTTAATCCCTCTCTTCACGGCATGGTACCGGTGTCCACTTAATGTATAGACAAACATCAGGTTTCTCAATACTATATAAAGAGCAAGCTAGCAGCATTGCATATCCATCCACCATTAACGCCGTAAACGTGTCGAGAGTAGACCTAGTCGAGAAGGCGTTCTGTCTGGTGTGGGCCAGTGATATTTTTTTATCCGCCTGATTCAGGAAACTCTGCATCTTCCTGCTTTTTTTGCGCAGGCATCCAAAAGAACTTGAATATAAGCGCTTTCCCCGCTATACACGAACCAGAAGACAACACCAATGAAACGATTCTGTTTTTCACAATGCAAGAAAGGAAGCTCTTAAAGTGTACCTTTAGGTGATAACCATTGTTATGGTGAATATTTGCCCTGAAAAGTGCGCCTGTTAAAGAACAGAAAAGAAAAAAAAAACGAAAAAAGGTTTAGACGGTGTGCGATATTTCGGCGCAAGGACAGAAGTCCATTGCTCATTTGAAGTCTAGGATGCTCGTTTCCGTTAACGTATTTTCCTGTTGTATATTAAAATTTATAGCCCGTATACTTCGTTTTAAACATATAATACATTAAAACGAATGGATGTTATCTTTGTTATTCTTTTTTCTTTTTTTTTTTTTGGGGGGGGGGAAGGGGGGGAATTTGTGATTCTGCAGTCAATAACTCGTCTTCTCTTCATTCACACGGTGGATATGTTTCTTAAAAACTCGCATAGACGGTGGTGCCAGCTCTCCCTTTAGGGAATACAAAGAGACTCTATGAACACAGGTAACAGGCCTTTTCCATACCCAGACATTTTGTATATTTGATGGGGAAGCATATTTGAACGCGATTTTTTTCACACATTTTTTTAAGGTCACGATAGCAGTAAATGTATTCACATATCTTACATCAGCAGGCTTCTAGGCATTTTCTGTCAGTTTTGAATAACGAGCCTCGCTGGTTTTCAGTAACAATCTGCACTTACTCTTCGTGAACGCAGGACAAACTTCTGAAGCAAATTTTTTGCTGCGGATCGCAAGCTTAAACCATTTCTATCAATGTGTTTATGTAAGTATCCGATATTGTTCCACAGTTCTCGCTATTTTATAGACTTAATTACTCGTCATGAGCAAAGGAATTCCTTCATAGGCAAGATTTCGCTACGTGTCGAAAGCTTAGGCCATTCATATCAACGTAAGATATAAAAAGCATCTTACAAAAATCCACTGTGCCCTCATATAATCATTTTCAAATATGGAGTCCAGTGGTTTTCTAGTACTGTTTTAACTACTCGCTGCTAGCGGAAGAAAGAAATGAGGGCGGCTCAACTCGGTTAAGCACGGATATGCGTAGCGAAAGCTACCAAACGGATTGTTCACGAATTCCGGCTCGAACGTTCTCGTCACCAATGCTCTGACTGCAAACTGTATGGTGTGGCCGGTGATTTGGCGCGCCTTCCTGGCGTCTCTACGAATATTGTTGCTCCATCTCACCAGCTTCGCCTTCCTTCTTCTAATTGTGTGGCTCGGAATAACTAGTTGCCATGGCTACGGCGCATGCGCAGTAGTGACTAGCGGCGCTTACCCGAAATGCCCCGCCGACTAGCCTAGTGTAGTTGTCACTACAAAGTTTTGAACGCGAATTTCTGCCAGGCATCGAGATTTTAGTTCATTCCCATCAACATGTTCATAATATTAGGTCATAGTGTCCCTCAGCGGCGTCACATTTAAAAGGCCAAAGAGCAAGGCTCGAGCTGCATGCACAGGTGGTCGCTTGCTCATGGGGAAGAGCTACACGAGTCCAAAGGGAGTCATATTCTGTACAGAGGTAGAGAGTGGACAGTAGTTTGTAAATTTTTGGTTTAACTATGGCTTGTTTTTCTGACAACAGTGTTGTACGGCGTATTATTTGCGAAGCTATCCCAGCCTGCTGTTGCTCTCACCGATATCGCGCCGCCGTGAAACCGCGTCTAGGGCAAGGAGCAGGTGCATCGATGCACCCTACCTGCAAGGAAGGAACGGCCGAGCTCAGAAGAGGGACACAGTCAAGTGGAAGACAAGAATGCATTTTTTTTTCCCGGGTAAATAGTTCATAAGCCATCACGTGTGAAAGCAATGATATCGCTGTTCCCGAGGTCATGTCGTGTGCAGCTTCAGTAACTTGTACAACAGGCAAATGTCGAAGCCGGGTCACTAAAAGGGCTTCGCGACGGGGTACAGGGACTCCTCTAGTCATGTGTTCATTTCCGCGCGACCTTTGTGAAAGACGAAAAGCTGAGGCCGCGCTTCGCGACTCGAGTTATGTGAAACTTCACGTAGCGGTTCCTTCTGGCACACTCTGAGTACTTCGCTGGTTGACACATTCCTACGCACGTAATTTGATTTACTGTTGATTAGCTCGGTGCCTTCGCTCACAAAGAAGACGATGGACAACGCAGGGCCGCCTTACGTGCTCCCGGCATGTACGACCCGGTTTTACACGTCGTGCATGCTTCGCGCTTCCTCTTTCGGCAGCTCTGCCCTCCCGAGTGAAACTGCCGAGATCTGCTCCGGCATCGTCCTCCAGCACCGGTGGCTAGAGCGAATCAGCGGCCCGGCTGCGTACATAAGCAGCCGCGAGATTGGACAACACGCGTTCCTGCGAGTGGGCGGCACAAAGAAAAAGGCGCGCGGCCAGAAAAGGAGAGAGTAGGGGAGGGCAACGAAAATGAGGCAAGACGGAGCGGCGCGCGCAATCGCGTCCGGCGGCGCTTCCGCAGATTCCGCGGGCGTCGCCGCCGCATCAGCCGCGAGCAAAGAAATTCGCGCAAGCGGCGGCCCCCTTCTTTTGCATCCTCGCGGCCTCGCCGGCGGCCGAGTATTAAAACAGTGCGCCCGGTCCGGGCGTCGGGGCAAGCCGGCGGGATTGCCAACGCATCAGGCAAATGAGGTGATTAACATGCCGGCAGAGAGTTCGCGGGGGTCTCTGGACAGAGATGGGCGCCGCGGCAGATGCGTGGGGAAGGAGGCTTTCTGTTTCTTCTTTTCCGTGCCCTTTTGGAGCCGGCCAAGCCGCCGGCGCACGCGGCGGGGCGCAGCTGAATCTCGCTGGCCTTCGACGCACTTATTCGTTCGGCCGTTTGTATGTACGCCAAAGATGACTGGGGAGGGGGTAGCGGTTTGGACTCAAAACATCGGCAGAACTGAATGGCGAACGGACTAGGAGCGTCGGCCGTGGCGAGCTCGAATCACGAAAATGAGCATCGGAGTGAATGAAACAAAAGAACGAATGATCATAAGATAGCTGCAGTCTAGCCTTTTTCCTCTTCGCGATGAGCAACGGAGAATGGCTTCAGAAACGTGCGAGAGAGGCTGCATAAGAACACAGGAGTTTTTGTCTTCGCAATGGATTTTCGTCCTTTTCTGACGTCCGGACGCCGCTCCTATGCTGCGAGTGAGACGCGGCTGGCCCGAGTAAGCAGCACTCGCCGCGCCAGACCACGCTCTTCCTTCACCTAGCTCGTCAATAAATGTCGCCCACAGGCGTCGACATCAGCCGCAGGGAGAAGCAATTAACGCGAGTGGGCTGAATGGCTTTATCGGGGCTGTGCAAGGCTGCTGCGCAGCGACCGTTACGCAAGGCGCTGTTTCGTAACACGGCATAAAAGTTAGCCAAACATCGTCGCGAGAACCTGCGTTGAGCGAGATTCGTTCATAAGCGTGAGGGGGTTTCAGTGGTTTTAAAGAAAACAAATAACACAAATGTGTAAATGGAGATATTGTCATATCTAACAACGAAAAGGAAAATATCTTAGCTCTACTATAGCATCGCACTGCATCATAGGCATGGGCGGAGTACTCAGGATTGCCGCAGAAGATTTTTGTTATGACTGGTGTAAGACCGCTGTAAACACGCTGTGACAAGACAACATAAATACAATAGCGAGGCACACGCACCTCCTGGCTGCAGTGAGGAAAAAAAAAAGATTTTGAACATCTCGTGTTCTTTATGGCTGCTGCCTTGGAACGTTTTACGCTAGACCTTTGCTTTGGATCGAAAATAAAGGCATAAGAACCGTACGTTTTCACAGCTGTACAGTGTTCCCAGGGTTCTCCGGAACAAAACATATACACTGTTGTGCTGCTAAACGCATCTCACGGCAGCGCGAGGGAGCATAGCAGAGGTGGCATGCGCGAATGTATTATTGCGGTATTTGAGGGGAATAAAAAATGAGACCAGCCCTGGAATTATTTAGCCCGCAGAAGATGTAATCACCGTATCAGGGATGTGAATAGTTAATCGCGGAGAAGTTCTCTAGCCTCTTTACATTCTGCTCTCCTTTTTCTTTTTACCCTGTTGTCGAGGGCGATGAAACACAGGGCTTCATCGCGCCGATTCATCAATTTGAATGACGGCTTACTCGATCCTCGCAATCAATCATACTAAGGACGACCGAGCGAAGGGTCTCTCGAATGCGGTGGGCCCGAGACAATTACTCATTTTTGATCCCGTGAAAAAAAAAATGATAATAAAAAAAATAATAATAAACATAAAATTTAGAGCGTCTGCGAGCTTCGAAGAGACTTGAGTGGTAGGCGTGGTAATCGAATTCGCAAGATTGAAATGCGCTTTCAAGATTTTGTTTTCGCATAATACCGCATCTCATCAGAAAAAAAAAAAGAAAAAAAAAAGAAAATTGCTATACGCGTCCACATGCACGATACAAATTGCTAGAAAAATAGGAATCCGTCTCAATAGCGCGGGCTTTCTGAACACAGTACACACCGCGCGAGAAAAAAAAAAGAAAAAAACAAGGAGTGAAGCGTAGCGCTTTATGGCAGCTACAGTCAATGGCAATGGGAAAATAATTCAGGATAAACGAAGTGCTGTTCGCGTCTTGCCATGCCTTGGCAGATGAGGTATACGAATGGACGGAATGAGTGAACGTAAAAAGGAATTAATCGTACCTACTAGGCTGAGTAACAAACTTTTACGCGCGATAACAAAAGAAATGCGCACGAGTTTTCCTCTATACTTCTTTAGGATGCCTTCAACGGGGTAAAAACACAGCGAATGAATTTTAAACAATACCGTATACGTCAAGTTCAGTGAGACGTAGTAGTATGTGAAGAATCGCATGGTAATTGCTATGTACACACAATGCCGAGAGATCCCTTGGACTTCGGAGTGATTGGAGCTGCGTGAACGATCGCTGTGACATTGCGCAAAAATTGTATAGTAAGTCACAATCAGCGGGGCTGATAGCTGGGATGCCTTGCCTTGGAGTTTATGGAGTATTTGTTTCGTACTCTGCGATGCTTGCTACCATCTTGCTCTGTAGAGATGATTTTGTGGAGACAACAGGCTTTACCTTCTTCCTTGAAAACCAAACAAAAAAAGAGAGAGAAGCGTCGCTTGCATTTTGATAAAATATTTAAACGGAAACATATCCGGTAGATATGATAATCTCAGAGCTGTTAACTCTTGCGCGGCTGCGACGAGCCATTTGCATACTCTTGATAGTTTCTAGTGCTGCTTCTTTACGCGTCATTCTAATCTCTAAAGGGAAAGATTTAGCTTCGGACACACACATGAAAAAAAAAAAAAAAAAAAAAAAAGGCCCGCTTCGGAACAGCCAAGCACCATTTTTTTTTTTTTTTTTCATTTGCATGAACGTGAACTGGTGCCTTGTAGCGGTACCAACCTTCGAGTAAATCTGAAGAAACCACCCCTAGCATTGTGTTTCAGCGCATAACATGCGCTCGCTCAGAACCTTGAGTCCAGAGCTCATGAGGCACTTGCCTCGCGTGAAAGCTCAAGAAACAGAAGTAATGGGCATTGGCAGGGCAACAAGGTCGCCTATACACCGCCCCCGAGCGATGTAGGATTTCTTTTCCGGAGAATTTGATCTGTAACGATGAGGGAAAAAAAGAACATGATTGTCAAGATTTATTTCTTGTTTTTCTTTTTTTTTTTTTCTAAAGCAGTGACCTAAAATATAGATTCTTATAGGTAAAAAAAAAAAATGTGTTGTTAACCTGTTCACTGAACTGCGCAAAATGAGAATAGGCGTCAGTCACTTCTGCATTTTTCTGCGCGCAAGTTTTCGCTGCAACCAGAGCCAATAAATTTTTGGCCGCATTCTTAAAGTTGTTTTCGAATTACAATGATGCGTCGCTGGCCGGCGTCATAGTTAGTTTGCGCCAAGCTATCGCAGTTGGTGCCGTCATAAGGTCGAACTAGTCATGGCAAGTCTTGCTTGCGAGACGCACTGTTAGTGCAGAATCCAAGGTTCGACTTTTTGTGAATAAAAAAGACGTAAGGATGTGAAATTGTTAATTATTTCATCCTGCACAATGGCTCTGCACGGCCACGATGCAATAACACTGAAGTTTCCGTTATCGTTGTTTTTGGTAACGTGAAGCCAAAGTAATCGGTGGTATAAAGGCGAGCTACAAACGCAAAGAATAGCCTTAATACAAGAAAGAGTGCAAAAAGAAAAACGACAACATTGCTCTACACGTAATCTTATCTGCCTCAGATGATAACTCAGAATCTCACCAGTTTTGCATATTAATCATATGCTCGGAAGCCGGGTGACGCTGCTTTGAGAAGTCTAGTTAAATCTTCTTTTGTGGTGACCGTTTCAGCGTTTGCAGTCGTAAAAAAGAACACATATAAACGACACAGAGAAAAAAAAAAGCAGTTCTTGCCTATAATGTTGTAGTGTCGCCCAAGCATACACGGCAAGGGCGAGGAATCGACAACTCCATCAATCACGACAAATGGAACTGCATGTAGAAAAAAAAAAAAAAGTCATTCACAGGTGCAAATGGAGGGAAGTAATTAAAAAGCCATTACATTCTACATTGTTTTTATATCGCATCAGCATCAGCGCAGTTCAAATCGAAAAAGAAGTGTCTGGCACGTCGTTAAACACGGGTTAAACGAATAGGAAAATCGAGCCATGCGTTTAGTCACTTTTATTCCCATTCTTTTTATCTCTCACTAAGATGAGAATCGTGCGCAGCGCTAGACATAGGGTGAAAAAATTTATAAGGCCATCGAGTACAAAAAGTTTAAGAAATTGCTTTTCTCTTTTCTCGAAGGAACACTCTGAACACTCCGTAACGAGCAACTATTGTCTGCTGTAGAACGCCATCACATGACGCAAATATTCCCCGTAACTTACCGGTAGCGAACATAAATAAAAGTGTTGAAATATTTGATCTTTTCGTTTGCCTGACCTGTGCTGTTGGGGCGAATATTTTGGGTGCGCTGTTGAAATAGGTACCCCTAAAGCTTAAAGTTACAGCGTTGACCCGCGGAGAAGACAGTGGAAAACGCGGACGTTGCAGCTGCCCTCTGCCGTATCACAAAGCCTTCGTCGGTTTCGGGTTCTGATGTGCAGTTGGTGGTGTTGCTCTTTAGTCTTCGCAGTCGCATATCGCACTCGTGACGAGCGTATCAAGCGAACTTGGGATTTTTTTTTTTTTCTGCAGGAATACGAAATATAAAGGCACAAAAAGTAAATTCAACTGGGTGATGTCAACTTGAGTTTAAAGACCCCGGGTGGTCTTAATTCTTCCGGACCACTTTAGAAACCCATGTGCCGTTTCGGGATGTTGAAAGCGGATGACAACCGCCCATGACGTGTCGCGAGGATACGGAGGAAATGAAAAAAAAAAAAGAAAAGAAAAGCTTTCCTCGTGGCGCAAGAATCGAGTGCTGTGATATCCAAGAGACGAGTATTTATCATGTCGATCTAGCATCAAACATCGCGCAAGGCCAGCTGGGGCGCCATCTTACGGCTAAACCGTGCTATTTATTGTAAGTGTATCTCACTGCAGTACCACATCTCGGTAAAACGCAGTGATTTGCTGCTAACAGCACATATCCTTTCCACTCAGATCTGTTCCCCAACCGCAGTTGTAGCATACACTCACGCGTGACCCCGTGAGCCTTGCGATGAAAAACCATGGTCCCTTTGCTTCGGCGATGAAATGCTTTCATATTGTATTACTAGAGTTCACCACAGTTTTTTTTAAATTTCATTGTCCAAGCGGCCACAGTTTTTTTTTTTTTTTAATTTCATCGTTCAAGTGGCCGCCAGTGTCTTTATGAAGCCAGCTGAAACTAGAGATATTTAGCATAGCGTAATCGCTAACCGTCTACCGCACAGCGGTTCCTAGAGGCGACAGCTGCATATACACAGATGGCCTCGGGGGCGCAACTAGATCCCCGGGCAAGCGGATCATGGGATCATAGTCAACAGCAGCCTTGCTGCACCCCCTGCAAGACAAAGACATCACCCATACTTCCCCCAATGTTCTGTATCAGCTGCAGCAGCTTTATTTCAGTAATAATCATAATTTCATCTGCCCCCTTAAAACTTTCAGCCACCCACTGACGCTTTCCATCTGTTTAAATCCAATCCGTACCTCCTTTAGCGCCGATCAATTAACTTGTCTTCGCGTTGCAGGTTACGATGTGCTAATCTTCTGTGTTGTCGTCGAGAAAGAGTACGTCATCGTACGGTAAGGTCTTTGCGAGTTCGTACGCTAATGGACGCGTTGCTTTGCTTAAATGGTCTATTAATGTGTGGAGTTCTAGGCAATTATTTTATTCTAGTTGATAACTTTTACCAGCTTACAGTCGCCATCGCGCTCGATGATCACGGTCTTCAATGGCGGTATACCTAAAAAAAGGGTCCTGAATAAATAGAAAAATTCTGGCTAACATTTCTATCGTATTTTTAAACGAAACTGTTGCAGTATCGAGCGTCTTTGCGAGAATCGTGTTTTCTACTGCGCCGAGAAAAACTGCGTACTGAAATTTCTGTTGTCATCCCTTTAACTCAATAATTTACTGATTTGTTCTTTTTTCTTCCCTTTATTCTTCTCTTTGTTTCTTTTTTTTCCCCTACATTTCTTCTTTTTTATTATTATTTTTTTTTTTTTTTTTACCTTTCATCAGCCTTGATTTCTCAGTGATTTTGGCGTTCGGCTTCTTATCCTTACTTCACGGGCTTACTTCCCCAATGTTTCGGGGGAGGACAAATAGGAAAATGCCTGCGTTATGTGCGATGTCAGTGAATGTTAAGGAACGTCAGGCATTCCAAATACATACGAAGATCTCCACTTTGGAGCTCTCCTCTTCCTCATTGCCAGGGTTTAGCCACTTCGGTTTTGTTATGTTTAAATTCAGGGTAGACATTCATGGAGCAGTTAAACCACAGCAAACCGTGTCCGACTATGCTTAATCGAGCTTTTGCTTTGTCAACTTGGTTAACTATGTGAGTCTAACCTACTTAGCACCACATCATAACCAAGCATAACAAAGCTTTTGCACGCATAACCGGGCTTAGCCAAGCTTAGCCGCAGCCATTTTTTCAGAGATCGAATGTGGCAATCCTGCCTGGATTAAGCTATTTAGAGCGTATGTCGATATTTTGTCAGCATGAGCTGTTTATTTACCAGTATGAAAGGGATTGTACTTCTAGCTGAGTCATCCGAAGGAGAATTCAATTCGGCACACTTTTTTATCGGTCACTATGGGTTGAGGCCGCAGAATAAATTTTCTTGACTTGGGAATGTTAACACAATTGATACGTTTCTTTTTTTTTTTTATCTCTATTTGTTTCATTCTGTTCCTATCATTCCCGCGTGATTGCATCCTTCGTGATTGCTTCTATCCTTCTAACCGGGAATTTTTTAAATTCTGTTCTTTTTCCGTCTTGGAGCATATAATTTAATATTGAAGCTCATTTTCGTTACTCATTATACCGCGCGTCCATTGCTTCAGATAAGCACTCTTTTTTTTCTCGCTAATTACTTCATTTACACTCTTGGAAAGTGACTTTTTTCTTTATTTTCCTCTTGTTTTGGGCGGGGTCCTTAGGCAACGCAGAACATATTAAAGTTTATGGGCGGGAAACGTGGCAGAAGCTAAGTGGGTAGATGGCAAGAAAAAAAAAAGGCAGCGATGAAAAAGAGAGAGGGAGAATATTTGCAAAAGAGTGCCCCACCCTGTGGCAGTTTCGCCAACCATCGCGTAGTTTCCTTCCTGATGCGCCTCATCTGGTAGTACTTAGAAGCCGGACTTCTTTTTTTTTTTCTCTCTCTCTCTCTCTCTTTTCATGTGCGTGGGTTCATGTTTCGAAAGTGTTTTCAAATCAAGTTATAAAGTGGCTTGGAGATGAAAATTGAAATGAATGCAATAGGATATTGAATGCAGGCGCGAATATTCGCGTTCACAGGAAGAGATGTATTGGTGCCCCCAGGAGGAAGTATCCTGTGAAGATTTTATTTGTTAACTGTACCGATTTTTCGCTCGACGCGCGTTTATGTTTCCATAAAGAACCGAGTAAGAGAAAAAAAAACTCAAAACCTGTTACCGCACCGTATTATTCGCGAGTGATAAATGACGGTCTGCATCACCGCTTCGCTAAAAGAACAGAGCGGAGGTAAAAAGCGGCCGGGGTTGGTGCGGAAGGCCTCGCGCATTAATGTTTCCTCCGCCCTTGACACCCACTGATGTTCTCACTATCTTGCAATGACCTACGGAGGAAATTCGTTTGTTCCATTTTGCCGCTCTTCCTCGAAACTGTTCTTTTTTTATTGGTATCCTTCCACAGTTCGTCTGTAAAAGAGAACCCGTGGCTGCCGTGATAATGGCGACCTCCCCACGAAACAAAGAAAAAAATGTTTGTGAAACGGAAGGAGCTGAGAGGGAAAAAAAGAGAAAGAAGGAAAGAAACGGAGACTGGAAAGCTAGAAAAAGTGCTACACTAGAGACCTCAATATCTTCTCGTACACAGGCGGGCGAGTAGCACGCGCGAGGGCGTGCGAAAAAAACCATAAAGAAGAAAGCAATGAATGGCAAAGCTTCGCTGGGTCGGCACGGAACAATACACAAAAGAAATTGCGGCCTGGCGTAATGCAATTTACAGTCTTGTTCATTCCAGGATGGGGGAGGGGGGGGGGGGAGGAGGGGTTGGCGGGAGAGTAGGGATAAAAGGAAGGAACTGACGCAAGGGAGCGGGTGCGTGCGTGCGCTTTAAGCCGGTTTCCCGCTCGCCAACATCGCTTTAAGAGAAACGTGCGAAAGATTTCATTTTAAGGACGCCAGTTCGCGGGGGCCGCATAAATTTTAAAGTGCAATAAGGCTTCTCCCTCACCCCGTCGCCACGAGCTCCTTTGGCGGCGAGGCGCGCGTGTGTGCGCGCAAAACAAAAGTGTGCTGGGTCGGGCTTTTGGGGTGGGGGCGAGCGGCGGCGCGAGGCACAAATAATCCTGGCGAAGATGAATGTGACCTGTAGGGAACGAAGACGCTCGTAATGACGACCGAAAAGAAAAGCAAGGGAAGCGCGAAGACGGCAGCGACGAGGGACGAACAGAATGGCGAGAAAAATTGGCTCCGAAGGACAAAGGACGCGTGGCTGCCCGACAAGGGTCGCGAGGCGCCCGCCGCTGCGGAAGAAGCGTGATGGGGTCCGTGGGATGCCGACCAACTTCGTGGTGATGGCAATGGGTGGGGGTGGGGCGCGGGGACGATTTCTGCTCGCTGATGTAGGACAAGCTGCTTTGCCGGGAGTGTGGACAGTCTCTCATCGCTGCTACTCTTAGCATGAACGTTCCCTGAGCGGACGAAACAACATGAAGGGCACAGAAAACGTCACTCATTTCTGCGATGGTGTGTTGTTTATTCCTTTTGCTTGATTGCTGATCGATCAGGTGTCTAAGTTCTAAGTAAAGATATACGGAATAATAATTTCATCTGTATCCACGGTGAAACGAAGTGCAGAAGACGGGTACATAAAGTCAAAAGAAACCGAATGAATATCCAGGGGGAGCCTTGGTCTGCCAGCCAACGTTTAAACGTGGACTCGTCTTCCTCTGGGCAACGCTGTCATCAGTAGGTCCAGTTTAGTTACGTTTTTACTTTTATTTTTGGAATCAAATGATTATATAAACCCCACAGATAATGACGGTGCTGCTAAGACGAAGACACGTCCACTTGTCGAAACACTGGTTAACGGACTGGGGTTTCCTCTGGACATTTGTTCGGCTGTATCGCAACCCCTGCAAACAATTTACAGGGTGGTTGTGTCGTTGTTGTTTTTTTCGGCGTTACTGTATGCTGTCAATGACGACATCATTTTGGTTCATTGTGCGTGATGCTGAACGTACCAAACGAACTCAGGTTATGAGCGAAGCCTTCCTGGCGGGCTCCGGATAATTTCCCTCGTGTTCTTAATCTCACACTGACAACGCGCAGCACACGAGAGTCTTCCGCTTCATCTCCACCAAAACGTGGTCACTGTGGCTGAGATCGAATTCCGGTCTCCGGTATTAGTAGGCGAGTGCTCTAATCACTAAGCCACCGCGGCGGGGCTGCGTCATCGTTTTCTGCTCTCTTTATATACGCTAACACGTGCTGCTCTCGTTCGATGACGCCATCACTTGGTCGCTTATACCGGTGCTGCCGTTCTTCAGTAAGGATTCTCTTTTGAGGAGATAACCCGCATAGGTCGCTATCGACAGTTTCCTAGTCGGACGCACTCAAGCAGGTCTCTGGTACGCCTGGAAAGAAGATGAGGGGGAAATGTACAAATGCACTTAAACGTTTTGTATGCAAATCTTAAATCTCTAAGTGGCTCTACGTAGCTTTCGAAAACAAGTGGAAAGCATATCTTGGCATTTGGAACACATGCGTGGTTAGATCGTGGATGGCAACTGCTCTGCGCGACGAAGTGCCTTCTATGGTGATCATATTGTTACGGACGAAGGAGGAAGAAGAGGGCAGTGGCGCGGGCAGGAGCGCGTGGCGCTAGGCCCGCTCACAGATTCATTAAAAGTCATCTCACTGTCATCGACCATCTATCCGTCCTCTGCTCTCCTGTTGTCATCGCCTGCCGCCACGTAACAATATTAACCATCTACCCTTCTTTTACTTGAAACTTATTTCAATGTTGAAATCATGCTTGACTTAACACGCAAGAAAAGGCACCATTTTTAAGGAATCCGTCCTCCTGAGAGAGAATCCAACTGCAGGTACCCAACTAAAACTGCAGCTTGCGAGTACGTCAGTGTATCTTTTTAGTATTGAGTGTCATCGAATTAATTCCAAGAGAGGTTGCTGAATAGCATTGTCTGTTTTAGCCTTTTGAGAGCGGCAGGAACGATACATAAAGCATTTGCGGTAATGCAGTAGCAACTTTCTAGAATTCACATTTGCCTTTCCGCTTTCCGCTTTCCGCGGTCGCTGCGGCAGTGGAATGAAGAAGAAATACATGAAAGAAGTCATAGGCATGATCCCAGTGTGTAAAGTGCTAGTCCTCAGTCCCCGTCGGCAGGCACGTTCCGCTATACCTCGCCGTAAGCTCGCCCACGAGAGCAGGCCTCTCGCGAAGAATCGAAAGGCGAATACCCAGCGCCGTGGAAACCGATACAACACGGAACGCAGTCGTTCCATGCTTTCCGCACTGCTACAGATAGCGTTGGAATCAGTGCTTCGTGTGCGTTGCTTAAAGCATAAGAGCGTCCACCGACCTTAAGTAGTGAACCAACTGCATATTTATTACAGGGCTTTATTGCCGATTTCACTACCTAGAGAAGACCCCGCCGGGGTGGCGCAGTTGTTACGGCGCTCGACTACTGTTCCCAAGGACGTGGGATCGAATCCCGGCCTCGGCGGCAGCTTTTCCATGGAGGCGAAAAGCAAGGCGCACGTGTGCTGTGCGATGTCAGTGCATGTTAAAGAACCCCAGGTGGTCGAAATTTCCGAAGTCCTCCACTACGGCGTCTTTCATAGCCTGAGTTGCTTTGGGACGTTAAACCCCACAAACCAAACCAACTACCTAGAGAAGGTTTCTCAAATGTGACGTCTTATACAGAAAACTCCTTCTGTGGGGAATATAGGAAGAACCAAATTGTTTCAAAATTTTGGCCTGGTATGGTTTTGTTTGTAGAGTTTAACTTCACAAAGCAACTGATCGAGGCTGAACTACGAAAATGTCGACCACCTGGTGTTCTTTTACGTGCACTGACATCGCACTGTACGCGGGCGCCTTGCTTTTCCCCGCCACGGAAAAGCGGTCGCCGAGGCCGGGATTCGATTCCGCATCCTTGGGCACATTAGTCGAGTGCCCTAACCACTACTCCACCCCGCTGGGCTCAAAGTTTTGTGTTTAAACCGCGCTATAATTTTTCGATGATGACAATCTTGCATGAGCCAGTTTTTTCGTTTCTCGAGGGTGTCAAGTAATGAACGAGGCACACGGACGGAGTTGCTGCCTGAGTTTTGGACACGGCCGCCCTAACAGCTGAGCTGCAAACGGTGCACGCGCGCTTCAGAGAAAAATTAAAATTATGGAAATCAGTAATAAAGACTCTTCTAGAACGTGTGAGCGACATAACTATGAGCACAATTTTCTGAATTATTCCTGAAGATGAGAAAGAACCACCCAGCGATTGCTATGAAACGTGCGCAGACACAAAGCTAGATAAATTTGCCAGTCAATGTCACTTGAGGTTTGCCTGATGAAGGTCCATTCTCTTTTAGCCGGTTATCTCCGTTAAGCTATTTTGAGTCAATTTGTCTATTTAAGAGGAAAATATACTGCGGACAAACTCATTCCTCCACAGAGTTTTTTTTTCATCCAGTCCGCAGAATAACCAGTACCAGAATCTGTCACGAGTCTTATTGGCCAAGTGTACGCCAACAACGCACTTGCTTCAGTCTACCTTCTAGCCCCAGAACGAAGAAACGGACCAAAACACGGCAACAGGAAAACAAAAAGCAAAATCAGGCTTTGATATTTATTCACTTATATTCAGAAATAATGGAAGGCATATATGCTCATGCCGCGATCAAAAGAATTAGAAACCTTGTATTGTTTGGTAAGCATGTCTTCTGAATTATTTCATAGATTTCTAGAACCGGAAAGCATTGGAATTTTTTTTTTCCAACGACCAGTTACAAGAGTTCAGCGGCCGATTTATCCTAACACTTGTTTTTTCTGAGATTGACGACGGTGTGTTTTGGTGGTAAACAAGGAGGCAACTGCTGCCCAAGTGAAAACCGCGATGAAGATCCGGTCTGCAAGTACGCTTTTTCGCTGTATGCTGTCGCCTGGAGGAGCAATGAAGACGGGTAGCTCGGGGAGAAAAAGCAATAACAGTCTGAGTTTATTGTTCGCAAAACTAAAAAAAAAAAAAAAAAGAAAAGAAATGTGTGAAGTGGCAGAAACGAAACCACCCATGCAGGATGCTTGTCGCGACACCGTTGTGGCCAGCCGCAGTCCAATTCGCGGCACTCCCCATAGATTTCTGTTCGTTCAAATCCAATTTTGAAATTTTTCTACGCACAAGTCAATCTTCATGCGGCGCCATTTTGATTGTGACGCAAATGTGGGATATTTTGGATTTGGGATACTGGAACAGTTTAAAACGCCATCAAGAAATCTAGTGGGCTGAGTTTTCGTAAATAATTATGAGGCATGCGTTGAATCATACGACACAATATGTAAGCTTCCTTTGCGTAGCCAAGTTTTTGTTCTGACGTTTGTCCTCCGCTTAAAATGAGTAATTACGAGGGCCACGAAAACCCAGTGGGGTGCGTTTTTTACCATTATTAGCAAAAACCTATAAGCTTGCCTGAGAAGGGTCGGTGGATATAGTTTTTACTTTGGGGTTATACAATATATCAAATAATTATGTAGGAAAACTCCTCCCAAACACTTCGCCTCAATTTCTATTATGAAGAACATATGTGCGACTTTCAAGGAGATCATGCTACGAGTTGGTCTTCTTTATAAATATAGCGCTAACTGTGTAAATGCGCCGCGGTACATATTCGGAACGTACCAATATCCACAAGTACAGTGGCGCTAACCGTTTGTGAACAGAGATTTGATATGAGGGCAGATTTCCAGTTCAAAGTTTTCTTATTTAGGTATTAGGATTTGCAATCATGTACCAACTAGCTCAACTTTCCGTATTAGGTATTGGATGCATCGATGTTAGGGCCATAGACTAAAATCCGCACAAACTGGTTTACGAGGTAAACGGTCCCTTCACGTAGGATGGGACAGCAAGCAAACGTGCTATGCATCCACTTATACCTTATAAACAATTATAAACACACAACGCACATTCGGATATGAAACGTCAAGTAAAGAAGAAAGCAAAAAGGAGAAAAGGGACAAAATTGATGCAAAAGGCAGGTTATACAATACTATTAAGCAGCAAGGGAACCGGAAATAAAGATTTATTTTTCCTTCTCCTCATCGAACACGCGAAACTTCGTGACCTTACAAGAGTACTACGCGCGTTTTTTTTTTTTTTTTCGTTTTACAGAAGGGGACGCTGTAATTGAGAAACTGTACTTATGCGCTACGGCCATGTTATAGCGCTTTAAGACCGTGATTTTATACGGCTAATCAGGAAATGATTACCCATCGGTATCCATCTAAGCAATTTGGACTAACTTTGGACTAACACTTGGGTCTTAATTGGAAAGTTCTGTACGGCAGCCCTGTTGAGAATTATAGCACGAATCCTTTCTAATGCATTTTGAGATCTTTGTTAGTAATATTTGAAGTTGTGGATTGCCGCACTAAATACTTAGGGTCAATGCAGCGCAAAAGAAACTACCATAAATAATGAGTTTGGTAGTTGTTGGTAAATAAAAGTGAAAGTTGTTGAGTATGCCGCTCACGCGCGAAGTCGTGGCTGCAACCTAGTGGGCGCATTATCAAGGTCATTTGTTCCTAAAAAAAATAAAAAAATCGTCGCATCGGACTAGAGAGACTATTTCAATTCGTGATATTTAGCATTTCAATGCTAAATTAGTGTATATTCTACGGTTTTCCGGCAGGAAGGGCACGGATTTTGAATTTGCTGTATTAATTCCGAGGAAATTAGCAGTGCTCTATAAAAACGTTTTGCTAGCTGTGGCATGGAATTGTTAACCACATAAGCAGAACCTCTAAATTTGGTAAGTAACGTCGTGCGCTCCTCGTAAATGATGAATTTATTTACGTTATTTATGTTAACCAAATCGTTTACGTAGGGCACCAATATTCTTCCTTTTGGCCCACCAGCTGTTATGTGGCTGAAATTCCAGGCATGCTTACTTAATATTTGTGGTGTAGAACCTATGATTGTTGTAAATAGTCTAATACTCCTCGAAAACAGTACTGATTAAGTTTCTTGACAAGGAGGAGGAGGAAGATGAGGAAGAAAGGCAGGGAGGCTAACCCGTAAAAGAAACCGGTTTGCTACCCTGCACTGGGGGAAGGGGATGAGTGGATATAAAAGTTGTGAGAGAAGGATAGTTGAAGTTAATACAGTCACACAACAGACACGCCACATCACATCACGTCACAGTCATGTCATAGCAAACTCATAGTCTTTCGATTAGGCCTGTGCTTTTCATAAAGCGGAGCAGTGACTGGGAGGCCTTCACCGCAGAAGATCGCCGTGGCCAGGGACCTAAAATCTTAATTTCTGTCAATGGGCGTCCATCTAGATGCCCCAGCGCACGGCATAGACACTGTCTTTCCTCACTGTATATGGGGCCCTCACAAAGAATGTGGCCTATAGAATCGTCGCACTCACAGTTTGTACATGCAGAGCTGTTTGCCATGCCTATCATAAAATATTATGAGTTTGTGAATGCTACACCGACCCACAGGCGGTACAGCAAAGTTTCCTCGCGTCGGAGTAGGCCAGGTGGAAGGCGGAGCTTCAGGTCAGGGTCCAGGGATTTTAAGCGGCAGTTTGCAAACTGGCCAGAATTCTACAAGGAGAGCGCGTGTTCCCGAGCAAGTGTGCGAAGCCTTTTGAACAGCCGGGAAACTTCGGTATTTCGGTATTTCTTCTCTCCCTCCAAAAATGTTCGTGTTCTGTTGGAAATTTTTTCGAGTGTCTGAATAATGCAATGGTTACTTCTGCTTGCATTGTACAGTAATTACAATTTTTAATGTGTTATTCCATGATTTGAATTTTATATGGTTAAAGCTGAAGGGGCCAGAGAATGTGCCTTGGTAAACAACACAGCAGCAGTAACACATATCCTCAATTTTCTTGTTGTTTATCTAAATTTATTGGCATTATTTGTTAAGGCGAATGTTTACTAAAACATTTGAATATATCTAGCTTGAAAACATATATTTGGAAAATAATTGTTCTCTTGAAGCTGTATAAAACGCGGTGGCTGAGTATTGGCCCTTCGAAGGTACAGGTTCGTCTCAATCACGCTTTGCGCTCAATTTTCACGCAAGAAATAGCACGTCCTTTTCGAATACCCGTCCGAAAACAACGAATTTGAAGTTTTACCATCTCTTTTCATCGTCCTTGACATATATATATATGTTACTGGTGTTCACCCGACCTTCTTTCAGCACAGTATATGACGCTATCCTGGTTCAGATTCCGCAAGAAAGGAAATGAGATTGAAGGGGGATACGCCCACAAAAACTTGTACATTTCGGAAGTGAGCCGCATCTATCGTTTTGTCGGAACGGTCTGCTGGAGCCCAAAAGCACTTATACAACTCTTTTTTTAGAAGCGCTGTAAATTAAAGTGTTCGTTAATTCGAAACAGAGAAGCCTCATTCTTTTTTTTTTTTTTTCAAGAAAAGATTTGATTTGGAATCTCACATATTCGAAAACAAATGAAAAGGCTTTCAGTATACAGAGTGGAAATTGAAATCCGTCTTGCGAGAAACGAGAATGAAATCTCGGCGTGTTTTTTTTTTTTTTTTTTTTTTTCAAATTAACCCCAATCTTTTTCGTGTGGCGCAGTTCTGTAATTTCTGCATTAAGCCTTGTGTACCGATGAAACCGCACTGATTGCTTAATAAGACAGAACAAGCTGCTGCACAGTAACGCACAATGCATAGAAGCAGCGATATATTTGATTCATGACACAAGTTGGTCCTATTAGGTATCCCGCTGCTTAAAGAGGAACCAAAGACTGAAAAAAATGCCTATGATTACGTCTTACTGTTCTTGGGCAACATGAGCTTACTAAAGCACGAAGAAGGTAAGTAAAGTTAAAAGACATTTTTAAAAAATGAAATTTTTGTTGTCACTGCCTGCCTTTCAATATCGAGCTTTGTTGAAGAATGGGCCAGAAATCCTTTTCACTCTATTAATGCTGGGGGTCGTTAGGACAGAAGTTTGAAGTATGGTCCACGTTGACAGAAATGCTATGACCTTTTAATATAATCTCCATAATATGTTCCTCCATTTGCTGTACATTTTATCGAGTCATCATCATCATCATCATCAGCCTCACTACACCCACTGCAGGGCGAAGGCCTCTCCCATATTTTCCCATATTTCTCCACTTAACCCGGTTCTGTGCTAGCTGCATCCACTTGACCCCTGCGAACTTCTTAACCTCATCCGCCCACCTAACTTTCTTCCGTCCCCTGCAACGCTTTCCTTCCCTTGGAATCCAGTTTGTTACCCTAAGAGACCATCGGCTATCCTCTCTTCGCACTACATGTCCTGCCCATGCCCATTTCTTCTATTATTTTCACTAGAAGGTCGGTAACTTGAGTTATTTCTCTAACCCACTCTGCACGCTTCCTATCTCTTAATGCTACCCCTACCATTTTTCATTCCATAGCCCTCTGGGTTGTCCTCAACTTAAGTAGAACTCTCTTGGTTAGCCTCCACGTTTCAGCCCCATAGCTGAGTACAGGCAAGATGCAACTGTTATATACTTTCCTCTTGAGCGATACCGGTAAGCTGCTAGTCATAATCTGCGAGTGCTTGCCAAATGCGCTCCATCCCAATCTTATTCTTCTTGTTATTTCTTTTTCATGGTCCGGATCTGCGGTTACTACCTGTCCTAAGTAGACATATTCGCCACTACTTCCAGTACTTCGCTACCTAATGTAAACTGCTGTTCCTTCCCGAGGCTGTTGAACATTACCTTAGCCTTCTGCATATTGATTTTCAAGCCTACCTTTCTACTTTTCCTGTTTAGGTCACCAATCATTATTTGCAGTTCATCCCCCGAGTTGCTTAGCAAGGCAATGTCACAATCAGCAAATCGCAGATTACTGAGGTATTCTCCATCTACCCTTATCCCTAACTGCTCCCATTCCAAGTCTCTGAATACTTCCTCTAAGCAAGCTGTGAATAGTACTGGGGAGATTGTGTCTCCTTGCCTAGCACCTTTCTTTATGGGAATTTTGTTACAGCTGCGAGTACAGCAGCATAATGACTAGCGCACGCAAACAGTGAAATCGTGAACATCATTATGGCGAACGGTTAGAGTAATCAGGTTTATGTGTCTGCGATGAAAAAAGATAAGGTACAGTCAAATAATTTTAGTTAACATGCAAGGTGCTCACATGGTACCAGTGAGCGGTGCGGCCTCCTGTTAAGCAGTGTTTATACCTCATGCTTCTATAGCTCTTGTTGCAGTGTCGCCATATATGCACGACACAGGCAGACTCACCAGTGTGAATTTCGACAGCAGTCGATAGCAAACAGCTTCTGTCATAAGTTTCGCAAAATGGGGGTAGTCTTTAACGCTGTAAAGTTCTTCGTTAGGCTCCACCAAAGGCAGTGGCCTTTTTGTCTCCAAGTTCTTAAATCCCTTTTTTTTTTATATGCGCTCTGTAAGCGCTATGCAGTGCCTCATGTACTCAGCATTTGATACCTGCTCTCGAGCAGCAGTAATGTCTGTAATTTTCTTTTGGGGTCGTGCACATTAGCTTTGTCTCTCAGCTCCCCAACCAACTCAGTGCAATCACTCTTGTCCTTCATTACATGAACAGGCAAAACTCAACCCGCAGTTAGATTTCATCGGTGATGACACTGTTTTACCGTTATTGCATAGCTGATGTGTTGCAGTGCGAGTTGGTTTCCAGACATTTTGAGGTGTACAGCGTAGGCAGACGAATGACTAGCTTGGAGAAGACACAATTATTGCAGATTCGCGCTGGAATCGGCAAGCAGAATGAGGAGGGTGAAGAAGAGGTTCGGGACAGAGCGCGCGAGATAGAGATTGAGCGCCATGCTGGCACACCGATAAACGTGATGACAGCCGAGGATTAAAAACAGTCAGAGGCGTCCCGGTGTCTGCCCTCCTCCTTCTATAATTTTGTTACCGAAACCCGGGAAAGTATTGAACTCCTCCATCGATCCTTCCTGGAGGCCACAAGAAATCCAACGACCCTCCAGGAAGATACCAGGAGCTCCGCTAGCGCACCCCACCGGAGAGAGAAGAGGGCTTCATCGAGACACTGTAAACCGCATCGAAAGGAAGCGCGTCATCCAGTGCGCTTTTCTGACACGGCTGTTCCATGAGGCAAGCGAACTTTTTAATTCCGAAGCAGGAGATATTCTTCCGTGAGAGCTTAATCACGCGAGGCTGGAAACATGCAAAGGGCGACCTACGTGGAGTAAACGAGAAAATGTATGCTTTTAAAGTCGACATCTGTGCAGAAGACATAACAGCTGTACACGAGTATGAGGTGACTGCCATACGAATAATGACGCTCCTCCGCCACCAAATCGAGGGCCTTCAGGCGCCTATTCCTGCTGCCGACAGCCGTCGTATTATGGAAACAGCAGCTGATCAAAAAGTGACAGCAATAGTGCCAGAGCAGGAACTTTGTCGCTCGCTTCCTGCCGAAGAAAAAAAATGCGAACGAAGCGCCATGCAGGAAGTCAGAGGCGCAGGTAAAGGGCGACGGTTGATATTCAGAGCATCCTGAGAGACGTACAGGTCCCGGCGAACATTAGAGAGGTTGCTAGCTACTAGGCGCTTGATGTTGTGTACGCAGTTTTGCAGAAACGGAAGATCAATACGTAGCTCCCAGTAGGCAGGCGAGCGCCGCTAACGTAGCGACGATATTCAGGACTTCATGGAGATTGAGGTTGACGCCGGGCATGATCGCATGGAAGATGTTTGCGGTAAATCGCGCTCGCATGACGAAACGGATGATTCGGTAGTCGCGAAAGCCAAGTATGAACACTTGAAGCCCACTGGCGCGGAAACAGTAGGGCATGTTCGCTTTAATGATTGCGTTGACAGGGACTTTGTCGCCCTAACAAGAACTATGAAATGCCTGCACAGTTGACGGTGCATTATGAATCATTTTGTGATCCCGGCGCGTATGTGCATGAGAAGGGGCCCGACCAGCTGTTCAAGCTGGCTGTGTCACGCGCGAAGATGCTAGCCGATTTGAGGTTCGTGCCACCTGCGGCATGATGCGGTCGGACTGCACTAACAGTTTGCAAGGGCTTTCAATCAGGGAGCGCACGGTGTGATTGGGACGCTTATTCCGCACGGATGTTTTTTCTGCTGCAGGTGATGAATTTCTCGCACAGGAGGTGCGAGTATTCGATCCTGGTGGACGCACCGATTTGTTGGCCACGCTGACTGTGCACTTTCCTTGACGGCCTTGTTATGTAGATGGTCAGCGCTAGAAAGTCCTTTGAAGAGATTTTTTATCTTTGAACTAGAGCATTTCACATGTGCTGAAAGTAACAAAAAGGCTCAGTACGCACGAATGAAATAGGTGCGAATCGGTAGAACATGAACTAATAGTTGGTTTGGTTTGGGGGGTTTAACGTCCCAAAGCGACTCAGGCTATGAGAGACGCCGTAGTGGAGGACTCCGGAAATTTCGACCACCTGGGGTTCTTTAACGTGCACTGACATCGCACAGCGCACGGGCGCCTTGCTTTTCGCCTCCATCGAAAAGCGGCCGCCGAGGCCGGGATTCGATCCCGCGTCCTTGGGAACAGCAGTCGAGCGCCGTAACCACTGCGCCACCCCGGCGGGGCATGAACTAATAGTGTTCAACTTTAGAGACTCTTACACAGAACTGAACGAGTTGTGCAGAAATTTGTGTGATCTCAGTGGTTATCCTTCAATGACTTTTGAAACGCTCGGGTGAAATTGCTCTTCAGGGATACGAACTGGCTTAGGACAGCAAGAATAACTCGTTTTTTTTTTTAATTTTTGTTCCTTTTGAAAGTGTGAATGACGTTGTGCTAATACCTTTGAGGTGGAGCGTGTGATTGTGATCGTAAGAGTGTGTGAGGGATGTGATGTGATAAAAACTTTATTTTTCCACCAGATAAGGAGGCCCCCAATCCCCGCCCCTAGCTCGCAGGCCTAAGGGACGGGAGCCGAGACCTCCGCGATCAGAAGCAGGCAAAGAGGTCTTGGCTTTTCGCGGCTTCTTCCGCCAGGCGGATGGCTTGTTGCTGTGAAGCAGGGACCTCGCTCCGCAGCAGGGCTTCCCAGGCTTCTCTACAATTTATATTTGTTTTAGCCCCTGGGGAGCTAGCACATTCCCAGATTATATGGCCGAGGGTCCCTCTCTCCCCACAGTGCTTGCATTTATCGTTTTGACTATTGTCAATCTGTACATAATATGCTCAGAGCGGGTTTACAAAGTTCCCAGCTTGCAGGCGCCGCCATGCGACTGCCTCCCTATTGTTTAGACTTTTATCCGGTGGTGGCACCAGTCTCCTGCTTAACCTGTAAGTTTGAAGAATCTCCGTATAATCGTGCTGACGTCAAGGCTGTGAATCTAGAACTTCTAGATGCAACTGTGACCTAAAGCGTTGAACTCACCAGTTTATGGAGATAAACAAGATCAACGCCGATTATGTTTACCGTGAAGTAGGACGAAGCCACAACAAGACCTTCGTGCCGGGGAGCAGGGCTCCAACGAGCGATGTCATCCAAGCAGCTAAGTGAACGATTTCTCTCAGCGTACCACATTACCTGGAAGCAGAGCAAGTGGTGTCACAGCCGGTACCTGGAGAGGTGGTGCTCCGGTCCTCGCCCAAAAGAACGAGGCCCCATGTACATCGTGCAACATTGATGAGGACCCATGACTGCGATCACGCTCAGGCAGATAAGCGATAATATCTAGAACAGTTACAACCACCAGGTGGACCACGACGCGAAACAGAAGTAGATGCTCAACGAGTGCCACCAAATTCCGATGTACAACTCTGTGAGGACATCTTCGACACCATTGATCAGTCACGGGTTGTCATCGTAAGGGATGCCACAGTCTAAAGGAAACCTACCCAGACGCTGGAGCAGTACATACTTACTCCTACACGAACCAAGGGATTGACGTTGAGCTGTGTACTGTGGTCACTCAGCCGACGAATTAGTGCAGTCTGTTGCCGGGCGTATTGCAGAAGAATGCTCAATATAACTTGGACAGAGTATGGGCTACGGTGTGTGATTAAATTCTGTACTGCCACGCCCTACTGATCCAGCTTGTTCTGCACTGTTGGTGGTTTTCGAGCCGCCTCTTACCTCAGGGCGCGGAACGTTTTGCAGATTCGCGCTGGAATCAGCAAGCAGAACGAGGAGGGTGAAGAAGAGGTTTGGGAAAGAGCGCTCACGATAGAGATTCAGCGCCATGTTGGCACATTGAAAAACATGACAACATCCGAGGATTAAACACAATCAGAGGCGGCCCGGTGTCTGCCCTCCTTCCAAAACAACTGCGCTGAACTAACAAATTTATTTCAAAAAGTACGTACTCGAACCTCTTGCGCTTTCACTAAAATTTGACAGGAAACGAAACAGCAGAGGATGAGGGTGAGCAGTGTAAAACAAAGGTTTTAACGAAGCAAGAACCGCGAAAGTCGAAGCCAACGCAATACGTGATGCGACCGATGAAATACAACAAATAAAACCGACATGAAAACAAACTAAAGCAGAAATAAAACAAAAACAAGTGGGAAGAGAGTTGGAAGTCTTCAACGAGTAAAGTATCAAAAACTAGATAAAGTAGAGTGTAGGGAAGGCAAAAGAAAATGGTGACAAAGATAAACGCACTAGTAACGCGCGGCTAGCCAACGTAATGGTATGTCACTTTCGGTGGAACTTTTGAAGGTTTTTCCCCGAATAAGGAAGTTAGCGCCTGTGAATGTGCATCCGCGGATATTTTGTTTTTCTCAAATATTTGTGCCCCTTCGAATATAAGAGAGATACGTAGGATATTAGTCTTTTTCTTACAATAATTCATTTTATTACCCTGTTGGTCCAAAAACTCGCTACTTGGGGAAAGGGAGCGAGCGTTACCAAAGCATGAGAGCAGAATTATCACTAGTAGTTGTAAATGCTACTTAAAAACAGCAAACGATAAAAACAACAAGTTTGATGCACACAATCGAATATGCATACCACTTTAACATCTACGACATTGCATTCGCATTCAGAATATACTAACATTCGCGTACACCCTAGAAAGAGCTTATAGTTCCTTCTATAGTCTGTCGAGATGAATGATTGTGACAGCGAAAAAAATAATGAATATTGTTACGCCGCGTAGCGGCGCACTGAGAAGCAGCAGAAGAAGAAGCGGGGGAAGCGAGGCGTGCGCAGACTGTTCCGGGTTTTTCTGAACCGTGTGCGACCGTCCTTCATACGAAATTCACCTGTATTAAAAAGATTTCATCCGTTACAATATTATTAAGATGTTTCAAACGCAGTTATAAAGAAATGTAGTTCCGGCGCGAGATCAAGTCAAACATTTTAGGAACCGATATGTTCTTCTTTTTAAACTAATTATTCCTTATAGTTTTTCTTTTTCAAGCGTTTTTGAAAACCGTTCAGTCTCCCCCTGTGTCTTGGCCAATCCTTTCGAAGTGGGTATGGGCCAGTGAGGGTTGTCGAGGGCGACCCCGGAGTCCTGAACGTCGAGGATGAGAGAGCTGCTCCTAGGGTAAGTAAAAATGTGGACTGCAGACTGCGGACTGAAGACTGCAGACAGGGCAGAAAGGTGCGCAACGAACGCGGACTACGTTGAACCAGAGGGAAATACGTGTCACGAAGGTCCGGAAAACACGGACGGTGAGGAATACCTTGAAGTCGTCGAACAGGCCGCCGAGAAGGCCGGGAAGAGAGCGCATGGCGTGGTAGAGGTTGCCGACGCCGCGGAAGAAGCAGATGAGGAGGAGGCTGCAGGAGCAGAAGATGTGAAAACGTTGGCCGACGAAACTGTCTTTTCACCCGAAGAAATCGAAGAGGACCTGGGGGACGAAGTCGATTAAGGGGACAGCGAAGGCGCCAAGTACGAAATGCATGCTTATCAGCGTGGACGAGCACGCGCAAACGCGCGAGGCACCAATGCACAGCCTACACAGCTTGAGGCATAGCTTGTGCGAGGCCTGCGCAGATGCCCGTACACTGGTCGACTGTGGTCGGGCGCGCTCTCCCCTGGACACTTGGTCTGTCTGCGATTAAGCGACAATGTAGGGCGGACAGAATGTGTAAGGAACGCCAGTTGCGTCGCAAACACCGGCGGAAGCGAAGACAGCGCCAGAGGCTACGTAACATAGTGAGCGTCCGTGGAGCGCTTCTGCCGTTTTTCCGGGAACTAGAGCAGCACCTCAGTACCCCAGTGTCTGGGAGGAACGAGGAAACCCTTATCCAACCGGCTACCTGAGCGTTCAACCGGACAGATCCTCATGGCACACCTTGATTCTGGACTCTACACCATATATTAGCTTTCCTCTTCACTCCTTTCCTACCCCCTTTAGAAAGACATTACGGCTACAGATATGAACCGCAGCGGTAGGATGAGGACTAAATGCTGGCGCAATATCAAGGAACGTGGAGGACTATTGGTTGGGGATAACCCTTCAATGTTTAATTTCCTCGTGCCCCTAACAATTTATTAGCAGAGACCGGATTTTAGAATAATGCTTATTTTTGAAGCGTTAGCTACACTGGCCGAGGTTGAGCAGTTTTGCGTGGCTCCTGGAGAGCCGTGCTGCGCAAGCGCGAGGAGAAGTGACGTCACACTGCCCATAGCAGGAAGCCGCGCACTCTGCCACGGCCGTGCGCGCGCCTCGCCGGTCTGCGCATTCCAGAAGAGTGACGTCTTAGCCGCAGGAGACGCACTGGCGCCGGTGCGTGCCCAGCTGTGCGCGTCCGTTGCGTAGTAGCCAAGTCTGACGCTTCGCTGAAGCCGCTTGATAGCACCGCACATGCGCAGAGGTATCAGTGGGGATATATATGTATATATATATATATATATATATATATATATATATATATATATATATATATATATATATAGAGAGAGAGAGAGAGAGAGAGAGAGAGAGGGGGGGGGGGAAATGAGGGTGCTCGTTATAATATATGAATGAAAGAAGCGAACAGTCGGCGAGGCCAAGGAAAGCATTGGGGATTGTACTTTCTCTTATTTTTTTTTTTAATTTTTACTTCGATAATCACATAAATTAGTGATTTAATCTGTTCAGGGGAAAGATAATTAAACACAAAGTAGAAGAAAAAACAACGTGCCGATGGTGGGATCCGAACCCACGACCTCCGAATATCGCGTCCGGTGCTCTTCCAACTAAGCTACATCGGCCGCTGTCCCCCCTGCTACCTTCTTGGGTATTAATGTTGTCTGTATACGAACCTTGAGAGTGTTCACCAGCGCCACCCTCAACTATAGCGGCGGACGTGGAACGTCCTGTGTTACCGCCAGCGTCACGTAGAACGTGATCAATAGCGAGGGCGAAAGCTGTGCTAGAACCCTCTTACGCTACCTATGGCTTCAAGACTGCCAGAACCGAGACCCCCGTAAGCTACAAGCAGATAAATGAAGGGGAAATGAGGGTGCTCGTTATAATATATTGTCACGTACACGGTGACTAAGGATACCAATGATAGCAGGGGGTAGCCCAGACACAAGAACACAGCAGCACAGACGCAAACGTGTAAGCGACACTTTGTCGTCCTCTTCAACTTCGTCCTCCTTTTTCACCTCAGTCATGCGCCACCTGGCAACGCTAGGTGGCATTACCCCCTCCCTCCGGAAAAAAATGAGAAGGGCCGGTAAAAATGGTGTGAAAAGCAAGAGAGTGGTCACAGCGGGTGGCCATACGCTATCGGTGGTAGTACGGCTTCAGTCGCACAATGTGCACAATGTCCGAGCTGTGCTTTCGACGTTTTGGTTGTGTGGCACCGTCTGGGATAACTTCATAACTAAGGTCACTCACACGGCGCAACACTTTGTACGGCCCGAAGTAGCGGGAAAGGAGTTTCTCTGACAAGCCTGGACGGCGAACTGGTGTCCATACCCAGACTTGATCTCCAGGCTTGTAGTCAACCTGGCGGTGCCGGAGGTTGTAACGGTGCGCGTCAGTGGTCTGCTGCTGCCCAATGTGCACACGGGCGAGCTGGCGGGCTTCCTCAGCGCGGATGGCATATTGCTGGGCATCTGAGGATAGCTGGTCATCATCTGGGCACGGGAGCATGGAATCGAGCATGCTCTGAACTTCGCGTCCGTAAACAAGTCGAAATGGTGTGAAGCGCGTTGTCTCTTGTAAGGCTGTATTATACGCAAATGTAACGTACGGCAGCACCTCGTCCCAGGTCTTGTGCTGCACATCGACGTACATTGCCAACATGTCCGCAATCGTCTTGTTCAATCTTTCTGTAAGGTCATTGCTTTGTGGATGGTACGCTGTGGTTTTGCGATGGGTCGTGCAACTCAGCTCAAATATGCGGTCGATCAGCTGTGATGTGAAAGCTGTCCCTCTGTCGGTAATGACGTAGGAAGGGGCGCCATGCCGCAAGACTATGTTGTGCATGAAAAACTCTGCTACTTCGGAAGCTGTGGCATGAGGGATTGCCTTTGTCTCAGCGTATCGAGTCAGGTAGTCAGTAGCGACTACTATCCATTTGTTTCCGGCCTGCGACAAAGGGAAAGGACCAAGGAGATCCATTCCAATTTGGTCGAACGGAATGCGGGGTACTTTAACGGGCTTGAGAAATCCGGCAGGCTTCTGGGGCGGTGTTTTACGGCGCTGGCATTCGCGACAGCTTCGTACATAGCGTTTCACTGCTGCGGAAAGTCCTGGCCAGTAATACATGTTGCGGACGCGAGCAAGCGTCCGTGAGTAACCCAAATGACCAGACGTTGGTTCATCATGGCAAGCAAGGAGAATATCCTCACGGAGCTCGCATGGCACTACCAGAAGGTAAGTTCTGTCTTGGCTCTGGGAGTTTCTTTTATACAATACGCCTTGCCGTATGCAGAAGGAACCAAGGTGCCGAGATAGGTGTCGAGGCAGAATCGTATCACGCCCTTCCAGATAATCGATGAGTGGAAGGATATCTGGATCAGCTCTTTGTCGATCCCTGAGCTCAGATGCGCTGAGGGCTCCTAGAAAACCGCTATCGTCATCGGCTGTAGTATCGCCAGTGTCAACGGGTGCTCGTGACAGCGTGTCGGCGTCTTCGTGTTTGCGGCCGGACTTGTAAACAATGGTTATGTCAAACTCCTGAAGACGTAAACTCCAGCGTGCAAGTCGTCCAGATGGGTCTCGCAGATTTGCCAGCCAGCACAAACAATGATGGTCGGTGACGACTTTAAATGGCCGGCCGTAAAGATAGGGACGAAACTTCATAGTAGCCCATACGACCGCCAGGCATTCCTTTTCTGAGGTGGAATAGTTCATTTCGGCACGAGAGAGAGTGCGGCTGGCATAGGCTATTACTCGCTCAAACCCGTCTTGATGCTGAACAAGGACCGCGCCAAGACCGATACTACTGGCGTCAGTGTGTATCTCAGTGTCAGCCGCTTCATCGAAGTGCGCCAGAACAGGGGATGTTTGAAGGCGCTCACGAAGCAAAGAGAAGGCCATCTGCTGCTCAGAGTTCCACACAAAGGAGGTGTCCTTCCTTGTAAGGCGCGTCAGAGGTTCTGCGATCTGAGAAAAGTCCGCAATGAAACGCCGATAATATGCGCACAGGCCGAGGAAGCGCTGAACAGCCTTCTTATTAGCTGGAACGGGAAATCGTGCGACGGCAGCAGTCTTATCGGGATCCGGGCGCACCCCATCAGCGCTTACAACATGGCCGAGGAACTTGAGTTCTGTATACCCGAAGTGGCATTTCTGGGGCTTCAGCGTGAGATCAGCAGAACGGAGGGCTTCCAGGACAGCTCGAAGGCGTTCGAGGTGTTGATCAAATGTTTCGGAAAAAACAACTACATCGTCCAAGTACACAAGACAGATCTGCCACTTGAGGCCAGTGAGGACGGTGTCCATCATCCTTTGGAATGTAGCTGGGGCAGAGCACAATCCAAATGGAAGTACTTTGAATTCATATAGGCCATCTGGAGTGACAAATGCGGTTTTTTCTCGGTCTCTTTCGTCTACTTCGATTTGCCAATAGCCGCTTTTTAAATCAATAGATGAAAAATACTTCGCACGTCGCAATCTGTCCAGTGAGTCATCGATGCGCGGCAACGGGTATACATCTTTCTTTGTCACATTATTCAATTTTCGATAGTCGACGCAAAATCGAAGAGTGCCGTCTTTCTTTTTGACAAGGACAACTGGTGAAGACCACGGACTTTGTGAAGGCTGCACAACACCATCATCCAGCATCTCCTGAACTTGCGTCTGGATCACTTCTCGTTCTTTGGCAGACACACGATAAGGCTGCTGTCGTATTGGGCGAGCGTCGTCATAAGTAATGATGCGATGCTGTGTAATGGGCGTTTGACGAACCTTCGAGGAAGAAGCAAAGCAGTGCTTGAAGTCTAGCAGCAGTTGCTCTAAAGCCCGCCGTTTCTCCTTTGACAAGTGACAGTTAATGTCGATGTTGTCAAGAGATGGCTCGTTAGTTTCTACTGCCGTGGATGCAAAACAGACCGGATCGTGCGCAACATGGTCAGCAAAAGCGATAGCAGTCCCCGGGAACAAGTGTCGGTACTCATTAGAAAAATTTGTGACAAGGAGTGCAGCCCGGCCATTGTGAAACGACAATAAACTTCGAGGAGCGCAAATGCCATGAGCAAGCAGGAGTGTATGGTTCGCCTCCGCTACAGCATCACCGGTACGGAAATCGTCACAGGTAACTTCCACAAGAGCACTGCTTCGCGGCGGCAGCGAGACGCTCTCAGCGGAAACACGAAGTGCGTTATTGCAAGGACTGCTACTATCTTGTTCGGTAGACTGTCCCATCGAAAACGTGACGAGTCTATTTCGCAGGTCGATAACTGCTCCGTACTCCCGCAGAAAGTCAATGCCGAGGATAAGGTCACGGGAGCAGTCACTTAAAACAACGCAACTAACGACGAACGTACGTCCGTTAATCTGAATGCGAGCCGTGCACATCCCCTTTGGAGTAACTATATGACCGCCGGCGGTTCGAAGGCACACACCTGGCCAAGCAGTGCGACCACTCAAAATTGAATAATCGGCACCGGTGTCCACTAAAGCATTGACCGTAGTGCGACCGTCTAAAATAACCGGAAGGTCCAGAGAAACGCTTTTTGCTTCCCTAGGTGACGGTACCAGCAGCTCGCGGTCGGATCGAAGCGGCGGCGACGGGAGGTCTTCAACGCAGCGACTACCAGCGGCCTCGCCCCCGAAGGTCGCTGTTTTCAGTTTTCCCGACCAGGGCTAGACGAGCGGCCTTGGTCCTCTCGCGAGGAACCGTGAGTGAACGAGGAGGAGCGCCTTGGCGAAGGGGAGCGGGGCTGACGCTGCGAACGAGATGAACGCTGCTCCGCCAGGTACTCCTCAATAACTCGGGGCCGTTGACCAAACCGGGGAGGAGGCGAGTCGATGCGGAAGCCGTGGAGACCGAGGCGTCGATACGGACAATCCCGGTAGAGATGTCCTGGTTCACCGCAGTGGAAGCAAAGCGGCCGGCGGTCAGGCGTGCGCCAAATGTCGGCTTTGCGTCGGGGCAGCGGGCGATTGTCGAAGTTCTGCACTGGCTGCACCGAGGGCAGCGGAACTGTAGGTGACGCGAGAATGGGCGGTGGTGAAGGGGGAGCCTGACTCTGCAGAACTTCCGCATATGTGGGACGATTGTCGGTCCCCGACAGCAATGGCGGGCTCGAAACTACAGGCGAAAGAGGGCTCTTGAGTGCCTGCCGCACCTCCTCCCGCACTATAGCAGAAACGGAAGATGGCGATTGCTGCAGAGGGCTCCAGAACTTGCTTAGTTCTTCGCGCACGACGCTGCGAATCAGTTCGCGCAATGCATCGGGATGCCGCTCTGAAGATGCAAATGATTCCGCGGTTGTGCGTGTATGAAAAGGTCGGTCATAAGCCACGGCACGTTGGTGTAGCACCTTTTCCATTGTGGTGGCCTCCGCAAGGAATCCGTTTACAGTCGAGGGTGGGTTTCGTACAAGGCCTGCGAACAACTGCTCTTTCAAACCCTGCATCAAGTGCCTGACCTTTTTGTCCTCGGACATGGCGGGATCGGCTCGCCTGAAGAGGCGCGTCATGTCCTCGACGTATGCTTGGACACTCTCATTCGGCCTTTGGATGCGAGAGTGAATGGCACGTTCTGCATGCTCGCGACGATCTGCGCTAGTGTAAGCCTCGAGCAGTTGACGACGGAATTCCCGCCACGAAGTTAAAGCTTGCTCTCGGTTCTCGTACCAGATACGGGCGCCGTCCTCAAGGCTGAAGTAGACGTTCCTTAGTTTGGCAGCATCGTCCCACTGGTTGAATGCCGCGACACGTTCAAACTGAAGGAACCAATCCTCCACATCCTCAAAGAGGTCCCCATGGAAAGTCTTCGGTACCCGAGGGGCCTGCAAGGTGTAGTTACAGGCCGGTGCGAGGCCCGTCACCTGCTGCGCAGGAGCACTAGATGTCATGGCGGCGGGTGCTGGCTGAAACTCCGGAGACAGTCCCTGGAGCCGTCGACTGGAGCGATGCACGGGGGTGTCCAATGGTACAGGGCTGGCGCGACGTCTTGTAGATGGAGATTCTTGCATAGGCGATCGTTTTACCCAGCACCCCCACCAGAATGTCACGTACACGGTGACTAAGGATACCAATGATAGCAGGGGGTAGCCCAGACACAAGAACACAGCAGCACAGACTCAAACGTGTAAGCGACACTTTGTCGTCCTCTTCAACTTCGTCCTCCTTTTTCACCTCAGTCATGCGCCACCTGGCAACGCTAGGTGGCAATATGAATGAAAGAAGCCAACACTCGGCGAGGCAAAGGAAAGCATTGGGGATTGTACTTTATCTTATTTTCTTTTTTTTAATTTTTACTTCGATAATCACATAAATTAGTGATGTAATCTGTTCAGGGGAAAGATAATTAAACACAAAGTAGAAGAAAAAACAGCTTTCGCCCTCGCTATTGATCACGTTCTACGTGACGCTGGCGGTAACACAGGACGTTCCACGTCCGCCGCTTTGGTTGAGGATGGCGCTGGTGAACACTCTCAAGGTTCGTATACAGACAACATTAATACCCAAAAAAGTAGCAGGGGGGACAGCGGCCGATGTAGCTCAGTTGGAAGAGCACCGGACGCGATATTCGGAGGTCGTGTGTTCGGATCCCACCATCGGCACGTTGTTTTTTCTTCTACTTTGTGTTTAATTATATTTCCCCTGAACAGATTACATCACTAATGTATGTGATTATCGAAGTAAAAATTAAAAAAAAAATAAGATAAAGTACAATCCCCAATGCTTTCCTTGGCCTCGCCGACTGTTGGCTTCTTTCATTCATATATATATATATATATAGCGGGGCTTTGCCAGCGTGGTATAGACATGGAGGAGAGCGAAATTGTTGTTCAGCGGCGCAGAAGAGCAGGGAAGCTTAACTCATCGTATTCCGAAGCAGTTGCCTGGCAATTGGCGGTTTAGCGTACGAAGAACAAACATAGGAAGCCTAAACGGGCTGGGAAAGCTAAGAACAACCAGCTGAGCCTTAGCTAACGCTACGTATATCCTTCAATGGCCAAACTAAGCCACTGACATTTTTTTTTCCACTTGATGTAGCCACACCATGTTTGTATATGAACACGAATTAGGTGTTCCAATACGTTAAATACTGGTTTTGTTATTGGGTACATCTCCGTTTTGAGTGCCTACACTCAGCAACATTATATGACTTCTTCGACTGGCTGTGATGCACGCTATATCAATGCCGCCTGCGTAAACAATGCTGTCAACAACGTCAGCGAAAAAGTGCAAAACAACCATCTTTGTGCCGCTGTACCTTACAATTCCACCACGGAAGCTTGGAGCATTTTGTTGGCAAAATGGTATACCCGCCGGATGATGTAGCGTTTCGGATAGTATGTTCTAAGCGCTCCAAATCGGGCAATATGTTTTTTGAGAAGGCTATGGAGGTGATACATTAAGTTCATGTTACACAAAAAACACCAGCTGAAAAACAAAATTAAGAGAATAGAGTAGCGGAAGTGAAAATAAGTAAGCGTGAAATATGTGATGAGAATACTAATTCGACAAAAAAAGAAAGAAAATTAACGCACGTTGAAGCATTTAAGTGGCAGGAAGAAAGCAAAAATGAAAAGGAAGGCCAAGGACTCTGGGCAGAACCTAAATAAAGGGAAATGATAACGATATTTTAAGGAATAAAGACACACGTGTCGTGAAAATATATACAACATTTACACAGTGATGTGAAAAAAAAACAATTATTCATAATCCGAATGTTAAGAAGTCAGAGATAGATTAAGTATACTGAAATGTGTACAGATCCATAATTAAGACTTTGATGCGCTTAATTCGTTGACATTGATTGATGCGAGGTTATTCTGACTAAATGGAGGAACAGATCAAGGCATTAGTTATTAGACGAGTAGCAAATTGCACATGCAAAAGCGGGGATTCGCAAGGGAAGACGCACGCGGGGGCGGTTAACGCTGTAGATTCATATCCCTGAAGGGAGAGCAATAGCGTCCCTCAAATTATTTGTGTGCCTAGAGCCAAAACCTTATCAAAACTCCCGTTTAAATTGTTGGAAAATGAAAAATAACTTCTTCATACATTGCAGAGTTTGGGAGCTAGCTGAGTGTAATTCTGGGATAGAAGTTGATTAATTTTCTAGTAGCCTATGCATTGGTTTTCTTATTTACAAGAACGATAAAGGCGAAACTTCAATGCAAAAGAGCCATTTAAGCCATCGGGTGGATTATTGTATGTCTACAAGACTGTTGAGGATAGCACGATCATCACGCTGCGTGAAGGGTTTTTACAATTTTACTGTTCAGTTTGCAGATTTTTGTGGCACGAAGTAACGATGACAAATTAACACTCTCGGGGTCAAATGCACCCGTGGCAGCGTACACTTAGGAGCGAGGTGTTTATAGTGACCAAATGCTGCACGGCTAGTATAAATATTTGTCAAGGCATTGCACAGTATTAATTTCCTTGCTTCTTTGGAAACCTGGAATTACTTCATTATTCCTTTCTTTCGGAAGAAAAAACAAAGAGATTGTGTTGAGTCATATGGGGCTAAGTACGACTGAACCCTTAAACGTTTGCTAGCTGTAAACATAATACATATCCAACCAAGTACAATGTAACTGAGGGAAAGAAACTTCATTAACCATCTCGTTCCTTGAGCGCTGCAACTACACTTTAATATTTGAGGTTAACAATGATTAAGCATTCATTTTGTTCCAAGCAGCAACCACCGCAAGATGAGGGGCTCACGCTTTCCCAATATCATCACGTATACATAACACGTCGTTCACCAGCCTCGAAAATCAGAAAGTGTTTTCGGTGGCGAAGAAAGCCGTTCCTTCCAGACTTCCCGCTCGTGTAATTGCCGGTGATGTCGTAATCGGCGCCAGGCTTCGCCGGGACCTGGGCAGACGTGAAATACGCAGCTCTGCGGCGATAACCCTTTCCTAGCGTTCGCGCCACACACGTTGAGAGATGGGGAGCGCACCCACGCACATACGCACAAGCGAGCGCGAAGCAACAACGCACAAAAGTGCCGCACGGGAATGGAGAGTCGGGAAAGGACCGGCCGTAACAGTGTGTGCGCAAGTGCGGGCGCGCGACGCTCTACTTTACCGCTTTGTTAAGCAAAGTTCGAACAAATCGGCCGGAAAGGCTTTGAGACGTCGATTTTATCGACTCCCGAGTGGCCTTAGCGCCGGAAATGAAACGATGCGCGAAAGGCGCCCGACGGCTTCTTTGGAGAGTTGCGAGCCCCGCTCTGAAAGGGAGGACAAACAATAAATCAGGGTTAACAATTAATGATGGCAGCAGGCTGGAGGGATGGAGAGTATAGAGACGGAGGGGTTTAAGGAGAGTAGGGAATATGTATATACACGCGGCAGAGGACACGCGGCGCCAGGCTTTAGAGGAGGAGGTGAGGAAGAAAAGGAGTAAAGGGCGAAGGAAATAACGCCCGCCCCGTGGAGAGCAGCTTCGCGCTTATCTTCAACGCGTGTTCAAGGAAGGCTGAAAGCCGAGACGGTGCGCTCTCAACACCTGCTGCGGGTCTCGGCACTCGCCGAAGGGGCCGCGTCCATTAATCTTGCTATTAAATTGCGTTTAGCTTCAACAGATGAAAACTGTAAAGAGAGGAAAGAAGCTGGGTGCGAGTAGTCGAAAGGGGGTCTTCGAGAGCTCTTTCCTTCGAATTTGGAGAGAGAAAGTTAAAAAAATAAGAAAGCCAGCATGAATCAGAGATCCTTTTCTTGCCTTACTGTGTCCCTTTTGTGCGAACAGAATAAAGGAGGGAGATGATAGAGACAACGCGGTTGGCAAGGATTCGTTCCCGTGGGCCTGCCGCAGTATAAATACCTTTTAATGCCCCCATTCGTCGCTGGTAGGATAAAAGTCACGAGCAGACTTCCTCTTAAAGTTAATAGGTTGCGAGATGCTGATGCGTTTTTAATTTTCTTGTCTTACGTGAATACTACATTCTGTAGCACGCTCTGCGCAGTCTTTCCAGTCGGCTTGTTTTTATGTAGTGTTATGTTGGCTGGAATGTGCGTTCAAAGGCTTGCATATTTTTCATCTGGTGTAAACAGGAGTGCCGGTGCTTTGCCACTATACTGGCATTTAACAACTTCGAGTAGTTTTGCACAATTATGAAAGTTTTCAAAAAAAAAAAAGAAGAGAAAAGCCTTGTTTACATTTTATCCGTATGTAATTTAGCAGTGCTTATATATGCGAATTTGCAGAAAGTAAGAAACAAATTCGCAGATTATATGCAGAACATAGCTTTCGAACCTGCATTTGATATACGTATGATGCACGTCTCCTGTTTTTGCTCTTTTTTTTTTTCTATCGAGATGCGTGGTGACAAACTAGACTCCGAGTTACCAACTTGGTTCAGTTAACGGACAAACATAAAGCGGCAGATTAAACTTCTCGAAAGGACCAAGTTGCCAGATATCGTAAATTGTGCTCCAGTTTCGCTTTGAAAAAGAAAATTTGGAGGACGCTTAAGCTTCGCCTTCAAGAGTGGAACGCGATAGCGTTATTGCACCTCGTCGAGAAAACTTACTAAACGCAAGGGTATTGGGGCATCCTCGCACCGGTGCCCGCGCGGCCCGAAGGGGAGAAGCGGGTGAGCGAAGATAGTGATCTAAAGAAAGGAAAGACGCTTGATTCTACAACCTGTGAGGGTGCACGGCGAAACGTCAGGGGCGAGTGGCGCGCCACGTGTCGGGGCAGCGCTGCACATTGCGAGGAGGGGTTCTTCTGTGTTTGCCGCAAGATGGCTCTGCATGTGCGCAGAGCGCAGAAGAAATGTAGCGGAAACGTACTTCGCTACTCGTGTAACTGCGACTTCTGTAAGTAACATGCATGCTCATAATTACCGATATACACCGCAGTATAACGTTCTACGGCACGTTTCTAAAACAACACCGCATTCACTAGAAGCGCTTTTGTACCGCTTTCAAGCATCGAACTCGTGGCTGAGTGTAATAAAGAAAAAAAACAACTCGTGGCTGAGTGGTAGCGTCTCCGTCTCACACTCCGGTGACCCTGGTTCGATTCCCACCCAGCCCATCTTGGAACTTGCTTTTTATTTATGAAGTGCATGTTTATTTATGAAGTGCATGCCGGGATTTATCGCTCACTGGACGCCGACGACACCGGCTTTTCTGCGACACGAGCTCCTTAACGCTACCGCGTTAAAACAGAATATGTTGTCCTTCGCCGTTCGTCAGAACGTTGGATACTCGTCCTCCATACACTATAGCACCTGGCATGTTATACGAAAGGTCTCTATCGGAGGACTTGAAGCACACTGTCAATCGATCCTGCTGCCACTTCATACCAGAATATTCCGAAGTACGTTTCTCAAGCTGCTTAAGAGACTTGAAGACTTCTGGGAGCTTTGATCACGTTTCATATGCCTTACCTGCCAACGTGGACGAGTAGAACGCCCAGACATAGACTAAGAAAGTGAAGGCTTTTCACACAATATTTCTCTTTTACAACGCGTGGTTTTTCGGACAAAAGGCGCAAGACAGCTTCTTTGGAGAGTTGCAAGCAAAGGTAAAACAAACAATAAATCAGGGTTAACAATTAATGATGAATATTTCTCTGGCAACCGCGCTGCAGAAGTGTAAGTTGAGCTCGTGAGAAACCTGTTTTGGGCTTTGAATGCCATAGACAAGTTAACAAGAGCTGCGGAAAATGAATGCCACTTCGCCACGTTAGGAAACAAAGTTTTTATTTTATCCTAAAGTTAATTGCGACTCAGTCTTGAAAGAATAGCTTCTCACATGCATTTGGGTTCCGGCAAGCAGTCATCCAATGTTTTGTCATTCGCCACGCACTAAAGTATTTTATGTCACCTCCACAGATCGCTAAGAAGTTCGTGGCCTCCGCGAACATTGCACTGCCGAGTGGCCGGGCGCTTTGGCGGCGCAAATTACCGGGAGCTGTATTGAATCGGAAAACATTTGAAAGGGATACTGGACTTGGCTTTCATTTCAAATGGCGTCGTGTCTGTATGACGGCACCATCAAACGAAATCAGTGAGATGCCAAACACCGGAATAAAGAGGTATCGGGTCCCGCGGTCGATAATAGCCATCGTCGTACGCTGCGTGCACTCTGCGTCATGCAGCCAATACTGAGATCCGGTCCCCAATGCCCGAGCCAACGCTACAGTCGGTCTCCAGGGGCGTTAGAAACCTACGGCTTCGCTATCCAGCAAGAGTGACCAAAGCCATTCGACCAAATGGATCCAAGATCGAAAGTTGAAAATGAGAGCTTATGGAATACGGCCCAGGTTTGAAGTCAGCTTATGACACAAAGCCAGGGCGTAAGCATGGGATGCCGCCAGCCAGTATTCACTCGCGAACGAGCTGTATGCGTTCAGCATTTGAAACTCATTCCAATACGGCATGCGTCTCTCAGGAGGACGCTTAAAAGCAAGTTAATGCGGAGCTGCACTCAGGGCAGGGAAAGGCGTTCGGAGCATTATCGACCCGCAGCGCTCAGTCGAATCAGTGGGACAGTTATGGTTGGGAAACAAGTCATTGATATACGCTATACCTCGCTTTCTCTACATGAATCTCTACAGTAAATTGTTGGAAAGAGCTTGGTGCAAATCCTTGCTCGCGCTGTTTTTTAACTGAAGGCATGAAATCTCAACTAGCCTGACTCCAAACCTCATGCTGTTCTATACTCGAAGCATATGGTAATGTTGTGAAGACGGAAATGAACTGAGAAAGTTTTAAACTTAGCAAGAATGGTAGAGAAACCTAAAATATTCTGATGAAAAACGTATCCTGAGTCCTTCACTCGTTTTACGCCACTCCAAACAGATAAGAGAGGGTAATGTTCGCTATGTTCTAATAAAGCCGTAGTATCTGTGATGAACACAGTGTATCACTTGTTTCCTCCGACATTTATTCTGGAACACAACGTTCAAGAAAATTTAATAAGTGTTTGAAGTTGCCCTACAACTTTGCGCGGTGCATTTGGGGTCTGTAGCCGATATCTGAAAAATTGAGCATTTAACGTAATTATTCAATTAGTCAAAAAGAAAAAAATAGCCCACGTTACTTGAGTTTAGTGCGAACATTATGCTTTCGGATGAATACGCTTCCCAAGTACCTTTCCCTTTTAAAGGAGTATACGCAAGTAATTTTTGGTCGCGTGGTTTACTCCTTTTTTTTTTGTAATCATGCACAAGACATTGCTGCGCACGCATCACCACATGTATTTGCCGACGACCGTTATATTACTCATAATCTAATTTAGTATTTTCTTTTAACTGTTTTAATTTTTGTTTCAGCAGCAAAGTGATGGTTAAGATATCAAAGTCGAGGTCCCGTGAAAAATGAAAAAAAAAAAAAAAAAAAAAAACAGAAAACTGCGATATGATCGGTCCTTCATCGTCTTAATTCCCTTCAACGTTAAGCCAGCCTGCCTCAAGAACAGCAATCCAAATTAGTCAAGAATAAACCATTGTAGTACAGATAACATAATGTAGACTTCAATTTGACGTCATGCAATCGATGCGCTGTTGAAACACACGAAGATGAGAAAAGTAATTCAGTTATAAGTTATTTACTGGTCGTTGCCAAAAATGCAGTCATTATCCATTTACCGGCGTGAGTAACACTGGTAACAATACGCAGCCGTTGGCGGAGCTTAGGATGAATGGGATGGATGGAATATAGGAGCGCTCCTTTTGGAACGGGGTGGTAGCAGTTGCTATCATGCTCGTTTTTTTTCCCTCTATATCTTACTTATTGTTTTAGATCAGTTACTATATCATCATTTTACTTATTGAATTTTTGAATATTGAAAACTGCATCGCAACGCTATCTAGCGGGAGCGACAGGGACTTCGACGCATGCCTGTCGGTGAAATGGAGAACCGTACCGGCTGTCTCGATCCCAGATAGCTGTTGGTAGATGGCGTTGCAATAGTTTCCCCTAAATTTAGTATACAAGCTTTATCAAAGACCTGCGTTTCTTTGCTTTCGCCGCCAAGCCACCAAGCACCACCGTGAAGCCACCCAACGGGCACTCCGGCTGTATTGCATCATCCCTAGTGGGGACGGCGTGCCGCGCTGTGTGCGAGCTGCAGCGACGGTGACTTATTTCGATTAGCTCAGACAAAGTAATCACTTTTCGATCGCGTTTGTAGTCTCGCTCTTCGACTCCTACAAAGACGATGCTGTGCTTCACTGCACAACTTGGTTGTTTATGCGACACCTTCGGGCAACTCTAGTTTTCCCGAGCTCCGCCGCCGGCTGCATGTTGTATGCCCCTTTTGCTTCCGACTTTACATTGAAGTCGTACTTATCATTAACAAGGAGAGAAATCCGACAATATTTTGGTGTCTCCTACTCTCTTAAATCTAGCTTAAAGTTACGTGGGACAACCTGCGTTGTCGAAGGTGCACTGATGAAAGCCTCATTCTGTTTTTCTTATCGATAAAGTTGAATTGGTCGGTTTTTGTAGCTCTGTTAGCGCTCATTAGGGTACAGAAGGCGATTTTATGGCTGAGAAATTTGAAGGAAAAATTGGGATATTTTTTCTCTGTTGTGACGTTCACGTTATTAAAAAAGATTCATGGACTCCGTGATAGTTGAACGAGAATGGGTAAACTGCGGTCTAGCCTCAAAGATCCACAAAAAACAAAAAAATCCCTGATGTCACTGCAGTTTGCTTCCGACAATGTCCTGCGGCGTCTATGCGTGTTTATTATTTTTTTCTGCTTTCTACTTGATCTACAAGCACTATTTTCAATAAAAGTCTTCGATTCGTAATTATAAAGCGGTCATAAGTTCTCGTGTTCCAATTTCAATTTGCTAGCTGTCGTATGCACATTGGCTGCGCTAGACGATACACCTCCAAGCGTCACAAATTTTCGAAGAGCAAAGCCGACGCGCATTCTAAAGCATAACACTATGACCATATACGAACGAACGAAAAACGCCTAATGTATAGGAATGCGGGTGTTATTCGAGATGGTCGCTTTTTTCTCTCTCTCTCTCTCTCTCTCTTTTTTTTTTTTTTGCCTGCGAGATTCATTCTCCTCTGTGCACTGCCATGAGCGCTTCAGCATATGGCGATTTACAAAGGAGAACTACGGCTTGAAATAAAGGGGAATGCTGCATTCTTCAATTTCAAGCTTCCATTTTCACTCAGGCGCATAAAGCGAAGGTCTGGATGAATGACAGGAGAGAATAAATGCACGAGCTTCGCCCCAAGAAAAGGACTCCTCAAAGATATATTCGAAATTCAAGCAGACACGACGTGAGGCCTGATTTGCATTTTTCTTGCGCGAAAGTCATCTGGCATCAGCGAAAAGGAAGTCCTCGCATTTTCATCTCTGCATTCGTTGCGCGCTGCTTTACGCTTGTTGAGGCTTAGATGCTGCGCTTTATTTGCCTGCATGTGGCGAGCAGTAAACTTTGTTCCTCGCATTTAAGCGGAGTACTGTTAGTATTCACCCAGCCTAAACATCTCGAATGACCGTGTGCATTTGTATGAATGCTGGACTTCGCGGCATATCCTATTCAGTTTTATCTGCGCTCACGTAGTGATCCCCCGGTTTTCCTAAGCCAGCAACGGCAAAAAAAAAGAAAGGAAACAAAAAACTATCTTAACTATAGGCAAGTGCAAGGCTTGCGTGCATGGTGGTCGCTCCATCTACAGACAAAGTAGAAAAGAAGAGTACGCTCCCATGCCCAGCTTCCTTAAAAATTGAGCAACTAGCGCCATCTGCGTGGCTGCCGCGTAAGCTAGAGAGGAAAAATTTAAACTAGTAATCTTAGCGAAAGTAGAGGGCTGCAGAATATGACATGAAATGCTTCGTGTACGCACTACAACTATTTTTGACGGCCATGCAGCAAACATTCGAAGTTGCGTAGGTGGTTCTGGGTGCTCATCGCCTTCTGGCAAATGGTGGTAGCCGTACAAACTAGAAGCATTTGTCCAGATTTCCTGAGCTTGTTACAAGCCCGGAACTCATGGTCTTGTGAAGGCGAATGATTTTTATTATATACGATGTATGACTTTCTTCTGTAATGCGTATGCGCTTTAGGGTAATACATGAAAGGAAAAACGGTGCTTTGGTTGTGCGCTAGTTTTTCTCTACAGTCTCTACAGCTCTACAGCTGTCGGTGCCAACAAAATTGCAACCCTTCGTTGGACGCTTAATGCCACAGCAAACCACACAGCATCGTAGCATTTGGCAGTGTTTTAAATTTCATCACCGTGGGCGAGACAGAAGCCCGCCATTACAGCTGACCGATGAACGCGATCTACCTACATGTAGGATCACACTGATCACAGTAAGTTTTGGACAAAGATTGCCGAGACCGGGTTCCTCTTGTCCGGAACTCCATTGGTTATAACCGCTGTCCGTGCTCTCTCGAGCCGCCTCCCAGTCTCAGGTGGCTGGCTGAGTTATTGGTGCGATGTATGGATTTTCTCAGGAAGACCACACCATGTGATAAAAGTCCGTCTTCTACCAGGGTAACTGGGTGACGACACTTCTGCAAGGGCGCTGTAGACCGAAAAGTGTCTGAAAAGAAGGCTTCCCAGCGGAAGACAGGGGTGAGGTTAAAGAAGGCTTATATTCTCGTCGCTTTTCAAGCAGAATTATGGATGTTAAGGATGACCAACACGGAGTGAACTTCTACCGGCGAACGTCGTGCGGCCAGCACCAATGTGTCGGAAAGAAGCCAAATACTGTTATTAGAACTTCCCTGCAGAAGCGTCCCCCAGGTCTGCTTGGATGCAAATGTTCGGCCTAAGCTGCACCATCAAAGTGCACAAGTTCACAATGCTTGACAGCCACGGATTCCGCGAGCTTACCAAAGCTGTGCCGCCCGCTAGCGCTGTAGAATTTTGCCGTGTGAGACAGTTTCGCATCGATGGCACGAGATGGAGCTGTGGAATATTTCAAAGCTATAGAGCATGGTTTATTAATGGAGCTTACTTATTGTCAGTCCCATTCCTTGATAATAAATGTAAATATTGTTCATTTCGATCATTGTTTAAAAACGGATATAGTGTACAAGCAGATCGGATGAGCCATGCCGCACCGGCGGTAGCTGGCTGTGAGTAGAAACTTGCTTGTATCGCAGCTCTCGCTCCTAACATCAACTCGTTGCGCGTCAGCGATCTTCACGAAAAATTCATTTTAACATTGAGAATATTATTTACCAAAACAACAAATGTTAGCACGTGGGCTAACGCTGAAGCAAATGACTGGCCATGTGGTCAACGCGGACGGCTTGCGAGAGGTGCAGCCGGCGGGTGGTGCAGAAAGTGCTGCCTTAATTCGGATGGTGGTCGCGCCCACAGCGGTCCGCACTGGCAGCTCGCTTTGGCCGATTTCGGCGAGGGGCTGATCGCCCGGCCGCCGCCTACGGAACAAATCTAGTCTGGTTTGATAGACGGCGAATAGCCGCCGTCCACCACGCACACGCCGCGGGACGGCTGTTCCCTATTTTCCCGCATGAAATTCGCTCTTTGTTGGTCGTCCCTACAAGAGCCAAATTAGGGCTTCTTGAAATAAAGCAAGTTAAAACTCTCTGTTCATGCTCTGTCCTGGTTTTCCGTTCGGGGGGTGCGCGTCCTGAAAAACCTTCCCACCTTAAACATGAGCAACCCTCGCTGCCATATGGCAAGAATGTGTCACTGCCAGAAATGGCAGCGCGAAGGCAAAGCATGCAGGCAACATGACATATTCTCTACGGCTTTAGGACCCATTCCTGCTCTGTTATTTCAGTGTCGTATTATATTCTTAAACCTAGTCTCACTCTGCACTTTTGTACAAATTTAATAAATGAGTAATTATTCATTGACATCCACCCAAGCGCAGCCAAATGAATACAAAGAAAAGCTATACAGCTGTCTCGGAAACTCCGTGGTAAAAAAAAAGAAAAAAGAAAAAAAAAAAGACTTCGTCCTGCTCTGATGATTGAAACCGGAACCACTGCCTTTAAGGGGCAGTCGCTCCACTAACTGAGCTAACCGGGACGGCCACCAGATCACACGGTAGGGCCATGGGTAGGGCGAAAGAGAAGTGATCAATAACTCGAAGTTGGAATGGTGTTAGTCGAACATTTAGGGGGATATCTCAAGGTGGAGTAGATTTGTAATGAGGGAGTAATTACTCATTGACATCAACCCAAGCGCATCCTTGGGTTGATTGCGCTTGGGCGGATGTCAGTGAGTAATTACTCTATTATTACAAATCTACTCCACCTTGGGGTATTCCCCTAAATTATCTACAAAAATTATATTCAAATCACTCATTTTGTGTATCCATATGAACCTCATGCAAAAAGCTGTGCGATGTCATCACAGAGTGATTTTTTAATTGGCCCAGTTTTACGCGGAAATGAAGGGTTATTTTGCCCAGAGTTCAGCCTCATGAGGACCTACATTATGCCGCATGGTGAAAAGCGTCCCTCCTAAGCTTCTGCCAGTCAGCTTGCGGCTAAAGAGACGTGCGGAAGTTGATCTCTGCGTCCGCTTCTAGGTGTTAAGCAGGCTAATCGCGTTAATGCGCGAGGTATTTATTTTTATTTTTTGTTTTTATTTTTGCCATCCATGCACCTTTGGTCAGGAAACTTGCAGCGCAAGCGTCTGCGCTATGTGGTACATGGCAAAAAGACTTTGCAGGTTTGCAGCAGGGTGGCCTTACAAAATTACCGCTTATTCTACGCACACCTTTTTTTACCTGTCACTGAACCGCTCTGCACAGCGTTAATTGGTTTCGGTTCACCTCGTGCAAATGAGCACCCTGAAAGAGGGAGAAAAATGAATGCTATCAGATGATCTGTTCTAGCTTTCTTCATCGCTGCTGATTAATACGTCAAAATTATAAAAAAAAATGTTTTCGGTATGCTTGAACGTGTAAGAGTATTCATAAACCGAAAGAGAGAACCAAAAATAAAGTGACTTTGGTAAACTGGCCGAGGAAAAGAATGCAGCGTGCCAACAGTAGGACACGTTTGTTTTCGCAAGCCATGTTGGCACGCTTACTGGATGTCATGAGGAAATGAAATCGGAAATGGGGAAGATGGACTAGAGGGAGAATTATCCCTCGCCAGCTAACGAGATTTCAGCGCCCTAGGTTGAGCGAGGGTGGTGGTGGGATAGTATCCGCCGCGCAGAACACTCCAAACGCCATGCCCCCGAGGTTTGCAAATCGCGTCGGCACTATCTGCGCGATAAGCGAACGAAACAAGCAAGCAGAACGTGACCGTCAGCCGAAGTTGAAGCGCATGGATAAAATAAGGCGCATAATTTATGATCCGCAGACGTTTCCAAACACCGAAATAAGAGATAGAGACAGAGCGACACACAAAAAAAAAATGCGCACAAAAAGCGCTCATCCCCTGGTCCCATGTGAGCGCGGGCAGCCAGCTAGCTACATAACGCAGGGAAGGCCTGTCGGCAAATCCAAAAAAGCCGTTCCCCGTCTCTTGGTCGTCGTGTCTGATAGAGGCCCGAACAAAGCGTCCAAGAATTCACTGGTTCTCTTCGATCGCATCGTTGCGGCGGCCATTCTCAGGAAATTTAATTAGGAGTCCCCGATATGCACGCTGCCGAGCCGAGCTGCCTCCCCTTCTCTACCCTGTTCTGTATTTCGCACGCGGTCGCGCGCCGAACGAACCACCCTCTTCTCCTCTCTTCCTGCTACTTTCGCGCGCACTTTTATGGGGTCTTGATTTGAGCTGCTCTGTTGTTTTTGCTGTTGCCTATCGTTTCACCTCGGAGCGCTGTTAAAGCGCCATTTTTAATGTGTGTGCGTGTGCGTGCGTGCTCGTGTGTTGGTGCATTGGCCACAGAAGCTCCCGTTCAGTGGAGCTAAATGTGCTCTCGATTCAATTAGCCAAATGAGCGTGCTGGTACGGCACGCGGAACTATACGGCGCTCGCTCTGTTCGGCTAGGCTGACGAACGCTAGTTTCGGGCCGGACTCGATCGGGACACGCCGGCAGTCCCGGCCGCCATCATTCCTGGGACAGTCGGCGTTCCCCGCGAAATGCCGCCTCCCGGCTCATCTGGTCGTCAGCCGAGACCAGCTAAGCGTCGGCTCTCGCGGGGTCTTCAGTGGGCTGCTTCGGAATACTGCGCGGTTAGTGGCACAAAGCTAATTCCCCTCACCGCTTCGTGCTGTCGCCACAGTCAGGTAAAGCGATCCAGTGCAATTTTGCCGCGAAGGCACTACTTGCACGCTCAAACCCAGCCAAGAATCATTAGCCTTGCCTGACCTTGAAGGTGACCTTCCCAGAAAAGAAAATTCTCCGGAGCCTATTCGAATTCAGGAATCTATTGTGGGAAGCTCGCATGACACATTATGGCTATCGTCGCAGATCACCTTGCGTGCTTAAATGCCACTCTCTCTCTCCGTGAAGT